>NW_026542599.1:6796155-7396155 GCF_028750875.1 Macrosteles quadrilineatus | reverse complement strand
TAGCGCTCCTAGTAGCAGTGTTGTGCATCGTGTATCGCTTCTTGCGATGTAGGACTCGGCCGAGGCGCAAGAAGCCGACGAGGCTGCGGAGACTCATGACCTCAATACGAGTGCCTGCCGTGTAACTGTGATGTGTTGATTTTAGGTCACGATCATATTAGTGATTGTGCAGTAGTCATAAGGTTGCATCGGTACTGAGAAAAGTCAATCTAGGACCCAGCTGTCCTCGATCATTGGGCTTTTAATATGTGATCCTGGCTAGAGAACCAAAGTTAATTAAAAAGCTGAAACTTAAAGGAACCAACAGAAAGGTACCATGCAGTGCAGCCTGTGGATACCTAATAGAACCACTCACATTTTCCTGGAGTAGAAGAGGTTCAAATTTTAGTGTGAAGAAGTGATGGAACAAGTTTTCACAAGGATTCAGGATCTGTACCTTAACATGGGTGAGAAAATATCTACATCCTTTGTATTCCTTTCACTATTGATGAACTAGTTATCCCTTTCCCATGTTAAACTAGCCAGTTTTTTAAATATGAATGAACAGTAGTTAATTGAGCCACAGAGTAGGCTGAATTAAATTACTGATTTCTGTCGAATGCACAAACTTTTAACAAAGTGAAACTAAAAGAAAAGCTTATTGTAATTTATAGCATATGTTATGTCACATCAAATACTACAGTAAATTTAAGTTATTATGTTGGGTAGAGGATTCATTACAGGGTAGAGGATTTAACCTCTGAGGACGTCTAAAAACGTCCCAAGGAGAACAAATTCAGCTGCTGAGACGCAAAGTCACCTCATGTTAATGTGGTTATTATGTATAGGGATAGTCTAATATTGTTCAAGTTGTTATGTTTTCATTAAAGGATACCAAATTTGTGAGAACATTTTGTGAGTATAAGCACAAAAACATGACTCACTATTTCTGTTTGCTTTTATTGTCCAACATGGAAAAGAATGGAAGGACTGTGATGGCATTCTTGCAAAGATATTCTCCAGGCTCAGAGAAGAAGACAAAAACAGTCGGTGATTCTGAAATCCATAGTAAAAAATGTAGAAAGCTTGAAGCTTTGACAAAGGATCAGAAGTGTGTCTTGTGTAATTTAAACGATAAAAAACAAATAATAGGATATTTCTAAGAACCAATTCGACAATGATAGTTAGGTTTGACAAATCTACCCATATAAAAACCTAATTTTCAAATATATTGATATCTAATGTGATAGTGAATTAATCACATGGATCCTACTTTTTTATTTGTTTCATAAGTGTATCAAGATTTATTTAAGTTTTAGAATGGTTTTAGGTAATGGAAATTCAATGTAACTGAATTCTTTAAGGTTGCCTTTTAGCGAATTTTCTTAGGAAAATGGCTGGTACATTGTTTTTCATTAAAGACTTAGTAGATCTAGGTCTAAGACTTAAAAGTAGCTTATCTGGGTTCCTATTCTGTTTCTTTGTTCCCAGAAGCCAAAACTTGACTTGTTCAAATTGTTAAATATGTGTATGTATATATATAATATTATAAGCTGTTTATCTACCATAAATTATGTTCTTAAGCTCGATAAACTTCGTAACAATTCTCTGAATATAATGAAATTTAGATCAAATGTCTAGGTTTACATCTATTTAATAAGTTTGCTAATTAGCTCAACCATATCTCGCAACAGGAGTTTTTACTCTGAAAATGTGTGTTTCACCTTTACACACAGACTTTTTGAACACTTCTAAATTCAAAGGACAAACAATCAACGCATATTGGTCAACGAGACACACAATTATAATAAAATGGAAATTTATTGCTCCTAGTAGCAAACCTGAATTTATAGATCCAATGTTTATTTTACACTGGGCTTTGTACACAAGTGTAAATTCCCTTTCATTCACATGTCAAATGAAAAATTCTTAAACAACATAACCTAGTGTATTCACATGGTATGGTGCTCTTAATTAGTGCTAGCCTCTAGGCATTGGTATATTTGACAATACTTATAGATATTCACCATTGAAAATGATATACCATCATTTTGTAAACTGCATGATTTTCCACTGTTGTCTATTTATGTATAAAATTCTATTTAATTATGTCTGTCTGTCTTCCATACATTTGTGATTTCGCCACAAATGATTCCTTGAACAATTACCTTTGAAATTATTATCCCAACTTAATATATCATGTACATAGTGTAAGTATGTATATAAGTATTTTGTCTATCGATGAGTGTTTTTATGAGGTGATTTAGTCTTTAATTACTTTTTTCCATGTTTGTTCATTGTTACAATTTCATGTAGTATAATATTTATTTGGAAACTACTGGAACTGGTAATAAAATAATTAATTAAATTTATCCCTTAGACTGTACATAAATTGTTATTCAAGATCTGTAAATCGCATATTTAAAATAAGTTACAGCAAAGTATACAACCAGGTATTCTATAAAATGGCAACAATGAATCAAGCAAAGCATGAAATAAAGCATGGTCATCAGAATGCTCGTTGGCACTGCAGGCAAAGACTTTTGTTTCCATGTTAGGCATTAACTAACTGAATCTAATATGAAATATAAACCTAACGTAGCCTAATAAAAACAATTTCATTATTCTAGGCATTATCATAGATAAAACATACTCCCTTTGTAAATTTCTTATCCTTATGGATCAGCTGAAGCCAATTTTATTGCAAGTTCTGTCCGGTGCACTGCTGAGGTCGTGTTTTATTTACAACTAATATTCACCTCGGATTTGCGTCATTGTGTTTCTTTTGACAAACCCTTCAAAATGAGAGGTCACTCAATAGGGGTTGCTATTTGAAAAAAATAAGTCACCCCTCCCCCCTACCCTGATAGGGGGGTTAAAAATATTTGTGATGTAAACAATTGCGGAACCTTTGTTAACAGTTATTGCCACAAACAGAATATTTCTATATATTTCGGTTTTAAAAATACAGATTTGTTTCAATACTTAATTTACACACTGTATAACCAAGCAAACAATGAAGTTAACTTTAAAATAATTGAAACAAAATTTTGTTGACACCTAGCAATCAGTATCACCGGACATAATCTAGACACAATAAACAAGCTTCAAAATTTACAATGGGATGAGAGTGGTTGGTTAGTCTATAACATTATCTGATCTAAAATAAACTAACCATAAATAAAATATTTAAATATGTAAAGAAAATAGGTTTTTTACGAATATCTGTATTTTATATTTTTTCTGACACACATGTGGGTATTTTATAGAATGCCTAGGCATTATGCACAATGCCTAGTTAATTGTGATGGGGACACCACCTAGGTGCGTATTTTAACCCAAATATGAGTGAAGGATGAGTGTAGAATGGAGTGAGATAATCTTTTGTAGCTTTGTTAACCCTACAAGTCAGCTGGTTCAGTAGCCAAAATCATTTATTTAAAGCCCAATGTGTCATTGTTCCTCCATTTTAACTTTGCCTAAGAGGCAATGGGTAGAATGCCAAATCATTGTATATAGAAAGCCTGCTTTATATACTTTGCTGGTAACTTTTCAGTAATTTATTGTGTGGCAAAGCATTATAATGCTTGTTCTGTATATACTTTTTGATTTCCTATAAGCTTTTATTTCTGTTATACTTTTATATTTCATACAAGTGTAGGCCTATAGTTTATCTTTTTATAAAGTTTTTAATGTCAAATGTAACCTTAACCCTTAGTTTATTTAGTGTTAATATATATATTTTAAGAATGAGAAACTTAAAAATATTTTTTATAAGGATAGGCCACCTTTTTTTTGTAATACTCCTACTTTTTGTATTGTCTTTCTGTTTTGTACTTTGGCCAGTTGTACATTTACTTAGATACCGGTACTAATCTGTTATTTACTGAAATATGTTTGTCTTGGTATATTTTTATAATTTTAAGACATATTTTATTTTTTAAGTTTTTTACAGTTATTGTAGGCTAAAGTATTTATGCCTTAATTTCTTATACATCGTCTATATTAAGTTGAACAACTATTGCAACTCGTGTTACACTGTAACGAGAGTGATATACCAAAGAGTTAATTGTTCATTTACTACACCATCAAAGTATCTAAAAACACTATTAACTTTTTAGCGGTATAATGTTATTTGTTTTCAATTTAAAATTTGTTGTAGATTTTTAATGTGTAAATATAAATTTTCTTACAATTGTTCATTATGTAAATCTCATGATTATTAATTATGGTTTAATTTTACCTTTTACCTCCTTTAGTGGACGACGTAGACAAATTTATAACTAAATTGAATTGGACAAATTTATGAAATAACTCTTTAAAGTGGTCTAGTAAAAAATAAGTATATTTTTCTACGAGATAAATATAATTTACAGCTCTTGTGTGAAGTAACATTTCTAAATAAACTTAAGTACCGGAGAATAACTTAAACCTAACAATCGCAGCAGTCAGTGACCGTTGGTCTCAACTCCGTTAGTCTTTGAAGTTCCATTGCATTTAGTTTCCTCCGACCTATAACCATGCGGATTCATTGTTTGCCATCTCCAAAAGTCTTCACCTAAAGTTAACAGAAAACTATTATTAACTAGCTTTGAAATGAAAAATGGATAAAAATATTACTGCTTAAGCTGTATCCATTTTCTTAACATTGTGATGTATTACCTAATACATAGCATGATAACATATACATTGACAATATATGGTATAGTTTACCTTGTCAAGTAATCCAAATTTGTAAAGATCAGTTGATTTACCTACATATGTTTTGCTGTTAATACGGCATCGGCATCGTCAGGGTGACAAAACACAGGCATAAGTCACACAAAGAAAATAAAAAAGCAAATACATTACAAAAATATCATTATTATGTTTGTGTCACGTGATAGGCTTATAAACAGTATTATGTTCGTATTGTATTCATTTATTTATTTGTGTTGGTGTGACAGTCTGTGTTTTTATCACCCTGACGATACCGTATTAATTGCGTAACCTGTATATCAATCACCTGATCTCTATAAATTTGGATTACTTGACGAGATAAAATATACCATATTGTCAATATATAGTAATCCAGGCACTCTCAAGATAGAATTTAATACAACTGTTACTTAATAATGGTTGCTGAGCTCCTGCGCCTCTTCTGCTCGCAGGGCACAGGTTCTAGTTTAGTCAGAAGGATGCTAAACTCCAGATTTTATTAGAATCATAGAGATAAACTAGTTATAGCCTTAAATACTTTTATATCTACCAACATTTGCAAAAAATTGAAAAGAGAATTGCTTTTGTAAATTATGTAAGCTCTAGATGATTAACATTAGAGGTTATAGTCAGTCATATAGTATTTCCCGTAAAATCCCGTCTGACAATGCTTTTGTCCCGGTTTCGGGGATTTTCTCTCTTCAAGCCACATTACAAGGCCTCTCACTACTTATCCAGGCAGTGCTGCTACCTTCATGGGTGTTTTGGGGAAATACGTCCAATCTCGGGGTAACGTAGTACAATCACCACTGCTCTTACGTTATTTGTCAGATTGAAATATTTGAATGCCAATTGCGTTCGGTACCGCGCCAGGGCATTGGCGAGCGCCTGTTGGAATGCCTGCCGCACTGAACAAGTTAAAACAACTGTCTCCCCCAAGCCCACATCCCTCTTGAAGCGTTCTTTTCTGATCTCACCTAGCTTACCCTAAAATACTCACACATCTGTTCTAAACTGTACTTGGACTCCCATCCAAGTTCCTGCAGGGCTAATGAGGTGTTGGCAAACATGCTCACAATATCTCCGTCCCTCCGCGCCTCCACGTTGAATGGAACCTTGGTCCCAGTAACTGCCTCGAATGTCCTCAACAGCTGTAGCACCGACACCCCCTTGCCCGTGCCTAAGTTGTACATCTGAAAGTGACAGACTTACACATAGTGGTGATATCTCGGGTAGGTGTCCATTGTAGTTCCCGTCGGGCCAGCTCGCCGTCGCATATCAGCGTGGCAACGTCCCCGACACGACGGTCGGCCTGCTCGCAAGGGATGTGTCGACCGCTGACACGACTGAACACTTCGACCAGCTGGTGGACTGACAGACCCGCACCAGCACCGAGGTTAAACACCTGGCATGCACCTACATGTTACCAACTGTCTACGAATATGTGGTGAGTTACATGTGAATTTGTTTACGATTATTGTGTGTTATAGTTGTGGTTACTGTTTAAATCTATGGTTAAGTGTGTCCTATGAATACATAAGATGTTTATACATCCACACATCAGGTAAAAAGAAGATATTTAAAAAAAATGTTTACAAGACTACTCGTCTGTGTGTACAGAAAGAGCCACTGCTTTCTCATTAATTTTTCATGTTTAAAAATTTGGTACGGTAAACTATTTTCTAGCATCCCCTATTATACCGAAACCATAGTAAAAAATCAATTGGAAAATGAGCTAGGCAACAAGAATTGTCATGGCGCAAATAGATGGTCCATCTTTGGCCATCGAAATGTAATAGAGCAGACGACATGGATCTCATACTGCAATATTGAAAAATTTCAGAAAACAACTGATTGATTATATCAAGAAATAGAGATGACAATAATATGAACGTTGTAGATCTAGTAAAAAAATTGGTAATTCCGAAATACCTTTTTCGCCTTTATTTAGGTTAGCCGTTGTTTTACTGTAATTATGTCTTCATTTAGAAAAAACAATAACAGGCAAAACTTTGACATTAGATTAGGTTGGTAAATTAAAGAAAATACAACATTAGGAAATATTTTAAAAACGATTTTAAAGAAAACTCATCTAAATGTTAGTTATTTAAATAAATGTAAGAAAACATAAAGATGAAGATTTTAGATCGGAGAGTTTGTAATGTAAGCTGTTGTTGCTATGCAGTGTGAGGTTATGTACCTTTGTGATACATACATGGGATGAATGGAGAAAATGAAAGTATTAGTGGCAAGAGAGAGAGGAGGGTGCAATCTATCGATGCTACTACTCTCGGAAAATCCTAAGAGCTACACAAATATAAACACCCAAGTTACTTTTGAACAAAAAACATTAACACTTTAAGATGCTACTTCTTGGTTCTTATTGCTTAGTGACTAAAAGCCTACAGAAGAGTTTCAAAGTTATAAGGTTAGTTAAGAAAGACAGTGACATCCAGATAAAGAATATTTGTTCACGATATATTTAAAACGCATAGGATCAACATGTGGGATTCTTGACGTCTTGAACTTGCTCAGTTATGCAAGTTTGGTAACGAGTTAAACTCTTGCCAAAGAGAGAGGAAAAACATACCTCTTAGTTCTGTTACTTAATAAATTGTATTTAAATGTAGTTATAAATCGATGTTAATGTTAAAAGTTACATTCATAGTTATAAATTTGTAAATTAAATTTATATTTATAAATCTCTAAATTTTTGGAAGAAATAATTGTGTTCTTGATATGCGGATAGTGCCGTCTTTGTTTAGAATCCATAGAAAATCACGACTCTGCTTCCAAACCAAAATCAAAATCTAACATCTAAACAAGAATTATCAACACAGAAATAAGAATCTATAGTGACAAAAAATGTAAAAGCATGCTTAAGAATTGAAACCAATCCAACAAGGGTCTACACAGGAAATAACCCACAGCTTATACCACAGAGGAGAAACAATAACATATTTCACTTACAATGGAACAACTATAGTAACATCATCAAAATTGTTTAACTAGGTACCTAATGAGTTCGAAGTATAGCCCCTGGCTCCATACCGTACTCTTCTACAAAACCAGGGTTTCTAGTTACAGTACCGTTCTTAGGTTAGTATATACTTTATAACCGTAACCATCTACAGTACTGTATGTACTTATACAATAAGGGTTTTCTCTGAAACATTCCTTTTGCAGCCGTCCTACTTCATTTTGTGCATGTCATTTGAAAGCTTATAGTCTATCAGAGGGTCAAATGGTAACCATAAAAGTGTTTTATTTTAAGGTTTGCCCCCCCCCTCCATAGTGTTTGATTTATATCTAGAATTTGCTTTCAAAGATTCAGTGATGCTGACTAACTTTCTCTGTATCAAAATTTACAGATTAGATGTGAATTAAAATGTGAACAGCGTATCATTCAGTTAAATGTTTAACAGTTTATGAAAATGGATTTTAAATAGGTTAATGTTTTGATAATTGCAATCTGATTAAGGTAGGATTTATGGTGTAGATCTAAAATCAACAAATTCAATTATAGTAATTTAGTTATTCACCTAATGTAATTTTAAACAACATAATTTTTGGAATGTAAAATTATACTAACTAAAATGTACCAGTGCATCACAACGGGTAGAGAAAAAAAAGTTAAGAGAAGAGAAAAATTGGTCCTTTAGTTGAGGATAATTTAGATTTTGAGTAAATAATCAGAAACTTGAAAATAGTAAAAATTAAGGAAGAGCCTTGGTACTAAAATGAAAAAAAAAAACGGAAATAATATATGAATGACCTTTACTCGAGAAATCATACCGACATGTGATGAATACAAAAATATTTTTGAACTCAGCCAAAACCACAAAATATTAGGCACCAAGAGTTTAAAAAATATCCTTATGTGGTTTTGATGAAGCAAGTAGGTTTATCAAGTAAAAAAACAAATTTTTACTATTACTAGTATAAAAATAAAGAATCACTGTGTTCCTGGATTCTAAGATCAAATCATCGTGACTATAATGCTTTGGAACCTAAAATGGGTTACAGTCATCCTACAAAGATTTATAATAACGAATTGTAATATTAATATTGAGGGATATTCAAATTGATGAGGTTAGCTGTCACATTTATCCAGATGTCAGCTCGTGTATGGTTAGTACCAGTTAATACAACATAATGGTGCACTAGCGCTTTCAACGTGAAGTTCAATGGTATGAAATAGTTTAGTAGATAAAATAAAAAACTAACCTTAAGCCTGAGATGATCTCTTTGCAGCTTCAAGAGAGCAGCGACATGCCCTGACGCTAAGTCCATGACGTGGATGTAGTCTCTCACACCTATAAAAATAAATTGTTTCAAAATTGAAGTAACAATAGTCTAAACGTGGGATATTGGGTTTATTTTATACAAATATTTCTTTGGTGAAATCTATTTATCTATTTACTTCTGTTGACCAATCCCGTTATATTTATATTAGGCACGTGCGAGCCCACAATTTTTAATTTAGCTGATTTTTGGATGTTCAACTTTTTTTATCTTGATCGTCTTGCGATATCGTGAAAATAAAACCTGTTTTTCTGACTTGGTGGCTCAATTATTCAAGTTTTCGTGATAGCTAGGTTAGGATAAGCTCACTACTTGTAACATTTATTTAAAAGAGTGTTTTGTAAATAAACTGGGAATGGATTTCAATAACGAATAACCTTTTCTTCCTGAAACCTAATCAAAGAATGTGTTTCTTGGCGGGAACCTCAGTTTTCCCTCACATTGTTATCGGCTTCTATGATAAAACTAATCGTTGGATAGAGGTGTTGATCGTTACAATTGTAGATTACAGTAGTAGTGTCAGATGTTAATAACCCTCTTATTTACCAGTTCCATCGACGGTGTTGTAGTCACTGCCAAAGATGGTGAGCGAAGGCTTGTTCCCGATGGCTACTTGAGCCATGTAAGGCATCAGATTGGTGAAAGCCTTCGTCGGATCCTCCCCAATGAGACCTGACTGATGAGCCCCAACTGGGTTGAAATACCTCAGGGAGATGATGTTCCAATTCTACAGCATAACAATAATTTGCTTGGAAGTCAGTAATGGATTTTTCATTTTTTTAAGTTATTAGCATGTAAAATATAATATACTAGCAGAGTACCCGTCCTTCGTACGGGGTTGGCATATAAGTATAAAATACTTATTGTAGTTATACTCAAGCTTTGTGTTTGCAATGGGGGAGAACACAGTTTGATAAGATTTCTTTCTTTAAATTTACAGTTACACATCTACCATAGCCATAATGTTCTACCACTTCACCTAAACAATAGAGAAAATAAATGTTAAAAGAACGCAAAATACCACTAATTGTTCATGAAATTAAAAACAAACATAACTGTAAACAATCATACTTTGACATTTCTCATTGCTATCACAGTTTTTTGTTGCTGCTTAGTTCAAATTACCTGTTTTCATAAATGCAAAAAAATTAATAGTGTTGCACCCTGTTGGTGAATCTTGTAACTTTTTAATGCTTTTGCATATCATAGAACCAACTTTTTTAATTGAAACAGCTGACTAAATTCTTTAATTCCCTTTAAATATGAATACTCATAAGGTTAACATGGGGAACTACAGAGCCATTGGGGCGGAGCCCGAAAGGGTTATTGAGATAAGAATATGCCTATATGTTAATCGGGAATGTGAGCTATCATCATGTAAAATTTCAGCCCAATCCGTCCAGTAGTTAATGCGTGATTGAACTTCAAACAAACAAACAAACAAACAAACAAACACACAAACTTTCACATTTATAATATTAGTAAGATTTGTCAGGGGAGTTTTGAATGTTAGTTTGAAGGTAGTCCAAACTTCAATCTTATTCAATGTCTGCCATAACTGTTCTACAATGTTAAATAAAACCATGTTTACTAACAGGCGAAGAGCCATTGCACTTTCTTACACTGTTGTATACATTAACAAAATTAATATTTCAATAAAGTAAAAATTAAA
This sequence comes from Macrosteles quadrilineatus, assembly GCF_028750875.1. NCBI lineage: Eukaryota > Metazoa > Arthropoda > Insecta > Hemiptera > Cicadellidae > Macrosteles > Macrosteles quadrilineatus. Next base: position 7,385,501 of record NW_026542599.1, on the reverse strand, counting down.
TAAATTTTTTTACTTGTCAGCCATTATCTACAAGCTTCTTTTCTATTTCTTGCTTTTTTCCGCACTTGAGGACGAGATTAGATTCTTGAATGTTGTGAAACCCTTAGGCCAAATACTTTCTCCTATAAATTGCCTTAGGAGCAAGAGTAAAGTTAAATTTTTCAAAAGGAGTGATGAATAGAATACTCTCCATTTTTACCCACCTGATCAGCTGCTGTGATGTCTTTGAGCATTTCCTCTATGAAGTACTTAGTCCTGCCGTAGACGTTGGTGACGTTTCCTGTCGGGTGATCCTCTGTGATCGGTAACCTCTCAGGATTGCCGTAAACTGTGCATGAGCTCGAGAACACCAACTGGTAGCAGCTGTGTTCTTTCATCACCTAAAGAATAATGTACTGATTTTATTTTATTAATTTACTACTCTTGTTTGAGATGTAGTTAAAGATATGTATGAGCAGAAAGGGAGGCAAGAGAATATGAAGAATATATAATATAAAAATTTCCTTTTGTCACTAATATCTGACATTCATGCCTAACCTAAAAACAAACAGCCAAATCCAAAGTTCCATGAGATAATAGGCTTTTTTCCATTAAAAGGAATTGAGATAGATGGAGTATGTGAGATTTAAGGTAAATTTCACTGTCAACAAAAATATATTTACTACAACTGCTTAATTTGTAGAAAACACTGTGGATGATAAGAGCCAGAGAAAGTATTTTAAGGATACAACTTCCTAACCAACTTCCTATACAAATAGTAAAATTAGCGCCAGTCTTTCTGACGATTACTTAAACAAGATAGTTCTCTTAATGAGGTTTAATAGCTTCTTTCTTTGTTAGATAAAGTGAAAGTACTTGTGTCAAATTTCTTTAGTTTAAAAAACTGTCAACACATGTAGTTTTTTTTTGCATTGAAGAATTTGTAAAAAACGTGTGAACATGTAAAATTAACCAAATTTAAAAATATAATCCAACAGAATACATAGAAAAATTTGAAATTGGAAAAAGGTTTATACCTCTAGTAGGTTGATAGTGCCGATCAGGTTATTCTTGTAGTAGAGTAAAGGCAGTTGCATCGATTCCCCAACAGCTTTCATTGCTGCGAAGTGGATAACACAGTCTATTTTGTGCTGGAACAAGCGTCAGACACATAGGTATTATGCTAAGATAAAACATGCAGCACTAACAACAATCGAAAATAGCAATAAGTCCTCAACCATGTTTGTTGTAATGGGAAATTAACAAGACATCAGTTACTGTTGTAAATAATTATTTATGTGGCTTTTTGTATTGATAAATTATTTATTTGATTTAGATGTTGATCAGACATCTATAAAAGGTATCCATTAAAAATATTGTTTAAAATTTTTTTTAACATGCAGTTTAGTCCTGCCAAATGGGCACCGCACAACTATAAACAGTTTTTGAATGTCTAGACAAACCTATACATATTTTGTATGCAAGTAACACACAACTCCAAAACAGGTGTTAATTACGACCCTGGTGGTAAACCAAGGAACTTGTAGCTTCAATAGTTACACAGTACATCACCTTCAACATTTTGACTCTGCGTTACTTTTGGGCATTGAGATATTGGACGGGCGTACCCGACAACCAAAGTGCTAGCGAATAGCAATTATCTTTTTCTTTAACAAACTCATTTTGATGTATTTCATAAAATGTTATGATGTTGTTAATTTGGTGTCTATATTGTAAACAAAAGTAAACAATAGGCCTACTACATGAAGTCTCAGTTTACAGTTTTGATCCTTTTTCCTGATGACATGGCATTTTTTAAACTCAGCACCCTACTGGTGCAGTTTGAGGGATTTACTGTTTACTGCACTTGTAACACTACTGAAACACATCATTGGATTCTTTCAAATCAAAATTACAATCCACAAGCTTTCCGATACTGCCTGTTATAAAATGATAATTTTAATATATCCTTATGAATTTCCACCACCACTGATTTATTCTACTTATACTTACTTTATCGAATATCTCCACAAGTTTTGGTCTGTCCAGCAGATCGCATTGGTAGAAGGTGATTGTTTTTCCGGTTATCTTCTCCACCCTCTTTAGACTCGGAGCTTCTCCGTTGCCGTTGACGCAGTTGGCAAAGTTGTCAACTGCTATGACTTGGTAGCCATTGTTGAGTAATTCTACAATGCAATGGCTGCCGATGTAGCCAGCTCCGCCAGTAACAAACACTGTCTTCCACTTATCAGCCATTCTGTATTTAACGTTAATACATACACAGGTAAAAAGATTATGATAATAATAAAATAAAATAAAACGTTACACAAAAAACCTTTATAATTACACATTTAAATTTTCAGCCAAATCAATCAAACAATTTATATAAGCGCTGTGTAATTACGTAGCGTGTATGCCGTAACTACATGGCGCTCCCAGCAGTGTGCGCCAGAACCTTGGGTAACCGCAGCACAGCTGATGGTCTATATTTAATTCTTTTTGTCTATGATGGTATGTCAAATGCTAATTGAGGCTATATCTTCCAGGAAATATAAAATTTTAAATATCAAAACAGATATAAAAATGAAGGAATAAGAAGATGTTGTTTTCATATATTCTATTGTAGACCCATGGTGTAAAAATAAATAATTATGATTGCCAAAATACTTCAATGTACAATACTGAGTGAATGTTTCCTAACAAACTACGGAATAATATTCTTAATGGGTATAAGTTAAAATTTGTAATGAAAATTTTTTCATTTGTTGATCACCATTAATCGTAAAGATACAAAGAAATAAAGCCACAATGTAAGTGTTGTTATTGATTTGGAGGTATTTTAATTTCGTGTTATTTATTGTATATTTATTTGCAATTGTGGTTCTAGGACCTTGCCGAAGGGGAGGGGGGATGAGGGACTAAAGGGAATGAGCCTCTGAAAATTCAAAGCTGTTTGATGACTTTTTAAAGCCCTTTTTAATGTCTAGGACTGTGTCCAAAAACCTCTGCAACATTCTTAAGACGAAATGTTTGTTTAATTTAAATTAATAACCATTCTTAAAAGTGAACGATAAATATTTAGCATAAAAATACTTGTATTAGTAGGCCTATTGGAAAGTAAAAGTACACTGTTAATTTGTATTACAATAAAAAAGACTAAGCTTGCTACTTGGATGAGCAAGCAGAGGAATGGAATGTGTTGGAAGAAGCCAAAGAATAAGGCATTCTTTTGTAGATTCCTAACAGATTAACTGAGACAGAAAGCAAGAGCAAAAAACTGCCTAAGTGAAACCAGCTGTATAGCTCAACAGTTGAAAACCCACACTCTGCACACACTTTCCCAAGATTTAAAAATATCTTAAAAACATTTACTTATAGATTTTAATAACCTTTAAATTTACTTTTTATTTAATCTACATGCCGGTATTTTGTGTACAACCAACACCCAAAACCCTGCACTCATTGATAGCTTAGGTTTTAAAAGATGTGTTGTTATCTTCAATGTTTACCAGGCTGTATTTTAGAATTATTTGGCATGTTTTGAAAAAAATGTCTTTTGGGTAAACAAAGTGTTAAGATTTAGAAACCTCTATGATAACTTCTTGGTAGGACCTCTACTTGGAATCTAAGTTTTTGTTTCACATTATAATACACTCTTTTTTATAAAATTGATGGTTAAATTTTAGCTAGGGCTTATCGTGGATAAGTTCTTACAAAACTTCAGCTGTAAAATGGATATTAAACCTAACTCCCTATGGGACCCTCTATGAGTCTCTTTAGTTCAATCCCACTAATTTTTTTATTATTATCTAAGTGATGATTATAATTATGAAAACCATTTTACATTGGTTTAGGATATACTTAACTAAATTGAGATTAATTAAAGTAATAATGAACAAAATATGACACACTTTCTCCCATTATCTCGTCAACAACCTTATCATGGTTAACTTAGTGGGAGAACTGTGGTATGGAGAAAATCAACAAAAGTTGTAATAAATGTTGAACCTTGATTTTTACAACAATCCGGGGGTTGTTTTATTCCGTTTTAAAGATAAAAGGAATACAAAATTAAATTCAAAATTAGTCGAGCTGTTAATTTTAAAATCTGATTTTCCCATCATTAAGTTGCAATAACTTTTGAATAGCAATTTTTACAACAATGGGGGTTTACAATTTTTGTTTAGAGTTAAGAGCTATATAACACTACATTTTTATCCATTTCGTTCAAACTGTGTTTAACAGTATTTTATGTGTTTCGTGGGGAAATCTACATTACAAATTGAAATTCCCAGAAAGTGAAACACCGCCTGGAGAGTGGAGATAGCATTTATTCCGTCAATGACGAGTACAAAGCTACGATATGACGCATGCTCAATAAATAAACCAATCAGCTTCGAACCAGATGTTGGAGGAGGGGGGGGGGGGGCAAACTTCAAGGTCGTTGCCATGGAAACCATTCAAGACGATAAATAGAGCTCAAATCACAGTGAGAAATTACATAAAATCCCATAAGAAAGGATGGCTAACAATAATAAAGATCGGGTTGATAAAATAGAAAATAGTCTGCTAAAAAATAAATCAACGATAAAATGCATAATTTATTTTAAAAGTCAAAGACGACACTTTATTTGAGCGAGGTAGTGGTAGTGTTCCTGTCACGTAAGCTACATTATTGTTGCGCGAAGAATGAATAAATTACATACAGCAATTAGTTATCATTCTTTGCGATATACAAATGCCGGTAGTTTAAAGGACATTGACCCGCGTTTTCAAGGACAACGAACGGAACTTGAATTAGAATCGTGACGACGTGAAAAATCCAGACGAAGTTACGAAATTGTCAAAAAAATGACTGTCAAGGAGGAAAGGGAATTGAAAAGGTTATGTGCTCATCTGTCGAAACCGGTTTTAAAACCCCAACAAGATTCTTTGGAGGAACGCAAAAACTAAAACCTACCAAATCAAACAAAATGGCAAATAGTCCTAACTTATAAGAAACTGAAATGTTGCATAAATTACACTAACACCGTATACAATAATTCGTTTACCTAAAAGTTCTTTAACAATTTTTACAACTGTATCTACAGTCGGACGAAAATAAAAAGCGAAAAATAAAAATACGCAGTACATAACATTAAAAATACATTAAAATCAGAGATGAGTTTGAAAAATACATACCTTGAAAGGGAACTGTGATAGATTCAGACTGCACAAAAACTATAAAAGAACACAACTGAAAAGAGCAACCTTTATATTTCCTTTCGTTGTCTCAGACTTAGACGTCTAGGATCCACTACTTCTTTGAACTAGGGGCCGCAACAGCAAACAGCACGACTGAACTAGACAGTAGAGTTAGTAGTAGACAGAGACAGAATAGTCGTCTGTCGTGTCATCCCCCCTCTCTCTCGCAAGACGCAAACTCAAAGGATGATTGGATCCTTGCCCTTCAAGCGATTCTCCAGCGTTGCCAACTTGACTTGAGTAATCAGTGTCGCCACAATTCACTAGATGAAATCATTCGCGCCGACGTTATACTGCAGGCACTGGCACGAAGGATGAGTCACACAAAACTCTTTATTATGATGTAATCCATTGGAAAACGGGTCAAGCGATGCACTTCGTGTGGTACCCATAACATCCTTAAGGATTTTGGATTTTGGTCAATGGTGTCACCATAGATTAAAAGTAGACATACATACTCTCTATACCGTACTACTTTTATCTATGGTGTCACACAAGGAAAACGGGTTTTTAATATATTGTGAGAGGTGGAATATTTCTTTAATAATAAAAATCTTAGTTTTTATGGCCAACTGTTATTTACAAACAACGGTAGGCTTTAAAATATAGGCTACTTCAACTTAAAAAACAATTATGTCAATTAAAAAAGCTTTAAATGAGTGTCTCCCTCATACAATTAATTGCTTTAGTAAAACCATAGACTAACCAAAGGTTAGTGAAATCTGTAATCTATGGTGAAACATAATTAAAGCAGATAAAATCGGTTTTTTAAACCAATCAATTGTGCAATTTTTGGTGATAAAGTTGGGGGAGGGGGGGTTACCTGTTTCAGGGGTTGGGGAAAAGACTCTTACCAAGCAGTCCCCACCATGGAGTTGAATTTTTCTATGGAAAATGATAATAACAAATTTTTACAAATATTTAAAAATGTTTGCATATACAGTAAAACTAATAAGTTTGGCTTTACTTCAATGTTCAAAAGTTCTGTACTGTATATGCAGTTCATTATGTTCAAATTACTGTATTGATATTGTTGCAAAAAGGAAAATATCAAAATAACAAACAGGGGTTAAATTTATAAAACGTACAAACGTAACAAGAAAAATAATTTATTTACATCCTAAAATATGTTTTTCAAATCTTAACAAATATTCAACTAGTCTTATCAGCTTGTTCACCACCTTCTTTACACGCCAACATCTCAACGCTGGACATGTTGTAATCATCCAAAGTATCATTTAGTTGACAACCAAATCCCGACTTGTCAACAGGAGACTGGACCTTTGGTTGACGAAACTCATCCTTCTGTAGATTCAAAAAGTCTGGAACGTATTTTTGCATCATTCTGTAAGACTTGACAAAAAGAGTTAAATCTGTGGATCTGAGATCTCTGTAGAAATCAACTGTCAAAATGGGCTTTCCTTCGTTAACTTCCATACATCCGAATATTTGAAGTGGTGTTTTAATTTTAGGAATTTCTTTCAACCCTGATGTGTCCAACAGTAACCGCCAGGATCCTTTCTCCAAGACACTATGAAGGTAACATTCTTGTGTGGACAAGTCCAACTCAACTCTCCCTACTGGACACACCTTAGTGTTTGACCAGTGATTCAACGATGTAATTACAGACAGTTCCTCTACTGAAAAGAACAAGTAAGGAGGTACATAGTTATCATTCCCTGACAACCTAGGGCCAGATTGATTTGGGTTTTTCAACACAATAGGACTGCTAATGCTGCTCAGCGTATTGTGAGACGCCGATGGTGAACCATTCACAGACGGCAAGAGGGATTTCCCCAACTTTTTCTCACAATAGCTATCGATGGATTTGTACTCGACTAACGGTGGTGCTTTGAAGCTTTCGTAACCGAGAGAGGAGTGGACAACTTCACAAGAATTTAGTTTCCTTTTTTTCTGAGGTATCTGACTTGAAGGTATGTCCTCTTCTGCGGGATCGTCTTCATCAAACATTTTTTTGAGTTTCTTTGTATTTTACTCAACTGATTCACTAAGTTTACATATTAAATGACTAACTGTTGACTAGTTAGCTTTCTTGGGAATCTTCCCAGGGCCTGGGTCCTCTTTTGTTTGTCCAGGTGTCTATGTCCATCTGGAAACAAGTTGATGAATACATTTGTTGAAAAAGTAAACATTCCTGGAATGAGTAAATATGCAAATATTTTATAACTGAATGTCTGCGTAGAGTCCCACTATTCCGAACCCCGCTAAAATATTCCTATCCTTAATCTAAAATAAAATAAATAGTTACCAAATGCTTACCATTTGGTAACTATTTATTTTATTTTTTAACTTGAATACAAACTGTGAAAATGTCATCAAAGCTAGCAATGTCATCTGAAAGACTTGCAATGTTGCCACGATTTTCGAAGGAGCTAGCAATATCTCAAAAATATCAATGTGCTGTTGAAGATGATAGCAATTACTCTAAGAAGGTTGATTCTAACAATAATTTTGCAAATGTCAGCAAGGCTATCGATGTCACCACAAATGTTGGTGATGTTATTGATGTTGCCTGACATGTCCTAGAATTAAGTTATGATGTTGCGACGTCAAAAAACCTGGAGATATCAGATCTCTTAAAGAATTAAAGAAATATTATTAAAGGAATTTGCTCGTCCCTAATTTCTGTTAATCCAAACAGGGTTCAGTACCAGTTAGTTAGGAACAGTGGGACTCTACTAAAATCTACATGGCCCTTAGTGATCTTTTTGTCCTATCAGTATTTTTTTCAAATTTTTGAGCGGATGTTCCTCCGTTGATACCAGATCCCATAAGAAACATGTGATTGGACATTAGAAAATTAACACTTTTTAATACTGCTTTAGTGAAACCATAGACTAACCAAAGGGAGCATATGTTATCTATGGTGAAAAACAAAGCAGAAAAAATAATTTTTTATACCAATCAATTGTGAAATTTTTTGTGGTAAGGGCAGGGAGGGGTGTAAAATGGTATTGTGTTCAGGTTTTGAGGGAAGTCCATACCGTTTTACGGAATGCTCTATAGAGTTGAATTTTTCATGGAAAATAATAATGTTGTTACAAATATTAAAAAATATATGCATTTTTGCATAGTTTTAATGCATTTATATTGCCGATATAATAAAATATTTTGATAACATAGATACCACAATTTTAAAATTTTCTCTCTCAACTGGAAATGTGTGTCTTCCAAAACGTTGTTAATAATATAAAATAATATGCTCCAGCATAGCTAATGCAAAACAGGACAATTTAAGTTTATTCATACTTGAAGATGATGATACAATAGTGACACAAGATGGATAAGAGTACACAAATGAATCAATTAAACCAGCTTATAATTTAAAAAGTTCAATGACATGACTGCTAATTAATTTCACAGAAAGATCTAACCCAGAAGTCTCACTGAGACAATAAAAAAACATCACATTTGAAGCTGCTAGTGATATCTGCACCAGAATCTAGGAGCACTGTGTATTTTTAAGTAGTACGTTGAGATAGTGAAGAACCTTATTTAACTAGTATGATCAGCTGTTAATACAACAATGGTGTATTGAAGTCAGTTCTTGTCTACCACCCCCACCACTTACCTTGCCCACCAGCCAGTGGCAGCAGCACTTCTAGATTCTGGTGTAGAAACTATAGTAAATATAAACCCATCGTTTTTTATGGCGCAATAAGAGTTCTGGGTTAGGCCGTTATTCTCTGATAATTGTTATTCATAGACATTAAACATGAATCAGCTATCTATAGTCCTTATAATGAACCAGCTGAATTAAATTATTCAAAGTGTATTTACATCTAGTAAGTTAACACTCATTTTGCTTTGTGTGTTCTCTTTATTTCTCATTTTGTTATTAAATTTAAAATTGTTGTGACTGAAAAAATGTGTAACCAGAAAACACATCCTCACCATGTAGCCTACTTTAACTAAATGAAATGAAATGAATGATTTATTGTCGTTAAAACTATGTACAAAGCTCATGACAATCGTCAAAAGAAAAACAAAACAATCAAGATGGCTGTGGCATTAAAACTAAAATAACAAAAACTCTAAACCAAAGTACTCTTCATGTTTGTACAGGCACGCCTGGGTTAAGGTGCTAGTTTTTAAAACTTGTTTTGAATTTCAAAACACACAGGTTTTTGATGGATGCAGGCAAGAAATAATTTTATTTTACTAAACTCTTCAAAACTAAAAAAGATATAAAAATTATGCTCTGAAACAATAGAGATAGGGACATTTTGCAGACGTCAGTATAAATCAAACATGGAAACAGGCTTTAGATTTGACAGTAGAAGTCTAATTTTAGTAGCCTATGCAAGTTAAAGATAAGTCTTACCTCTTTCATTTTCTCATATTCTTTTTCTAAAGTAACCTCTCCAGGTTTCTTCAAGTTCTTGAGCCCTTCTATTTCCTCTGGTTTCAAATTTCTTTGGGTAGATGAGTATTCATACCTAAAAAGGTAACAAAATATAAAATAACTGATAAACAATCTGATGGTTGCAATGTTTAAAAAATGTAATTAAACTACAGTAAACGTTCAATAGTTCGACACGGGCTGAGGCTACCCGTCAAAACATTAGCGATTGATATTTTGTTTTGACAGGTACGCCTGTCAATGACCAGGACCAGTTCTTTCCAGTTATCAGAGTGAAATGAGAGTGAAAACAATTGAAGATCACAAAAGATTTTTTCAAGTGATTAATTGTAATATCATGTGTTAACATTCCTGTTATTTGATTAATGCTACAAAGTAATTGGCATGTGCTGTTTTGTAGCATTGAAAATAAAATAAATAAATAAATAAGTGATTTTTAATGGTTACTAAGTTTATTGTGATGTAAGTTGACTTGAATATTAATTTGTCATTTATTGTTGACTTGAGACTAATGAACAGTGAAATTCTTTAAGCTTTTAGCGAATTTCCCATATAGGGAATAAGCTATTACCGTAGTACTCATGGTAAGACCTGGACGCGGGACCGATTTTTTTTTTCGTTTCGAGGTCCCTAGAGACCAAAAACACCATCCGTTCAAATTCATATATATATATATATTTATATATATATATATATATATATGTGTCCGTTAGCACTATAACTCGAGCAAAAATGATCCGATTTTGATGAAATTCGGTACAAACGTGTAAACCTACGTTTATTCGAACGAGTTCGCGATCCAGCATGATCGGACCATGGGAACGGGGGTTTACGGGGGGTTTTATGGGGTAAAAATAGGTTTTTCGCATTTTTGACCCAAAAAACATAAAATTTAGCAATTTCTTTCCAAACCATTTTGTAGAGCTTAGAAAAACAAATAATTTAGTATATTGAAGCGTTATTATGCGCCTAATGGTTACGGAGAAAATTCCAAAGAATTGTAAATTTAAAATTCCCATGTTATTCTTATGGAGAATAAGTAAACTGTTGTAGTTTGCTTGTTTATGAACATATTTTGATCAAATTTGAAAAATGTTTTTATTTCTTACTAACTATTAACATAAAAAAAAACAGTTTTACCTCCCTGATGCAGCAAACCTAAGTACTTGTTAAACTAATTCTATTTAAATCGGGAATAAATGTTATATTTTTAAGTAGACATTTCAGTGTAAATCAAATGGAAATTCGCTTAGTCTGCAGGTTTGCTGCAGCGGGGGTATTTAGTATTTAATAAATTTGGGTGATTTCAAAATAAAACTTAACTGGAATGGAACAGCAGGAAGTAAGCAATAGGCCTGCATAGTGAAACACATTTTCTCAAAAGATTTGAACCTGCAATACAATGCTCTCCCAAATTCACAAAAAATATTTGGTCGTAAGTTTTAACATTTTACTTTTGTGATTAGAAAGGCCATGAAGCTATGTGCATTAAAAATATAAACACATTGTCCCCTCATGTGCACAAAAGTCAGCAAGGTTTTAGCAGACTTTGTTTTAACCTAGAAACCCGTTATACGGACTAGCCTCGGTCTCGAGGAGTCCGGATAAGAGGGAGTTTAAACTAAGTCCTTTCCGACTTTTGTGCACATGAGGGGACAATGTGTTTACTATATTTTTTATGCACATGGCTTCATGGCCTTTCCGTACCAAATTTCATGCAGATCTGAAAAGGTTAGGTTGTGAGCTGTATTGATTTGGCATGGACTGACCCTTACTGCAATCACGTTTTTGGCCTCTGAGACATCAAAATGAAAAGTAAATAGGTCCCAGGTGTAGGTCATGCCGTGCCACCTACGGTAATAGCGCCTTCCTAAAGGAAGATTCGGGATAACATAACAAAAGATAACATGGAGGTAAAGTATTGAATACAACTGATTAATAAGGGTTATACGGTAATCTCAGGTTCATGTTCTCACTGTTGACGGTCAAGTAAGCACCAGGAAATTGTGTGGGTTAACTGTGAACACCGACCAAGGTACCTATACAGCCTATACCGGTACTCGGGAGATAAACTTCAGGCTTTGGGCAACCTACACATGACTGTAAGTTAATTCTAACTGTTGTTTTAACAAGCTGCATAACACTTCATAAACTCCTAATCTATATCTATAAAATCCAATGTATGTTTGTTTGTATGTTTGTCCTTTATGGACTCCAAAACCGCTCGACAGATTGTAATGAAGATTTCAGGCATTATTAAGCATTATTCAAGGATGGTTTGTGTGAAGTTTGGTGCAGTTCCGTCAAAAGGGCTCCGCCCCAGTGGCTCTGGAGTTTCCCATGTTAACCTTATGAGTACTCATATATAAATGGAATTAAAGAATCTTAACAGCTGGTTCAACTAAACTATCTGATTCTGTGATGTTCAATAACATTAAAAAGTTAATAGGTTTACCAACAGGGTGCAGCACTATATTTTTTTAAGTTATGAGAATAGCTAATTTGAAACCAAAATGTGAGTGAGCGTAGCGAACGAACTTCAACCTGGAGGCGAGTTAGCGTAGCGAACGAGCTAACCTGAAGGCAAGTGAGCGCAGCGAACGAGCTTCAACCTAAAGATGAGTGAGCGTAGCGAACGAACTTCAACCAGGACGTGATTGAGCCATGCGAACAAGCTCATCTTGAAAATGAACGAGCATGACATAAAACCACAATAGGACAGGACGACGTCTGTCGGGCCAGCTAGTAACTTATAAACTCTACTGCACTGAGTTGCTTTAAAATTGTTTTTAGAAATAGTGAACACAAATAAACAATACCCAAGTTAAGAAATGCAGAATAGTGATGGAATCTCTTATCCCCCTCTCCCATAGCTAATTAGATCTCTGTTTGAAACTAAAAAAAAATGTTAGCCTAGTCTCAAACTTAAACCTAACCCTTGCAATCATTAAGTTAAACAACAAAACATGAAATTTGTGTAACATAATAGCATAAATGTAGACCTTGTTGAGTGTTTACAATCAGGTAAAAATTAGCAACATTTACTTACCTGAGATTTGTAAATTGTTTTAGAAAAACAGATCCCCCTAGGACTAGTAGGAAAAAAGGGGCACTGTATTTAAGCAATTTATTTTTAGATTTAGCTTCCAAGAACAACAGCAATTTTTCTTTGTTGAATAAAGGCATGAAATGAGATTTCATTTACAAAAATAGCACGTAAAATCAATTAAAAATTGGCTATTAAACTTGCTATGTATTTAACCTAAAACGGATTGATTGGTAGTAAGCAGTAAGCACTAAGCAGACGAAACAGACATGCCGCGAGCGTTTCAAGGCAGGAATTGGACTATTGGACTAGCCTACTGCGCATGCGCAAACCATAAAATTGAGCTGATCTCAAATGAACGACTCTCATACAATTGAAGCAAAAGAGTTGTTTACTGTTCTGTCTTCTCCTTCTGTCGTTCTCGTTCTGTGATTTGTCTGCCCCTGCCGTGCCCCATACCATAGCGAGTTTTCAAAGTCTTAAGTGTTTAAGTTGTGTGTTTTTGTTTTAAATAATTTGAGGTTTTATCGAAGTATCGTATGTTTTTAAGTCGGATTTGAGTCAAGGCCCCACTTGAGTGTATAAAAGATTGTTTATTGTTATGCGTTCTACCGTGCCAGCCCCGTGCACCCTTGTAAGTTAGTTTTTATAGTCTTTAAAAGTGTTTGTTGTGTTTTGTTCCAAGTGTTGTCTAAATAAAACAATAAGCATTACCTGTTATTATGCTATTGTATTGCATTTACTTAGTTTAGTAGCTCTTAAGTAAAATTTTATTTCTGTATCATCACACAGTTAGGACATGGTTAGGAAGGACTACCTAACCGACATTTCCCATAAACATTGCAAAAGGATGAATCTTATAATTATATAAGAACTGTCTAGGCTGTGTGGTAAAAGGCACTTACAAAATAAGTTACCAAGCGGTGTAACTTTCATATTAGAAACCCTTGGGTGAGTTGTATAAAGGCCTAATCTTTAGGTTGACACATTTAACCCTATAGGCCTAGCCTGTAAACCATTAACTGTTTGGAAAAAAGTCTATGCCGTAGGCTAAATATGGTCCTTGAGCCAATTAAATGTGTAGGCTAACTAACATTAAAATAACTTAGGACTTGGCTAGGCTTTGCATTACGCTGGCGTAGGGCAAGGCTAGGTTCCGCTATCAATAGACAGGCCTACACTATAGTACCCTACTAGGTTACTATATTATACTTATTGGGTATCTCATTCTTTGGCGTTTCCTGTTAAAGGGAACATTCATTATTATCGATAATTTCTTTTCGATATAAGCTTATAAATATTTTTGTTTTACTTCACGATCCATAACTTATTCCTTCTGTTATCTTCAAACACATTTAAATGATCTACTAATTTAGAAGTAGGCCGAACCTTGTTTAGCAAACATTTAATAGCCTCTTTTATTGGATCAAACTAAGCTAAACTAACTATAACATAACTAACCAAACTTGCTGTATGATCTACGTTAGGCCTACCGTTTCAAAATTTTGTTTAATAACAGAAAAGGCATGGGGAATGGCTGTCAAACGGAATTTTGAAACGTTTGGCCTAAGTTACAGCAAGTTTAGTTGGTTTTGGTTGGTTTAGAACATTATCAATTCAATAAGTTCTTATAGTTTAATTAACCTCAATGTATTTGTTTAATTGTTTGTTGATAGGCTACTAAACAATATTTATTTAATCCTTATCGAAGTTGTCAACTGATATGTTTTAATTGGTATTAGGCTATCAATATAACGGACAGAAAAATAAAATTTCGATATTCGAAAAGAAATTATCTATAATAATGAATGGTGGAATTTATATTTTATATTTAAGTATTCCCTTTAACAGGAAAGTACCCATTCTTTACATTATACTTAGCCTTTATAAAGGCTACTCATACACACATATAGGCTGTAACTTAATAACTTAGAATGCTGTAACCTTTTGAAAGAGGCATTTCCTCGCGCTGTTGTAATAGTCAGAATATTAAAACATTGTTTGTTTAATTTAAATGGCGGTTTGTTTGAAATTATTTAGAGTAACATGGCCATGAGAAACGTGCTATTTGAAACTCCAACGAAAGAAAAATATACGTTAAGTTAAAAACTATTAAATTGTAGTTATTTGTAGCGCCCAAAAACTGTTGTGCCGTTGCCTACTTTTAAGAACAAACAGTCTGCCATCTACTTAGTGATGTAAATTTTTTTATATACAATTTTTTCTTTAGTTGGGGTAATTTTGATGAAACAATACATTTACAGTCTTCATTTTATGCTAGAATGTTCTACTATAAACAATGTAGGCTATTAAGAACTGCAGTAAAGTCCTTTAGAGAACCTGCAATCATTATTGGGTGAAATAGCAGTTCGTTGTACAAATCGTAGGCTACTTGATATTATTCCCTGCGATATAAATTCCGATTTTTGTTTTGAGTATTAAAGGTATCGTGATATGAATATTTAAAGCCATAGAGTCTTTTCAAATAGACTTTCACACTGTGCTGTGGTGGTTAAACAAGGTTAGTTCAGTTTGGTTTAGTTTATGTTAATAAAAACCAGGTAACACCTAAATACAGTAAATCCAAATTGTTCCAATAGCATCATCATTGGGTTGGGTTAATGTTGTACAGTTTTGTATCAAAACTGATTGTCAAAAGCGCCAAATTACCTAGTCGTGTCTTTTCATGAGTAACTTAGCTTATAGGAAAAGGCTAAAAATTTTGTTAATGATACCTTGTTTGTTTATAAACTATAGGCCTACCACTTTCAAAAGAAGCAGCGCAGAACCATGGCTGTCTCGCGCACGTAGGGGTGAATGGTGATGGTGGGGAAGGGCCTGGAGCAGAGGTGGCCCGGATAAGTCGTTGGGGTGAGGTGTCTTTCCCCACCACTCTGATTCTCCTGCTGTCCTGCATGCACGACTCAAACAGGTGCGTGGTTTTTTTCTATGTGGTAGGCCTATAAGCTAACATAACCTAAACGCCGCAATGGTCTGTAAAAGATTGGCGGGTGGTCCTCTTTTTAAAAAGACCCATAGGCTAACAGATTAACAGTGTTGGGAAGTAGCGCGCTACAAGTAGCGACGCTACAGTAGCGCGCTACTTTTTTTGTAGCGTTAGCTGTAGCTACGCTACTTTTAAGATTTTGTAGCTTTAGCTGTAGCTAGCTACATTTTTAAAGTAGTTGTAGCGGAATTTTAGCTACTTTTCTCGCTACCTACATTAACATTGTTTGAGATAGTGATTTTTATCATAACCTCAACCTTACGTGAAACAACCTCTTTCAAACTGAGATTTTCAAAAAAATTAGGCCTACTTTCTTGGCTTCATACAGCTGGTTGCAGCCGTTTCATTCCCTATTACAACGTTGTGTGGACATGGAGGCCATTAAATGAGTGTTATCCACATTTTTGGCTCTCATTTCCTTTATTTACTACTCTATGATTACTGTCAGATAAAATAAAATCGCTAGTTGCAGACGACGTTTAAACATTACCGACAAGAGAAGCTATCGAATGCTTGCAAGTGATTGACAGGGAAATTAGTAATCAATTTAGTTTCTTTATTATATCGATAGTGTTTTAACTTGGGTTTTAATGGAAACCAACACTAAACCTTAAAATAATGAGAAAGCTGGTCTATCAACCTTTGCTTCAGCTGTTGATTGTGGTTCATCATCACAAGCCCTTCCTTGGTTAGATTACGAAGATTTTTCAAAGGTTTACTAAATTAACAAAGAGGAAATTACCTGATGAGATTTAAGATATGCCTAGACTACATGATAATTGTAACGAAAATATCTCCATATAACATGAAACTTACATTGAAAAAATAGTATAGTTTGCTCCTGCTAACAGCTCTTGTATAGGACTATATTCCTAGGCTATGCTATGGTTAAAGACGAATACCAAGTTCCAAGTTCAATTATTAGGAATATATCTGTTTAATCCTTGCAAGAACAAGCCTACTATAGCCAACTTGTTACATAGCCAAGTAGGCCTACATGTTATTTTTACTTTACAAATTTCAACATGTTTAAATTAAAAACCGATTTCAGGATAAGTTGCTGAATACTGTTTTCATTACCAACTAGGTTGAAGCACAATTTGCCCTATACATAATGACAATAAAGGACGATTTCTTGACATTGAAAAGTGTTATTCCTAGAACAAGTAACTTATCACTATGGTTAAAAGTTATAGCAATGTCGTTTTTAACATTAAAAGTAAAGAAAGGCAATAAAAATGTAGTTGCAATTAATTTTATATTTACCTAATGTGCGTGGAATAAAAAGTAACGTCTTTGGAAAAGTAGCTAAAATTGTAGCTGTAGCTACATTTCATTGTAGCTGTAGTTGTAGCTAGCTACTTTTTCGGAACTGTAGCTGTAGCTAAGCTACTTTTTTGAAAATGTAGCAGTAGTTGTAGCTAGCTACATTTTAAAAGTAGCTTCCCCAACACTGCAGATTAATACTGTTAATACTGTTCTATGAAATGGCGACCATACAATGTAGGTATTTTAAGCCAAGTATGGATGGAGATGAGTGTAGGATGAGTGGCACAGTCTTGTAGTCTTGTTAGTGACTAAGGCCGACATGTTCCTTAGACACAGCTGTTAATTAATAGCCCATACAGCTAATGACAACTAAGGGACCTACAGTTTATTGTGGAATCCGAACCACACCACAAAAAGTTTGTTTTCGTGATTAACGAATTGGTCTAATCATTAGGATAGTACTGCGGATTGTCGTAGTACTCACTAGCGCGGACGTTAACCCACACTGTTGCAGTGCAATGTAATTTTCAGAATCAGTCTTCTTCGCTTTGTATTTAGGCTAAGTAAAATTGATTTTCCTTGCTGCATATTAGGGAACATTATTACCATGTTTAATAGCCATGATAAGGTACAGTAGACTCCCTCTTATTCGGACACCTTTTAACCGGACATCGGTTAAACCAGACAACACTCAGTAGAAATTACATCTCTTTAACCAGGCAATTTTATCAGCACATCGGTTTAATCGGACTAGGTCGGCAGGAAGTGGGAGGTAAGCGTTACTGAAACGACTGTTCTTGTGTTAAGGATATGAGTGTTAAGGAGATATAAGGATATAACAGTGATTACTAGTCTAAATACAATGCTCTACTACATTTTAGTCAAATACTGTATATACAGTATGCATTTAAACGGTCTTTTTGGGACGTCAGTTTAACCAGAAAACCCATTATCCGGACTGGCCTCGGTCCTGAGAGTCTGGATAAGAGAGGGAGTCTATTGTACTGTATATTTTACCACGTTATAGTGACACGAATAAAAAAATAACAGCCAAAACTTCATGCAATAACCCCATAGTACCACAACAATATGTTTACTACGCTGTAGGCTTCACATTGAATGTGTTTTATTAAATTAAAGCTAAAACAGAGTTTTTTGTTACAGAGTCATTGATTGAGGTGCTGGTGAACTGATTGAAGACTTAAAAATGTTTTGCTATAGTGTGAGGTGTGATAGTACGGACTGTTGTGATAAATTACCACTGTTTATGATTTACTTTATATGTTTTAAAATAAATGTTCTACATAAACTATTACAATTGAATGATCATTTACAATGCCATTATTTCCAGCTGTAATATTTGTTTATACTTCTTTTAATTATTTTTTTACTTTGTTTCTAAACATAAGTTCTGATGTAGTCATTGCATAATCCCAATGTGTAATCACTTGCACTTTCAAAAATATAAAATAGTAAACACAACAGCTTTTTATATACCATTGTTATTATTTATTGGTGTTATTGTATTGCAATCGTTAAGTTGCATGCGTAGTTGCAGATGCATTGGTCTGTTTAAATGTATAAAGGAACTAAAATAAAATCTGAAAATTCCAGACTAACAAAGATTATTCAAACAAAGGAGTTGAAGTACTGTACGTAAAAAAGTCCTAAAACTCTTATTTTAAATTTGGTAAGTTTAATTTGATACCAATATCAAGTGTTGACCTTATTTCCTATATTTTCTCTGGATGGTATTTCAATTTATTTTATAATTGCAATGATTCTGCTTCACTAAAATTCCAGGGCATGGACTGCAATCAACATCTGCCAACATAAAATTCGATAAAATCTAAAAATTTGTTAACTCACTTGTATATACTGTTGTAAGAAAGACTAAGTAAACCAAAAGTATGGCTTTTATTCATTCAAAATTACAATCATGTTTTAGTAAAGAACAAATACAATATTTACAAACAAATCAAATAATAAATATTATCAGGTGATAATGTTCACATCACCACATATACCGTATAACATTTTAATACAACGTGAAAAATAATAGGATTTCCTGGAATTTTCCAAAATGTTTAAGATCATTCTAAACATCCCAGGCATTTTCCTTGAATATAGCCTACTCAGATAACTGAACAAAAATATTCTAAGAAAATTTGTATATAGAAATCTGGAGAACATTCTCAGAATATTCTGGAAAAGTACTCTGGAATATTCATGGTATATTCTGAACGTAAGTTTAAATTATTAATTTTGTCAAGTACCACAAAATAACTTGAAAAATACAAAAACAATGTTTTTAGGGCAAAAAATGAGAAAACCCAATTTTTAGTCCATTCCCATTGTCAGTACCGAATACTTCAGCAGCAGAACTGAACTGAACTAGTAAGTTATGACTCATGAGTCGACTCGTTGAAGACCAAATACAACTGAGTTGGTTCTTTCTGGCGCATGCGCAGTAGGCTAGTCCAATTCCTGCCCTGAAACGCTCGCGACATGCCAGACAGAATTCAGAAAATTCATAAGCAAACAATAGTAAAATGGCATAACATAAAAAAAACCTTTGTCGATGTCAAAAGGCTGGCTAAACTTGACACAGCCATTGATTAAAAACAGTGATTTCCAAGATACAACTTTCAGGTTTTACTCTAAAAATTAATATCAAAAAGTATGTATTTATTCATTAAAATTACAGTAATATGGCTTGCCGAACCAACTAAGTGTAAAGTAGCTTGGGGCAAGAGGTAACTGCACCTCTGCACCTACATTATCATACTAATATTATAAATGTGAAAGTTTGTGTGTTTGTTTGTTTGTTTGAAGTTCAATCACGCTTTAACTACTGGACGGATTGGGCTGAAATTTGGCATGATGATAGCTCACATTCCCGATTAACATATAAGCCTATTCTTATCTCAAAAGTCCTTCCGGGCTCCGCCCCAGTGGCTCTATGGATCCCTATGTTAACCTTATGAGTATTCACATTTAAAAGGAATTAAAGAATTTAGTCAGCTGTTTCAACTAAACAAGTTGGTTCTATATGATATGCAATAGCATTAAAACGTTATAAGGTTTACCAACAGGGTACAACACGATTAGGCCATTTTTTGTTTGAATTTTTGACAATAGCTAATTGAACTAAGCAGCAACAAAAGCTGTGATACGCAACTAGACAACTATCAAAGTATGATTGTTTACAGTTTTTTTTAGGCCTATATGACCATTTAATGAATCATTTGTGATATTGTGCAAAGGTTTGATAATTTGTTTTCTATTGTTTAGGTGCAGTAGTAGAGCATTATGGCTATGGTAAATGTGTTATACTATAGCATACCGTAAACTTCAAGAACCAAATTTTATCAAACTGTGTCGTCCCCCATTGCAAACACAAAGCTTGAGTATGACTGCAATTAACATTTTACTCTTATATGCCAACCCCGTACGAAGGACGGGTACTCTGCTAGTCTAATTATAAAGATAAGTGTAGCTAAGGTTCGGACCCCAAATCCGAACCATTGGTTACCAAACGTCCGAATAATTTGACGTTAACTTAACAAAATTATGATCGGGGAATTTAAGATTGGGCCTGTTATGGCCACATGACTTGACTAGTCAGTTGCAGTCCAGTGTTTTTGATTCTGCAATCTGCTTGCTCATTTCCTTTATCATAATTGGGCTTTTACAATTTAGCACCTACAGAACAAAAGTACCTAAAGATATACCCTACATGAATCAATAGCTAAAAGTCATAACACTAGTTTCTATAATCAATGCTACTGAGGCTTGTTGTTTGTGAAGATTGTACTACAACATTCCAACTCTAACTCCAATGGAGCGACTTTTGAGTTTTGACAGCGTCAGTTATCAGCTGATATTTTAGAATTCAATTTTCATTTTTCAATTTATTGAATTAGAATTTTGGGAGGGGAGGGGTGAGGGAGGCCGGTACTGTGAGGGGTTATGTACGGTGTACGTGTAAGTACGAGTGGGAAAAAGATCGAACGATCAGAGTAAAAGAAAGACCGGTTCTCTTGTTTATTGAAGTAATATTACTTCCTTATCGCTCTACTTAAATTTGAAGACAAGAGAAATGATGATAAGGAAACTAATTGAAAGGATTTAGTTTTTATGTTGTTTTCAGTAGACCTAAGTTAATAGCCTACTATTTAAATAAGATAACTTTTAGAACAAAGTGTTGTTTGATATCTAACTTATAATACAAAAACCTTTCATACGAATACCGCAATGTCGTCAATTCACTTGAAGGTAAGAAATTACACTCGCTCTTTTGATCATCTATTCTCGAGGCTCTTATCATTAGGCCTAGTCCTATTCCTTGAATAATGCTATCATTAATTAACTGCATTTTTGTTGGTGTATAACTTACTGTTGAACCGGACAAACTTCATTATTGTCTGTCCTTAAGTTAATCAAGTTATTTCAAGGCTTTCCAACAGTTGAGGGTTCTGGAAAATACAAGGAATATAAGTTAGGTTAAGTTTTGCCTTGCTAATAAAGGATGTACTCCGCCAAGTAGGTGCTGCGGCGGTTGGGTTATCATAGGCCTAAATATGTTTGGGGAATTTCCTCGTTTTGTTATAAATCAAACGATACAAGATGAGTCATCACTCAAGACACTGACCCAGACACAAGGCACTGACAGGAGATGTGCACGCCCCGGTCAACGACCTGACCTTGGCCTACTTGGAGGGAATTTGGCTGGCGAAAGTATGACTCATCTGGTATCGTTTGATACATAACGAAACAAGGAAAGTCCTACAAACATATTTATGATAACCCAACATAACCCAAAACCGCAGAGCGCTGTATAAGGGTGGCCTCCGGATATTACAAAAGTACCGTCGTTTCTATGTCCCCAGAGGCTGAAACACCATTCATAGGCTCTGAAAGCATCATAACTTGAGTAAAAATCATCTGATTTTGATAAAATTTGGCGCAAAGGTGTAGGCGTACCTAGAAGTTACATTGGAACGAGTTTACAAACCAGCATGGTCGGTTATGGGATCTGGGTTTTATGGGATGAAATTAGTTTTCTCCATTTCTGACCCCTAAACATAATTCTTTTTAGCATATGTTAAACAAATTATTGATAAGAGCGGTAATAGGCTATTTATATTAAGGTGACCATAGGAACCTATCTAGGCCTAGTATATCTCTGGAAACTAGATTTTTTTTCCTGAAAATAAAAGTGTAGGCCTAAACATTTTTCTGCAGAGACAATAGCCTAATTAAGTTACTTAGTTAAACTAAGTTACAATCATTTAAATTTTTTATTTTTATTTAACTTACCTAGAGTTGATCTTCCCTTTCTCTCTAAAATCTAATCAGTTCGCCTAATTCACATTTTTTATTGATAAATTTGTCATTTTAAAGTACAAATATATGACTCACAACCTACACTTTGTTAGTTGAATGTTAATTTAAGTTCACAAACTATTTTAAACAGGACTTGGCGGCTGGTTCATAAGACTCTGATGCAGATTCCTCCCATTTCAAGACAAAAAAATTAGGTCTAATAATAGTTAACATAGATATGATTTATATTCCTGCATTTGAATTTACATTTTATATGTTAGCGGGTTCAATGTTTTTAGGACGGGATGGGTGATAATGGACACAACATGTTTTTGCAACAGGTTGTACGAGGAGAATCATTATGAGTCCAAACTCCCATATAAACTGCATAGAAAAATTCAACCAATCACAGCCCTACGTCAGGCCCTAGAATAATCCAAAAGATATAATGCGTTTGAGACTGCATCCAAATAGAAGTTTTAACTATTGCCACAACGAGCGCATCTGTAGACTGTCAACACAATATTAATTGGAATTAATTTTACAATCTGTTAATTTCTTAGAACAGTAATTAAAATATTTAGCAAAAAAATTGCAGGGAGCAAGCACCTCATTATCTAGTGATTCGTATAGGTTATGTTCATCGTGCCGCCGGTGTAAATGAATTAATAGACTAACTAGCCTATTGTTTCTCGAGAAGGGAAAAGTGTTGTTCAATGATGCTAATGAATTAGGAATTCTGTTAAAATATTTCTGCACAGTATGGGAGTGGAGAGGACAAATAATTCTTACTAGAGGTCATCCAGGTCTTATCATATGCTTGCCTATTAATATATATGATATATTAAAACATGGGAAGGTTTTGTATTTCATGAATCTGAATCAACTACCTGACGGATTTTTGTTATTTCTGTGTTGAAAAGCTGGTATGGAACTGCCTCTAAAATGTTTACGTTTACGTCTTACGTTACAAGTTAGTCAAACTAAACTACTGATAGTTGGTATTACACAGTTTTAAAACCAACGTCTAAATACAGTAACTCAAAAAATTGTAAATTTTAAAATTTCCATGTTAGGTGTTGGTGAATAAGTAAATTATTGTAATTTGGTTTTTTATGGATATATTTTGATCAAACTTGGCAAAATTACTTATATCATACTGAGCTATGTACATATATCCACTTTATTACACTCCCTGTAAACATAGGTGCTCATTATCCTAATGTTATTTGAATAGATTTGTGAAAATCAAATCAGCAAATGGAAATTCGCTTAGTCTGCAGGTTTGCTGTGACGGAGGTATTAAATTCTGTCGTATTTCAGATTGGAATCATTGGTGGGTCAGGCTTGAACAACCCTGACATCTTAGAAAATGCTAAAGAAGTATCAGTAGACACTCCATTCGGAGCACCATCCGACTGTCTTATTGTTGGGAAAATAAAAGGAGTCGATTGTGTGTTGCTAGCAAGGTACTGTCCCCAGATAAATAAGTAATAAATAGACTTTTTAATATTTGTTTTTCTTAAGCTTGACATTTTTTGTTTATAATCTTTAGCCTACTTCTTTAGAGTCCCAGAAAAGACAAAGAAATATTTTTACTGAACATTATAAAAAAACATGGAACATAACAAGAAGTTGATTATAACAATACCAAACCTATCTATTATTAATGAATTTGAAGTTGATCTAACACCTTATCTTTTTACACTGCACACTCAGTTTTGTATAAATGTTTAAGGTTTTTTCAATGAACTTTGATTTTAACTGTTTTAGGTAGACTTCTAAAAGTTAATCTTGGAACTCAAGAATATAAAATTACAATTTAACTTACTTATTTAAGGCAAATTGATATAATTAACTTAAGGATATTGAAGCATACATCCTGTCCATAAACCAGCTGTTACCAATTTTTATAAAAAAGCACCTGATACCGTAGATTTATAAGCTACTATCAGAGTGCCCCACCAATCATATTTTTTTACTCTATTCATTTCTGGTATTGTGATAGTTGGATATGCTATATTTTACAATATGTGATGTCTTAACAAGTTGGTGTATTCTATAAATCAGTAACTTCAGCATGGTATTGTGATAGTTGGATATGCTATGTTTTACAATATGTGATGTCTTAACAAGTTGGTGTATTCTATAAATCAGTAACTTCAGCATGGTATTGTGATAGTTGGATATGCTATGTTTTACAATATGTGATGTCTTAACAAGTTGGTGTATTCTATAAATCAGTAACTTCAGCATGGTATTGTGATAGTTGGATATGCTATATTTTACAATATGTGATGTCTTAACAAGTTGGTGTATTCTATAAATCAGTAACTTCAGCATGGTATTGTGATAGTTGGATATGCTATATTTTACAATATGTGATGTCTTAACAAGTTGGTGTATTCTATAAATCAGTAACTTCAGCATGGTATTGTGATAGTTGGATATGCTATATTTTACAATATGTGAAGTCTTAACAAGTTGGTGTATTCTATAAATCAGTAACTTCAGCATGGTATTGTGATAGTTGGATATGCTATATTTTATAATATGTGAAGTCTTAACAAGTTGGTGTATTCTATAAATCAGTAACTTCAGCATGGTATTGTGATAGTTGGATATGCTATATTTTACAATATGTGATGTCTTAACAAGTTGGTGTATTCTATAAATCAGTAACTTCAGCATGGTATTGTGATAGTTGGATATGCTATATTTTATAATATGTGAAGTCTTAACAAGTTGGTGTATTCTATAAATCAGTAACTTCAGCATGGTATTGTGATAGTTGGATATGCTATATTTTACAATATGTGATGTCTTAACAAGTTGGTGTATTCTATAAATCAGTAACTTCAGCATACGCTGTTAGTGGCTCAAAACTAATTTAATTTTCCTTCTAAAACTGGCTTTGTTTTGTCAAAGTTGATTTGTTGCAGACACGGACGTAAACACACTATCAACCCCAGCAATGTCAACTACCGAGCCAACATCTGGGCGTTGAAACAGCAAGGCTGTACACATGTGATCACGTCGACTGCCTGTGGCTCGCTACAAGAAGACATTCCACCCGGGGACTTAGTGCTACTCGACTCCTTCATCGACAGGTTGGCTGCATTTTCCTCATATTCTTTGAACAGTAAAAAGGAGCAAATTCAGGGTGTTTACAAAAGAATGCCGACATTTTAAACGGTAATTGCTTGGGTACTATTCAAGGTAACTAAACGTTTTGTAAAATCGGAGTTAAAATAACTACGTTTTGTTTCCCATGTAGCAAGGGAGGAAACGTTGTCCTTGGCATGCGCAAAACCATTGCAGAGTAGTAGGCCACTATTGCCACTATCCACTCATACACCACCACTATTGTCCGGCCACTATTGCGACTCATACGCCTGACACCAGTCCGATGTTCACGGCGCAAAAGCACAGAGTTTAATCTGTGGTTTACAGAGTTTAAATGGATTGCTAAATAAAACTAAATTTAAATCCACTTGATTATAAAGAAATTTGATGCTGGTTTAATGAGTTTTGTGGCACCGTAGCGTTTGAAAGGACATTTGACCTGGCCAGCTTAAACAAGTGATGACGAAGTCAAAGAAATCCCACAATTCTGCATCAGGATCCCGAAATAATTGATTGCCCGACGAAGTCTTCAATTGAACATACCTTAATCGACACTTCATGATGTTATCTGTGAAAGATTGAGTCTTTGTGCCTACAAAAATTGAGTTAAGACATCAGATAAACCAGCCGATCACCAAGCGTACAGACTGCCAGTTTTATGCTTATAGGAGATTGATGAAAATCTAAATTTTATTAAATTGTTCAGGATGTTATCAAAGTATGAGGAAAACACTTTATTCTTTTCTGTTCAATTTGATGTTTAAATTGTTTAATTGTCTTCAATAGTCCCTGAGCAACGGACGTTTAAAATCCTGGCATTCTTTTGTAAACACCTTGTATTAATTAATGGCCTGCTCAAAGTGTTCAATAATTTCTTTATCATGAATATGAATTAAATATGAACATTTTACTACAAGACAGTGAGACTGAAAATGGTTATTTTAAGTTAAGCCTAGCCCATCACGAGATACAGCATATAGAAAAGGTAAAGCTAAGACAAGTTTATACTTGTTTTGAATACAATCCGAGATACAATATTTAAAAACAGAAAATGAGAGATTAAAATAATTTTAAGCCTTGAGGTCAAAGTAAATATTTCATGTTGTTGAAGTAGGTAATGTTTGTTAACCACTTTAACAAATTAACTTAATAATCAAGTTTTGAGTAGTTACTTATTAATTCAGCCAATTGATTACACTGCTTCTGCCAAGTCAGACTTATATATATTATTAACACTTTAACCGAAACATCTTAGATTTAATATTTTTTTAAGTATATGCGGGCTTAAGGAAAGTACGGTAAAACATATATTTTTGTACAAATATATGTATTATAAAAGTAATATTAATTTACAAAAAATGTAATAAAATGTATAATAAACACAAAACATACAATATACTGGAGACATAAAATAAAAAATAATAATCTCTTTGTCTGAGCTTGTCTTTTACATACAGTCACAGCCTATGCACACTTTACGGGTTTTTTGAAAAAAAAGCCTTTGCATAAACAACTGCCTAAAAAGACCGACAGCGCGATATACGTTACTCGAAAGATCCGGCACTAGAGACCAGCACGTTTTCAAAATGGAGACGTTCACTCAATGACCACTGATTGGGGACTGACGATGATGGGTGAGGTAGGGAGAAGAGTAGGAGGGGCAAAGGTACTGAGGGGTAGCGGTACGCACGTCCAGCAGTTTTGCCACTACAGGAAAATCAATTTTCCCTCCGGTCTCACAGATCGGTATCTCGGTTAAAGTGTTAAATTACTCTACATACAAAAACACAACTAACATGTGTTTCCTTTAGGTGTGAAGAATTTAACACTTAAAAGTTTAAAATGTTTCTTCCAGGACCAAACAAAGGCAGCACACATTCTTCGATGGGAGTGAGGAAGGATTGCCAGGCGTATGCCATATTCCAATGGAACCGGCGTTCTGTGAAGAGACGCGCAAGATTATTATTGAGGCGGCGGCAGAGCTTGGCTTTAAGCTGCATCCGCGTGGAACGGCTGTCACCATCGAGGGACCGAGGTTTTCCAGCAAGGCAGAAAGTCTCGTCTTCAAATCCTGGGGAGCTCACCTGGTCAACATGACTCTCGTACCCGAGGTTAGACGAGAGAAAAGTCTATTTCTTACCAGTGTATCTAATAGATTCCCAGGTCAGAATATTGGGTTCCGATATAGGACTTCTTCAGAGAGCAGATTTAAGATAAATGTCCTTTAAATTATAATGAAATATCAGTGTTATGTTTTGTGACCTGTTATCATATATCTCCCCAGGACTCAAGTATCTATTTTCAGTATTTTCTCAGGTAAGCTATCTGAACGCTAACCCCTTTAGAAAAAATTGGTAGCCTAATCATAATACATTATCTACTGACAGGTTGTGCTAGCTAAGGAGGCTGGGCTCAGTTACGCTGCGGTTGCTATGGCAACGGACTACGACTGTTGGAGAGACCATGGCGACGGAGTCTGTGTGGCCGATGTTTTGGCAACCTTCAAAACCAATGTTAGCAAGATCACCAAACTGTTCCTAACTGTTGTGCCAAAGATTGCTGAGAGAAAGTGGGATGACGTGGTTAAAAAGAATAAGGTAATTTCCTGGGTTTCAAATTATACTTGTAGAGGACATTCATTGACTTTTGGATTCAAAAGTAGAAATTACATGGTCCAGCTGCAGACATTCTTTTTTTTCAAGGGTATAGTTGAGTGAGCCACTTTTAAAGTGAGTTGTCCTTTTTGTTTGGCTTGGTTAAAAAGTTGGCATACTAAACGGAAATCAGTAATTAATGTCAGCAAACTCTTTGGCTCAGTTAAATCTCATCAATCTTTATTCTAAAACTTGCAACAATTTATAACGGAAATTTGAAATCGAGTTGCATACTTACTTTAATACTTTTATCTGAAGTGCCACATACGAAGGTAGGTATTTTAAGCCAGGTATGAATGGAGATGAGTGTGGATGAGTGGTGTGATCTTGTAGTTTTGTTACTGGCTAAGGTGGACATGTTCCTTAGACAGGACTGTTAATAGCCCATACAGCTAATGGCAACTAAGGGACCTACAGTTTATAGTGGAATCCAAAACCATTTTTAAAATTGCTTTGTAATTTATAAATTGGTCTAATTATCAGGTTAGTATTGCGGATAGTCGTAGTACTGAAAAGATGTTAATCCACAGATCATGCTTATAAATATCCACAATTCGTAACCTCCAAGTAGCTGGATTGCAGGACGACACCATTGTAACATACATTATTGTATATCCCTTAACAATGCAGTTGTATTTTCTACATAGAACACTTTAAATCTTCATCAGGTTTTAATTCTTCTTAGACTGTGTAAATACGTGTCTTTTGGTATTTTACCTGTGTTGCTGCTATAGTTTAATCTGTATAAAACGGTTAGTTTGTCATATTTCAGTCAGATGAATCTTTCTTTTTTGCAGGAAACTGTTGACTCAAGTGTGATGATTCCACAAGAACCAACGTCAAAACATTAGGCAACAATTACAAATATGGGCTTTCCAAATAATATACTTATGTGATGTATACGAAACTTAAAACATTCATTAAAAGTATTTTGATGGTTATCTTTGCTGTTTTAATTAGAAGCCTAAACCCAATAATTGTGTGTTTAGGGAATGGCCATCAAGATTTACTATGGAAAATCTGTTATAGGTAACTTAATTCTCATCTTAGGTGATCTTATGAGTCTAATGAACATTGTTTTGTCACTGGGAGGATTGGCACCAACAGCTTATCCAGCAAGTGGAAATCATAGCATTTAAGGTTATTGTAGCAAAGTCGAGGTGACCCAATATTTCTGATTCAGCCTTGTGTCAAGACAAAAGATGTTTTTTAAACCCACCCTAATTACTAAAGGTCCGAGTTTAAGTAAAAGATATGTAGTAATACATTGTTTGTTTTACCGTTCGTAGAACCTGTAGTTTATTTAAGTAGTAAAATCTTACTGTAGATTAAAAAACCAAGACATAAAAAGTTCTGGTTAAAGGACATTTCTTGTAAACTAGCAGTTCTTTTGTTAACTCTTACCACAAATCTAAGAAAATATGAGCATAAGTTTTGTGATTGGCTAAGAATGTCCAATAGTTCGTTTGACAAGTTGTTGGTGCTTTTAAGATGACTATGTTTAGGAAAAAACTAGTTTTTGAAATCAGCTTCAACACTACTTAAAATCTGCAACAACATGTCATTTAATTAATTGGTAGTTATTTTTCCATAATACGATGATTATTATTCCCTATTTTCACAGGTGGCGAATTTATTTCGATATTCAAAAGTTAGCTTGAGCAACAGGCAAAACAGCTAGTACCACATAATCATCAACTCGTAAATGGTAAAAACACAAACATGTTTGACAAAGAAAATATTTTATTGTGCTTTACTTAAAAAATTAAATTAACAACCAAGCAATATTTGGATATAAATATAATTAACTATATATATATACTCGAGTCACATATTTCTATTAGTTTAACAACAACTAGATGGAAGTCATCTGATACAGACGCCACCAACCTCACCACACTTAACACTAGTAGTTAGCTTAAGTTGGTAGTACTGACTTGTAATCCACTGAAACAGCTGTAAGAAGCTACTAGAAATATTTATATTGCCCGTGTAAGTTATATACTATGATTAACACTGAGTATTCTGATTATATACAAATTCCAAAATTGTTTTATAAGAAGCAACCACCAGAAACGGATTGTTAATGCAGTTATAAATTAAAAGAAATTTGGGTTTTCTAACAAATTTTTAGTGATGAAACTATGTTCATTTTAGAGTAATAATCCAAAAATATTTGGTAAAATACATATAAAAACATGATCACTAGGATTTGGTTGTTAAATAAAATACTATTAAATTAAAGGTTCAAAGATAAAACAACGCAAATGTTAACATTTTTATTATAAAGGATGCACAAAACTTATTTATTAAAATCACATTATCGTAATTAATTTAATTAAAGCTATACAGAGCTACATGGGATTTTAAACAATTTGTTATGTTATTAGGACCTTCATAACACAATTGATACTTAACAATTACTTTATAAGGTTGGCGATAATTAATTGTTCTTTCTTAACGTATCAAAACACAATTTTAGTAAGCTTAGGACAATATAAAAAAGAGCAATAATCATTCTATACCAACCTGCAGCTTTTCGACTATGCTTAAACCAAAATAAACTTCCAAGTCGACATTTTTATATTAACCAACAAGCTTCATATAGGTATTTAAACCTTATTTTTATAAAATTACATTCAGTGAACTTTAAGAGGTGAACATTCTCGAAATCGGATATTAAAACAAACAGGGCAGTGATACAAAACCTAACAAAGCTAAAATTTGGTTTGATAAAATAATTCTAAAAGTAAGCCGATCTCTAACAATAATATTTCACAAAGTACAATGTTTGAGTAGGCCATTATGAGATAATATTCTGTAATACAATATCTTCGAGATACTGACATGCTTCAGACCAATCCTAAGCTTTTTTAAAGCTACACTCGTTCGCTATAAAATAGCAACAAATTACCGAACTTCATTTGCGTACAAACAAAATAACAATACAAATTTCAGAATTATAAAATTTATTAATCGTTACAAACAATTTATAATCGCAAAGCTATTGAATGTACCTTGTAACATATTACTAACCTTGCAGCAATCCAATAAATAAGAGATAACAGAGAAATAAAGGAAACAATATATTTACAATATCAAAAGTAATTAGAGGCATCGATAAAATTGAAAACTAAGAACAAACTTAAAATTTTTGCACCATTTGTTCCAAGTTTCCAAACAATAAAATCTGACTGTTTAAACGTAATTTCAATGTGTGATGTAAAACATAACCTAACCCAGAAATTATCACTTTCGATTAGTACAGTTTAGTTTTGGTTAGCTCGAATTGTATAGGGAATGTAGTTTACACACAAAGGGTGTTTTTAGACAAACTTAGCGAACGAATAGCACAGTTAAACATTGTGAAGAGTGAAATAGCGATATTTTACAGTTCCGTTAGTTGTAGCCGAGATGCTGGGGGTGTTTCATCTTCTGGCTGATCTGTTCCTCGTTGACGAGCTGAACACGGAACTGATCGTTCTTTTCCAAGATCTGTTTCAACACTTCGATCTCTTCAACCAGCAGATTCCGCAGCTGTTTTGAATACGCTACAAACAGACGACAAAATGTACTAAGAAATTATATCAGAATAAACTACTACTAAACAGATTGGAAAAGAAAACAATTACAACCTGGCAAGATTGGGTAATGAACAGTAATATGAATTTTGTATCTTGTATGTTCTAAAGCCTAATGTTCTTATAACACTTATTTCTGAAAACATTCTCCACATGTGCTGTATATTGTCTATTGTCTTAAGATACAAAAACAACGTCTATAAATCAGGATGATGCTGAATGACAATAAAACACAAAGCATAAAATTGTGTGCAATTAACAATGATGGCAACAATTAAAAATACAAGACGATTTGTTCAAGTTATGTTTAGTCTGAGTTTTGATAATAAATGAAAGAAATGTTCACAAAGCAAACTAAAAAAAAAAACATGAGCATTTTAAGGCAAAATGGTTGACAGGTGCAAATTCTAAGACAAATTCATATCAATGTCTTAATGTGACAAACTTATGAACATTTGTCGTTACATGTTAGGAACTATGAAATCGTGCACAGCAATAAGAGATTTTAGACATGCTTTTTTTCTTTGAGGTTTAATTTTTGTTTAGGAAGATTATTATGATGATGAAGTAATATTTACATTAGGTTTTATGTTGTTTTTTTTGGATGCAAGCAAAAAATTACTGAAATTTAACACTATTTATGGTTATTTTTTTAGATTGAAATAAAAATTTAAGTAAATGCTATACAAGTATTGATTAAAAAAATTATGAATGATAAACTTTTACAATCGAACCATTTTTGTGAACAAAAATCAGTTTGTAAAAAAAATAATATGATGAGTTTAAAAGTGAAAAGGTGATGTGAAAAAAGACACAGAGTGCAATAATGTACAGTTTATTAAATATTCTTACACTATATACAAATTTAAATAGAAAAGACAAGATGCATTTCATGCACACTCAAATAAATAATTAAAAATGGCAAAATATCCTTCCTAAAATCTAAAAAGCCACTATGCAAATCTAGTAAAATTATAACCCCCCACCATAATTTTAATAACGTCTAATATTTTAACAACTTGGCGGAAATCATTATGTTTCAAAACTAAATCATACAGCTAAGTAAAGTGTATGTACAGGTTGAAGGTAAAGATCTAAAATTGCTACACTAATACATCAAACTCAGATCTACAAAGAATGACTAGAAGAAAACTAGAAAAGTAAAATAGCACCATGGGATCAAAACTAAATAAGTGTAAAATTTAAAGAGCAAATTTTAGGGAATAAAAATAAAACAAGTCCACACCAAGATACCACAAAACTCTAAAGATAATAATTCTAACATAGAATAGAACCTGTATTTGTGAAGTTGTGTTCATTGAATTGCTTTTGTTTTTACCGACCCCTTTTTTCAAGACGGAATAATTATTTTCATAGAATAAATGTATTTTAGAGAAAACGTAACTTTTGTGTTGTGTGGGTTTGTAAAACTTATTTTCTGTTGGTTCGCAAGACAAGTAAAAAGCGATGCAGTAAATACAGTTCGAAAGTAAAGGTTGGCTAAAAAAAACTAATATTGTACAAACTATTGTCTTTGAATTGAAACAACTAATCATGAAAAAAATCATCAGAATGAAATAAAATTTGTTTAGCTACTTAACAAATAACTTATTTGTCGCTGAACTGAATTCGTCTACAGAATTTTTCCTTACAAAAATCCTAGCCATCGTTTTAGATACATATTTTCATCACAGATGTTTTTTAAATAATACTAAATACAACATTATTTGTACCCACTACAAGAGTTTGGTTTTTTATTGCCCATATCCTCAACCTAATAATTCTTAAGCAAATCATAATTGGTTCTACTTAAATCAAATTGTTGAGTATTTTTTCATCAAGTACTAACCGATTTAATTTTCTGAGATTCTGTTACTTGTGCTCAGTTACTTTGTTATCCCTTGTGCTAATTAAACAATTTCCTACTTCAGTTTTTTTGGAGAAGTTCAGCTAGTCCTATTGACGGTCAAGAAGTAAAAGATTCCAATACGAAACATTCAACACAAAACTGATATTTCATTAAAGTGTCTTTAGATAGAGCAGGCTCTACCAGGTTCTGTGATGACAAAACGTATAGGATAAAAGCTTTCATATGATAACTGTTTATGGCACATTAATAAATTTACGAGGATATCTTAGACAGGCTCTGATTAAGTTTGAAACCACGCCAAACTGTTGTCAATCTATAAACTCTCTGAACCTTAACCACTCCCCCCCCCCCACAGCTACGTCCTCTCCCAATTGTTGACCCACAGAAACACTATAGTGTACAGCAACGGCAGGAAGGTGTACGCGGCCACGTCCCTCACCCACTGTGCATGCCTACCGTCTTGGTCGTAGTCGACGTCGCGCGCCATGTTGAGTAGCTGCGCGTGACGTTGCTGCCAGCTCGCATGACAGTCCAGTACGCCTTTGTGTGTCTCGAGCACGTCCTCCTCCAACAACTGCAGCTGGGACACCGCCTCGTGGAACGTCATCATCTCCGCAGAGATCTCACCTTCCTGCAGACATTCAGATGGTTACCAAGCTGTTTAACAATCAATGATGTAACATAGAGCACAGGGGCCGAAGTTTTAAATGAATTTCGTTAGTAAGGTGTATCAGAGGAAACAGCGTACCCTTGCACAAGAAACACAAAAAATGTGACTTTTTTATACAAAAATTAGGATATTGTGAATATTTCTGTGTCAACGACACTATTTTCAAACCTTCAATCGTTGACACTAAAACAACCAATGCAACCAAGCTACAGCTAGACCTAGTTGGGAAGCTAACAATGGCTAAAAGGTTGAAACACGTACATCACAAGTAAATATAATTAAAGGTGTTGGTAAAATACAATTCCAACAATGAACGCCTGAATAGTAAATGTGATTACAAAACCTGATTCCTAAAAGGGTGGGTTTGCACAAAAAAAATGGCAAAAATCAACGACTTACATTGAGAGAGCGCAGTGTTGCCAGATCGTCGTCATCGAACACCTCGCTGCCGCCAGAGTTGTTGTGACGAGGCCGTTGTGGCTGTTCATCATCGGGTGATGAGTTACTTTTGGGTTCCGTCGGGTCTGAGGCCGCCAACTCCTTCACTCGGTCTGCGTACCTCAACGTGTTCAGCGAGTGTTCACATGAACTGAGGCCGGGACTGATCATTGCGATCTGCAAAAGACCGACACACCCGGTAAAAATATATTTTGTATTAATTAGGGTCATTCCTTCAGGGTATGGACATCAAAAGCAATAAAATATATATTAGAAAACTCAAACTACTGTATTCAAATTTCCGAGTATCTAAATCACATAAAGAAAGAATTTTTTAAACCCAAAAAACGGTAATAATAATAATAATTATTATTGCAAGAATCGATATTAAACAAGGCAGAAGCAGTGATTCCTAAACATCTCCTGCGGTTTTGTGCACATTACCATCGCCTCCCACAGTCACAGAAACATCATTATCAACTTCCGTAATTACAAAAAATCTTGAATTCCTACTGCGGGCATACGTACATCAAAATGTCTTTCTCAGTCACAGAAATCTCAGCATTGCGTCTTGGACATCTTCTGCGGTTTTGAAGGCATCATCGTCCGCTACAGTCAAGGAATATAATCATCGGCCTTCTCAATTGCGACAAAAGTGTGTGTTTTTTCATTGTTGAATCTTTGCAGAAACATTCTGCGGGCGATAGTAAAAGCTCGACTTGACTCTGCTTACTTAATAAAATACCCCAAATTTTGGTAAAAATCCAACCATCAAAATTTTTACCATCCAAATGTGGTAAGGTCCCAATTGATTCTGATGGTTGTAGTCCTACTGTACTTGTGAACCTGTCAATCTATGAGTAGCTACACTCACCATACAAGTCTTGGACTTATCACCGATGAACGAGTCTCGCAACACCTGCGTCAGTTTGGAGACTCGGAACGGCAGATGAGCGCCCTTCCTACCAAGCGCTCGGATGCACTCTTTCAGCGCCAACAGTGACTTGTTGATCTCTGCTCCCTCCATCCGCGTTTGCCTATTATACAAAAAACAGTGTAACAAAGGGTCTAAATTCTGAAGCTTTAATCCAATCCCAGGATTTCAGGATTTGTCTATGCCTTTCATAATAGCTTTCCTAAATTATATTAAATGTAAGAGAAGGAGTTTTATCAAAATGGCCAGGATAGAATACTCGTTAAACCTCGTCATCATTTTTTTTTTTTTTTTTTTTTTTTTTTTTTGAGGTTGGCGGCCTCTTTTAATCCTTCATTTGCCCGTCCACATTGACTACAGATCTGTGCGTGGAACATATCCAGTACAGTGCGAAGGTGAACTGTACTGATCAAATGTTTTCGGCAGTGACCAGGATCCGAACCCAGGACATCGCTGCCTTGGGCCCGAAATCCGTGACACTACCAACTGAGCCACCATTAAAGTCAGGTAATATTCTAAGAACACTTCTACAAGGGTGAGGATGATATAGCTCCACTTGAGTGTCTGCAGGACTTCCTGAGTGTGTCTAGGGTTCATATAAATTTAAATAAATAATTAGTTAAAACTATGGACCAGCATTCGTATCGACTCTTTCTCAGCACTCTGGAAGAAATTTGAGTGAGGCTGGTTCTAGATGTAGGCCTAGGCTATTTTGTGATTACAATTTTATACCCCCCTGGAATTTACATCACAAAGTTAATTAATAATAACTTATAAATAAATACAGCTCTTGTAATTCTATTAATCCCGGGATTAAAATACGGCAATCCTGTGATTTCAAGTATCTAAAACCGGCCAGGGTTCAGAGGTTGAGACCCTTAAGACAGATGTGATAACTCAAACGGACACTATAACTTGTGGACTGCTATCGTAAACTAGGTTTGGGTACGTGTCCTAAGTCAGGTATTGTTCAACTATAATTCGGCAGGTTCTTCATTACTGCCGTTCGACTGACTTCTCACTAAAGGGGACTAGAAACCAACAGAAACAAGTTATTATCTTTAATATTACAAATACATCTAAAATAAAGTGTTATGGTAATTTATTTAAAAATCTCTGGTTATTTGATTCAAAATTTACGTTTATTAGTTAAGGTTCACCCTTTTTTATTTGCAACAATCAAATATGTTTTTGGATTAAAATAACACCTGTAATTAATCCTGATTAAACAGCTGTTTGGTCAGCGAGTTACCTGTTGGCAGAAGACGTATCCGCGCCCCGCTCGTTACCAGCTAGATCGATTAGCGAGAACTTGCCGTGGATGCGGTTCATACCGGGCGGCCGCAGGAGGATTTGGAACACAGCGTGTGAACGAGATGAGTTGGAATTGGCCGATGTCTGCCCAGAGGTCCTGCAGCAAACAACAGTAATCAAACATATGTACTTGATGGCTCCATTATGTCCATAATAATACTGTAACGAATTACTGATAACGAATGTTCAGTCCAGTCCCTGAAGATTGGTTATACAGAGTTTAGACAGTAGGTTGATATTGGATGGCCTATAATGTATAGGCCAAGTAATAAGAACAATTAAAACACACACAAAATGTGTCATAACAATAATACACAGATATCGCTGTCAAGTCTATACATGTTTACAACAAAGCAAAATAATTATTGACTATTTATTCTTGGCTTCTCTCATCATATGTTCCTGTAAGTTTCATAAGTTTCTATTTGTTGGTTTGAATAAGTCATTGCACAGAGAGTCTTATGTTACTGTCCCTCCTCAATGCTGATGCCTTGAGTGTATTTGGTGGTGAGTTATTTTGTAGGGGTCTGCATTTTGTAGGGGTCTGCGGGTCAGACTTTTTTGGTTCGGGTCGGGTTGGGTCGGGCCGATAATTTTGGTCCTCGGGTTTCGGGCCAAAATCGGGTCGGGCCAAAAATTATTAATTACCGGATTTTTTATATTTTTTTAACTCCTATCTGTGTTTTTAATATTACTTGAAAATAACATATGGGAAAAAAATGTATTTATGTATATTATTTCATGTTCATAACTTATTTAAAGCTTAGAAGTTGCCTCAACTGCAAGAAAGAAGAAAATAATTTTTTTTATCAAGCCATTCTTTCCCATTTTCATAACTGTTGAAATATCTAAACAGCTATATTACAACAAGTTTGTAATGGAACTTAATATAAAAGGATCATAAACAAATCAATTAACCTTATCACAAGTTTAGGGCCTGTGGACTGGCTTCAAGACTGCAAGCAAGAAGAAAATAAAAATTCTATGTTTCCACCATGCAATATGAATAATTCATTCCCTGCCTCCTAACCTCCTAAGTACAAAAACCTCACACTTACAATAGCATTATTAGTTACATCATCATAAATAAAGAATTATCTATTATTGGCATTAGTAGGCCTACAGCTTTACATAGGAATTATTTTTTATAGGGCCTAAAATAGTAATAGACTAAGCAACATGGCAAGTGGAGAACTCATTGAAGAAAAGATATTGTGTAAACTAATTTACTATAAAACTCTAAAACAGTAAAAATAGCACACATACATTGTTTATGGTATAGTTATAGTAAAGACTGTAAAAATTGCATATCATGTCATAGGTACACAGTTATAGGTATTGCAAGAGATCCTAAAACAACTGATTTTAGCTAATAAATGAAAAGAATTAAAAATCCATAAACTCAAGTCAAACAATATCACAATTATTAGGTACCCAAAAAGGAACTCTTAATATATAGAAAATTATATTAAATCAAGAGGAAAGAAAGTTAAATGCTAATTTGGCAACATAAGCAGACAGCAGAGACATTATTGTGCCCTAATTAGCAACACAACTCAATGTTTTTATACTGTAAGTCAATGTTTTTGAAACCGTAGGGTCTTTTTCTCGGAAGGAAGGGTAGTAGAATGTAAACAAAAAACCATGAATCACTCTCACAGCCGGGGCCGGGGACACTCAAGGTTACAGACCCTCCACCTCCCCTCCCCTCCCCTCTTACACAACCCGAGCCAGGCCCCGGGACACTCAAGGTCATAGACCCTCCCCCTCCCCCGCCCCTATTACACCACCTGGTTGTTCCAATTGCTGACAAAATGCAAGTAACGAAACAAGGAAGTAGAGATAAAAGATATATTTTCTTTATTCAAAAATATAAAACTGTTACAGATAATTTATAAAGAAATTAATTCATGGTAGTTTGTGTCTTGTAAATATTGTATTGGATCTTAGAAATATCTTTTTTGAAACTCTATCTAACCTAAGAAAAAAATAATTTTACTGATGAAAACTTTCATAAAATAAAATTATAAAATATTTAGGCCTAACCTCTTTGTAGACTTGCTGATACTTGATACTTAAAAAAAAAATGAAATAGTGACCATACAATGCCTAACCAGACGATCAGAAGTGTTGTTTTGTTTTGTTACTGAATGACAAAAAGGACAATAGGAAAATAAAAGAACAAGATGCAGATCTGTACACTATATCAGATATTTCTTTTGTTTATAATTTATTATGTAAATAAAATACTAAAATATATTTTAAACTAGGTATGGAATAAACAATAAATAATTAAAATGGGACCTCTGGATAAATAGTCTTTCTTTTGACTTCGTTTTCTTTGCACTGTTGAGTCACGGCTTTTGTTATGTCAGTAGACAACTGGCTCTGGCTAGTGACAGTAAGGCAATTGCTCTGTTGTGTCTTTGTTCTTAAACGTGAGCAAACTTAATATTTAATTCTAATTTTAACATTTTAATTCCTCTGTAATAATATATATAAGAGTGTTTCTTTGAAAATTACTTATTATAACTTTGAAAATAATAATAATTTTTTTTGGCGACCCGATCTTGGCCCCGAACAAATCTCTGACCCGACCCCCGCTGGCCCGACCCGACCCGAAAAAATCGGGGACCCGCAGACCCCTATTATTTTGATGAGAAAGCACGGTCTATAGACTAACCTGACGGTGTTTCCGTGCTGAATCAGTTTGAGAACTTCTTCGACAGAATCCACAATCTTCTCTGTCAGCCCAACAATTTGCACAACGTTGTTTCCGTCTTCTAATACTCTTAGTTTTGACTTGTCCGCCAAAAGGTCGAATACCTGCAATATCCCAGATTTATAGACGTTATCCAATAATTTCTTCCATTTGAATCTTATAAGTATATTCTGCTTTGTTATATTATGTACAGACAAGTACGCTAGATAAATTTTGCTCAAAATATACAATTTGCACAAAGTTAACACACTAAAGGGAAAACACTTGTCTGAATCATGCCTAGAATGTAAAGGGTGTGCGAGTACTCAAATGCTCAAGTATTTTCAAGCAAGTATTTCAGTAGTACCTATTTTAAAAGCAATAATGTTAACAATTTGTGTCACATCCAAAACTGTTCAATAGACGATAACAAGTGTTACTATCCAAGAAAAAAACAATATCTTCAAATAACAAAGATTAGAATGCCTAACTAACTCATATTGATAAAAAACATGACTTTTAAGGAGGCACTAATACTTTTTTTTATAATTACACTTTTAACAGCTTATGTACTATAGAAAATATTTGATTCATTGATTTTGTAGACATCACTTTTTCCTGGATGAACTGCACAAAAATCACTGAAATGCACCTAGCTTCCCAATGTATATTTAAATTTAACAAAAGCTAACAGCAAAAGGCTACTTCGGTTACCACTTTGAACCTAGCAAAAACAAACAGTTTTTACCTTTCCACTGTAAATTTCAAAGAAGCTAGCGGAAACAACAAGGTTGAGAGGTTTATACTGAGGCGACTTTAGGAATTTGAACACGTCCTTCGCAGCCATAGCGTATATACCCTTCTTGCAATCCTGAGTCTTGCCGTTAAAATCACCTCCCATCGTATGCGTCTTCCCACTACCAGTTTGGCCGTAGGCGAAACATGTGGCCATTCCGCCATCGAATATCGTTTGGACTAGAGGTTTAGCGGTGAACCTGAAAAAAAGAATTGGGCAGTTAAACATTGTTAAGAAACATTGTTAAGATTGTGTAGAACTCTCTTATTTATCAAAAAACAATTGGATACAGAAGACAAAATCAGATTTACTACAGACGTATCTAGGGGTCCCTCAGGGTTCTATTTTGGGCCCTATTTTATTTATATGCTACATTAAAAACCTCCCAAATGCATTGACTGAGTCAGCCAGTATATTAAGTATATATGCTGATGATATAAATCTTAAAACTTCGGGTAGTTCAATTACTGATATTAAAAATTCTACTGAATTGGAGCTCAAAAATATTGAACAATTCTTAACAAACAACAATTTAACACTTAATACAAACAAGACAAATTTTGTTCTCTTTCATACAAATAAGATAAAAAAAGATCAAACCCCTAAAATTAATCTAAATAATAAGCCGATCAATCAAGTGAAATCAACTAAATTTTTAGGCTTGATAATTGATGAACATCTAAATTGGAATGAGCATATTACATATTTGGTTGGTAAAATTAATTCAGGCTTGTTTGTTTTGAGATCAATGGCTTATCTCTGTGATAAAGCTGTGTTAAAATTGACATACCACTCGCTTATAGAATGTCATATTGGCTACGGAATCGAAATTTATGGTGGGACAGCACAAAAAAATTTGAAAAAGGTTTTAAAACTGCAAAAACAGGCCATTAGAGTTATTGAAAAATTTAAGAATAAGAAGTCGGTGAAAAAGTACTTTAAAGAAATGAAAATTTTTACAGTGTACGGTTTGTATATTTTTAAAACTATTCGGCATGTTTATAAAGAAAAAAACATTGAAGTATCCCATAAATACAATACAAGGTGGAAAAATCATACTGTAAAAAGTCATCATCGTCTGAAACTTTCAAAAATGAAGCCTTCGTATATTGGCAATTTATTCATAAGAAGTTTGCCTGCCTTACTAAAAAAAGATCAAAACAAACCCAATTTTTTGAAAAAGCTAAAATCATTCTTAATTAATCTGGCTCCCTATAGTATAGATGAGTTTATAAATCAAAAATGAATTAGCTGTCCATTCTAAAATAATTGTCAAATTTATGGTTAAGCCATTTAGATTAAGTTTTATAACTAATGTTGTATGCTTTGACACTATTCATGTATATAAAATGTATAAAGTGAATAAAGATAATTTGATTTGATTTGATTTGATTTGAAGACTTGATCATTCCTGTCTGTTTGT
This sequence comes from Macrosteles quadrilineatus, assembly GCF_028750875.1. Lineage (NCBI taxonomy): Eukaryota > Metazoa > Arthropoda > Insecta > Hemiptera > Cicadellidae > Macrosteles > Macrosteles quadrilineatus. The sequence goes on along the minus strand of NW_026542599.1, from coordinate 7,343,737 downwards.
GTTGCATGCTGTATCGGCTCAAACACTCAGCAACAGAAATGATCACAGGTGAAATTAAATCAAACGAAAATGTTTCTTTATGTGACCTTTTTTGGGTCCTTATGGTCCTTTTGTACAGTTAACCTCTAACTATATGTCAAGGATACATGAGAAAACACCTATATCACTTGAGGATCCATAATGGAGACAAGCATGAACTGTTGGCAGTCTGAGGAGACTACAGAATATTTGTTGATTGACGGCAAAATTTGAGGTACAGGAAATCACTCTTGGAACTGCCTCAAGATGATGAACTCAGCTCGAGGACAGGATTTGCAGTTTACATATGAAACTATTCCAATGTATTTGTACAACTTCTAAATTATTGCGATTACTTTATACTCTAATGTAGGCTACTTACTTATAAACTATTTCATTGGAGCAAGTATCATCAAACGCGTAATCAAATCGAAAGTGTTGGTTTTCAAGATATTTCGTTAGATCTACTTTGTTCCTCGGTTCGTGAACAATTATTTGGTCTCTGCTGGGCACTGAAATTACATCAACTTCCTTCCGAACCACTTCTGCAACAGATAAAAACAGAGGAGTTAAACTTAAGGGCTGGTTACACACAGGTGTCATTCCTCGGTTCGTGAATAATTATTTGGTCTCCGCTGGGCACTGAAATTACATCAACTTCCTTCTGAACCACTTCTGCAACAGATAAAACAGAGGAGTTAAACTTTAGGGCTGATTACACACAGGTGTCATTCCTCGGTTCGTGAATAATTATTTGGTCTCTGCTGGGCACTGAAATTACATCAACTTCCTTCTGAACCACTTCTGCAACAGATAAAACAGAGGAGTTAAACTTTAGGGCTGATTACACACAGGTGTCATTCCTCGGTTCGTGAATAATTATTTGGTCTCTGCTGGGCACTGAAATTATATCAACTTCCTTCTGAACCACTTCTGCAACAGATAAAACAGAGGAGTTAAACTTTAGGGCTGATTACACACAGGTGTCATTCCTCGGTTCGTGAATAATTATTTGGTCTCTGCTGGGCACTGAAATTACATCAACTTCCTTCCGAACCACTTCTGCAACAGATAAAACAGAGGAGTTAAACTTTAGGGCTGGTTACACACAGGTGTCATTCCTCGGTTCGTGAATAATTATTTGGTCTCTGCTGGGCACTGAAATTACATCAACTTTCTTCTGAACCACTTCTGCAACAGATAAAACAGAGGAGTTAAACTTTAGGGCTGATTACACACAGGTGTCATTCCTCGGTTCGTGAACAATTATTTGGTCTCTGCTGGGCACTGAAATTACATCAACTTCCTTCCGAACCACTTCTGCAACAGATAAAACAGAGGAGTTAAACTTTAGGGCTGGTTACACACAGGTGTCATTCCTTGGTTCGTGAACAATTATTTGGTCTCTGCTGGGCACTGAAATTACATCAACTTCCTTCCGAACCACTTCTGCAACAGATAAAACAGAGGAGTTAAACTTTAGGGCTGGTTACACACAGGTGTCGTTCCTTGGTTCGTGAACAATTATTTGGTCTCTGCTGGGCACTGAAATTACATCAACTTCCTTCCGAACCACTTCTGCAACAGATAAAACAGATGAGTTAAACTTTAGGGCTGGTTACACACAGGTGTCGTTCCTTGGTTCGTGAACAATTATTTGGTCTCTGCTGGGCACTGAAATTACATCAACTTCCTTCCGAACCACTTCTGCAACAGATAAAACAGAGGAGTTAAACTTTAGGGCTGGTTACACACAGGTGTCATTCCTCGGTTCGTGAACAATTATTTGGTCTCTGCTGGGCACTGAAATTACATCAACTTCCTTCCGAACCACTTCTGCAACAGATAAAACAGAGGAGTTAAACTTTAGGGCTGGTTACACACAGGTGTCGTTCCTTGGTTCGTGAACAATTATTTGGTCTCTGCTGGGCACTGAAATTACATCAACTTCCTTCCGAACCACTTCTGCAACAGATAAAACAGAGGAGTTAAACTTTAGGGCTGGTTACACACAGGTGTCGCAGACATCATGTAGTAAGGTACAAGTTCTATCCATTAAACAGAAAAACATAAACGTTTTCTGAACCTTATGCTTTTTGCATGTTTGAGACATTTATCCTACGATACTGAGTCAATTGAGTAATTATTATTTTAATTTGCTGACCGTGCAGGGTTTTAAATATGTTTGACCCATTCTCAATGCAAATGTGGAGTTAGCAAGCCAGTTTGCTACGACCCAACATCTGAACCAACTGAGCCAACAATAGATGAGTAGAAGAGGTTTTAAGAATATTTCAGAATTAAACTAAACACAATGATCAATTAACCACTCAAAACATGTTTTGTCAATGGCTGAATAACCTTGTGTGCATGCGCCAGGCCACGTACAACCAACCGGTCTTGCGACACACAGATTATTTCTTGGACATGCGTCACAAGCAGTGTGTAAGCTCTGGTTTTATAACATAAGTTTAGTTTCACCTGCAGAATGCCTCGGACACGTAAGATATCGTAGACTATATGTATAGCCAGCCTTACAAAGTTTTCCATCCACAATATTACCATATGTCACTACAGCAATAAGTGGAGTTTTGACAACCCAACCTAAAAAGGCTGCAGCAAGATCAATAAAAGCAATACAGTAACACAAAAAAAAACTATGAAAAACATTTTAAAGAAAAAAAATGTTTTGGAACAAATGATTTGAATAACTCAACAATTAAAATATTTCTATGAGGCATTAAAGAGTGAACCAAGCAATTAAAGTACAAACCTTTCTTGTTGAGAGGTCGTTTTCTTACACAAACTGTAATTTGATGATCTTCTACTGGGTCGGTATCTTTGATAGGTCGGAAATCTATATTGGCTCGGTAATTTCTGAAAAAAAAAAAACATATTAGATTAAAAATGTCATTAATATTGAATAATTTTTACCTCAAGGCCATTTTTTGGTTAGGCACAAATCAGAAGGAAGGCTTTCTACTATTTATATAATATCCATTATCGGCAAATTCAAACATTTCAAAATATTTTTCAACTGGCACAGTACCCGTCCTTCGTACGGGTTGGTGTATAAGTATAAAATGCTTATTGCAGTTACACTCGTGCTTTGCGTTTGCAATGGGAGAGGACACGGTTTAAGAAAATTTGGTTCTTTTAATTTGCGGTATGCTATAGTATAGCACATCTACTATAGACATAATGGTTTACCACTGACCCTAAACAATAAGAAAAGTGAAATTCTCATTTTTCACAGCTTTTTGTTGCTAGTTGGTTGGTAAACCTTATAACATTTTAATGCTATTTAATATCATAGAACCAACTAGTGTAGTTGAAACAGCTGCCAAAATTATTTTATTCCTTTTAAATATGTATACTCATAAGGTTAACATGGGAAACTCCAGAGCCACTGGGGCGGGCCCGAAAGGATTTTTGAGATAAGAATGTGTCTATATGTTAAATAGGAATGAGAGCTATCATCATGACACCAAATTTCAGCCTAATCCAACCAGTATTTTTCGCGTTTACTTGTCACAAACATCCATCATTCATCCATCCATACATCCAAACTTTCTCACTCATAATATTAGTAGGATAGGATATTTTTGTTGTTAACAGGCTGCCAAACATTAAATTATTGTGAAAATATAAAGGAAAAAATAAAAATGCCACATTTTAGATACTGGTATTTTAAATTGGAAACAAATTGAAAAATAAAATACTAGGCTACATGATCCCAACAGCTAACACTGAAACATAAAATAATTTTACATGAACGTGTGTATTCAACATGTGATATATAAATAATTTAAATGATTAAAAAAAAATTAAGGGCAGACAGTAAATGAACAGTGGTTATGTCAGATTTAGGTACATTGTGTAAACTGTTTCAACAGTTTTTTGATACTGAATATCGACAAAATAAGAGTGTGCAACATAGTAACTTTTACCTAATCATTCCCAGGAATTCCCAGTTGGGGTTTCCCGGATCAATGTTCATCAATGCTTCTTTTTCTTCCTTCAGTTCCGCTTGTCTCTGGCGCCTCTCTTCTCTATTCTTCTTCAGCTTTTCTACCTAACAACACGATGAAAAAGATTGAAAATACACCCCTCTGAATTGAAACCCATGTAAGATCCACAAAGAGATTGTCTCTGGAAAGTATTCCAACTCGATTTGACAAAACAATCGTGAAGTTAATGCTTTCCTTAGGATGCCAGTTCAATACTAAGATAGGTTTGAAAACATTTGAAGATTATTCCAGTTAAGATTAAATGAATAATTTTACATTTGACCAAATCTTAAGACGGTGACAGAAAAGTAATTCTAATAGTCATCCAATCCACTCATCTTCGTCTAAAACTTGGAATATTTTGGCGTCATTAATCAAATAGGTATTATCAGCAAGCAAAAAACACTGAAAATTTGATACAACCACTATGTTGTTCATCGGACTGTTATTTATCACATTTGCAATATGGCCAGCCAATGCGATGTGTACATGAATATAAGAAAATGTTTACATTCTGTTCCATCCAACAGACGAGCAGGAGAATAGCTAAACTGTGAGTGTTCAGGGTGTCTACTACATTCTGGATAAAAAATTCATGGACAATTCCCGTACATTTAAGGACACTTTGCCTTAACCTTTGTCGGTGTCATTAGGCCTACCGAATAATTTTCCTGATTTGTCAAACTGTATTAATCTTGTTATTCACTGCATTTGTACCAGAGAGAAAAGTAAATAATAATAGATAAGAGTTAAAAATTACAAAATAGTAATTTATTGAAAGAAAACCAACATAGGCCTACCTATACTTTAGGTAGGCCTAAAGCTTTTATAGTGTAACAGAGAAACGCAATCATTGTCTCCTGCGATAGCGACAAATATCTCCATCGGTCACGTAAACTTCATAACATAGCTTATTCGATACAGGCCGATTAATTTGGCATGATTCGCCCTGGCACAACGTTTTCCTTGACTACTTTTGAAAAAAAAAAATCTTTAATGCATATTGTTACTCAATTCTTAGTACAAAATCAAGATATGGTAAGCGGCTATTAATAAGCAATAAGCACAGAGTAAGATTATTGTATTTTCATTTGCAAAGTTAATATCCACACATAGCAATCATTAGTTGTTTATCTAGGCTCAATTACATTTTCTTAATATATTTTACAGCTCTTTCCTTATTGTCTGGAATACTAGTGTTAATATAGGTTTGATGACCAATGAAAATTAAGAACAAAATATATTGTGATTAAATTAGTTTGAATTTGGCTAGGCCTAGTTATAATTGGAATGTTAGGTTACGATTGGACTTTTATGTACAGAAGTGATTTCATGGCCAGTAAAAATTTGACTGGGTTTGAAATTGTTAATAGGATTTTTATTGCATATTACTCTAGTAATAAATTATGAAAATGTAATCCATCAAGGAGCCTATTTAAACACGTGTAAATACCTGATCAAAATGCCCAGGCCTAGACCTAATTATTTAGGAGGGCCTATATAAACTGAGTTTAACAAACAATGAGGTTATAATAGCAGCAAAGTCACTATCATCATTCTAGTTCAAAAGATTTAGATTGCTTAAAGCATACAACTCAATAAATAAATACGAGAGCACGCCCCGTGGTCGAAAAATCGACCAAAAGTATGTTTTGTGCAATCTTCTCTATTTTCACCCCACATTGTAAATAAAACATGTGATTGGAATGTCTTCCATTTGTTTTGATTTTCTGTTTATATTTTGTTGTTATTTCGTCATCACCATAGCAACCCATAAGACCCATGTTAATTTTTTTAAATTTCAAGTTCATTTTTTGTGCTTATTTTTGAGCCTATTTTAATTTATAAAGGGATTCTGCACACCTACAGGAAAATAGCTTTCTAACGGTATGCGTAGATTTTCCCTACGATACACACGAGCTGAGAAAAAAGGTTTTAAAGAAACATGCTTGCCTATTAATATATAGATAGATATGGGAAACAAAAAACATTGAAACCTGAATAGCCAACAATATAAGACAAAGATACAGAAAATGCAATGACATAATTTGAAACCAAGCAGGCCTACATAGTGATAAAACATTAATGCAAACAACAATGCTTGTGGTTTTGTCAATTGAAAGATAAAATGTCCATAAAAAAGGGGTTAACTTACAAAATAAGACTGTAGATTATTTACATGTTTAATATGAAACCATAAACAGTTTTATGGCACTAGGCACTGGCCGCGGCAAATTGAATCTTCAAGCCGAAAGTACAAGTAAGAAGTAAAATTTAACAGCCATTATAAAGCTATTATTTTTACGATAAAATAGGTTTGGGATCTAATAATAATTACCCTAGTAATAAAAAAAGAAGTTCTAAAGGAATAAAAGTGATACAACTTTTATGAGCTAGCTGCTGAGTCAACAGTTCTTGGAAGTACTTGACTTGACACTTGATTGTCGTGATAAAATATTAATGGGTTTGAGATTGTTAATGGGATTTTTATTGCATAATTACTCTAGTAATAAATTATGAAAATGTAAACAAACATCTGATAAACCTTTTATGTGCTCATAACCAACTAGCGATCAATAAAATTATGGCCCATTAAAAATTTAAGGACATAGTCTGGCATTTAAGGACAATTCCCGTACATTTCATGGCCAGTAAAAATTTAAGTACAATTCCCGGTTTTCCCGGATTTCCCGGTTGGTAGACACCCTGGTGTTAGGGGTACAGTAGATAACAGGCCCTCAGCACTGCCAAATGTAGGGACAATGTTGGGAAAGACCCAGACACACAAACAATACAGTGAACTCGGAATGAACGACACATTGTGGTTATATAGGTCTAGTACTTTGCGTTGCTTGAGAACTTCTCCTAAAACTAACATCACATAGACCAAAGTAACTTGGTATAGTAGATTAGCACGATACAGGATGATTAACAGTCAACACGTTAATGTAGTCAGCAAATTGCAAACCGACTACTGTCAGTGAACAGCGTGGAACATATCAGTGTAATTTTTAAATCTTTATTTATGCCCAGGCCTACTGTAATTTACTACTAAATCATTACGTTCCAGTTGCAAGTTCCATTAACAGTTTAGTGTGTCCTACCTCTTTGACGACATTGCTCTGGCGACTAGTAGCCTTCCGTGCGGCGGCCGCAGCAGCTGCGTTGTTGGCTGCGTTATTAGCCGCAGTGTTGTTCGGGGCCATGTTGTTGGTAAAGCGGGTAGCCGTCGCTACAGGGATGGTTGGAGTGGGGGGAACGCTCTGCACCTCTGACGCCAAATGGCCATTCACACTGTTGCTGTTAATAGTCGTCGGACGGGATTGAACCTTATTTGATCTATAGGAACCTGAAAAACGCAAATTAATTGTAATTGTATACCAAAGGTAAAATTGCGAGAAAGAAATTCCGTATATATAATTGCAGCTTCAAAATAACACATCTATAAATTCAAATGAAACAGCTTATGCCTAAAAGAGGACAAAATAACACTGTAGGCTCTTAGCTTATGACACGGTTTGTCACAGCAAGGAAATAACTGAGAATACGATTACATATGACTCGCCTAACTTGAATAGATGAGTGGTTACAGTTAACAGGCAGAACGAGTCATGCAACTCATAATGTGTCCATCGTGGAAATTATAAAAATATCTATTAAACCCTGAACAGCTTGTGTGAAATGGCTTCAAAACAAGTTTGGATGAATATACCCCGGGTGCGGCAAAAGTCAGTATACCGCTGCAGGCCGGTGAGCGTCATTGTTTATCTCTCGTGCTATTATTATCTCAGTGTTATTCCTTATCTAATCTGACGTCTAGTGGTTGATTTTGTCTTTGTTTATTCTTTATCGATGAATGTTTGTTTTGTTAGTATGCCACTAGTGACAGTGAAGTTAAGTTGGTGAGTGTAGTGCTTGTATTATTAACTTCTATTATTGGTGTTTTTAATCATGAATCGTAAACTAACTTTAGAGCAACGAGTTTTTCTTTTGAAAAATTGGTGGAAATTCGATCGTGATTATACGGATGTTATTGCAGCATTTGAACAACAGTTTCCTGGAGCTCAACCTCCTATACGTCAAGCAATTTATAAATTAAACAAGAAGTTTGAACAGACAGGTTCAGTGAATGATTTACCGCGAAGTGGTCGCCCATTTTTAAATGATAACTTCGATGAATGGATAGGACGTAGAGGAACTATTGAGTGGCCTGCTAGGTCCCCAGACCTAACTCCGTGCGATTTCAGTATGTGGGGTTTGTTAAACGAACACGTGTTTTCGGAGAAACCTCAAAGTTTAGAACATTTAAAAGAATTAATAACAAAACATTTTGATGTTTTATTCACACCACAACTATGCAACAAAATCTGTAAGTCAGTGTTGAAAAGGTGCTACAAGTGTATAGACAATGATGGTGGTCACTTTGAGCAGCATCTCTAACAGGTACATTAAAATTATACTTTTATAGTTATGTTTAATGCTGGCTACAGTTTAACTGCTTTTTCGGTATACTGACTTTTGCCGCACCCTGTATTTTTTTTTGGTTGAGAAAAAAACATTATTACAATTGGCATAAACCTGTTTAAAGGGGTTTCATGTTAAAAATAATTATTGATTAACAAAACTAAAAACCTCTTTTAGCTAACAGACAACTATTGAGCTAGCTTTTAACTAGCAACATTTTATTTGAATAAAAACCACGAATCTAGTTTAATTTTATATCACTGTAATTAAATGCTGTTCTCATTTCAACAATTAAATACTGTAGTTGTTTCTGAGAAGAGCTAGGTGCAAACCACATTATAAACACAATCCTAACCTCATTCTACAAAACTGTATTAATGCACTAAAACTAAGCTATATTTACCTTTGTTGTTTACAATGGGAATTGAAGCTTTGGTTGAGTACTGAAACAGAAGAGATTGATTTCTTCGTTTAAAATCATGTAAACTTGCCATTTAAAATTGTTGCCAAAATATTTATGTTTCATATCATTTTCATGACACAAACAGCTAAAAGCTGAAGCTACTAAAAACATATGGTTTGAATTCACATTCAGCATCTAAAAAGGTAAACTACATATGACTAACAAGGGATTTTCAAGCAAACATTAATAATTTACACAATCATCTTTGATTTTCAATACTGTACTAGCCTATGTTGTCTCAAATAGTTATATTTTATACATTTTATCAGATTTTTATATTTTGTCTGATTTTTAAATACTGTGACTTCAGTTGTGATAGCCTACACTACATAAAAAGACAAATATTTATTTATTGTAATTTTTAAACCAGTTGTAGAAAAAACTCAAAAATTACCTCAAAATGTCATTTTTTTACAAAGTTGAGCTTTATTAAACTACTTTTTAATCTTTTGACGAACACAACAGTTTTCGGAATGATAATTCTTTTATAAAAAATTGCATTATTAAACCTTACCTGAATTCATTAGATAAAAATATCATCAAAATAAATTAAATAGGCATATACAAATATTTTGACACAATAGTTACCAAAACATAAGATTTCCAAATTTTCACCATCAGAAAATGATGCTATCCATAACTTTAACTACAAAACCAGTCTATCCCTGATACATCATGAATCCATTCTACATACTAGCCTACTAGTTTATTCATGCACTTCCTAAACTGAAATGTATTTACAATAGTAACATAATGACCAATGCAGGAAGTGAACCATATTTACAGTGGTTGTCTGGGAATCGTGATATCGTCTACTTTCATATATACACATATTTGTAAGAGTTAACAGAAACATTCGAGATGCGCAGGGCCAAACGCCAAACAGAAACAAAAACACAACAGCCAACACCATACGCAGATCAATCTAAAAACAGACAATTTATATAGAGGTAGGTAAGGTTTGGTTTGTGTGATACTCTCTCTGTGTATTGAATCTTTAAATATGAAGTTGGCAGCAGCTTTCAAACATGCATTTGCCTTAATTAACAATTTTTTTTAGAGGTTGGCAACCTCTTTTAAACCTTGCATTTGCCCGTCCAGATAGACTACAGATCTGTGCGTGGAACGTATCTGCAAAGCAAGGGGTGAGCCGGTACAATACGAAGGTGAACTGTACTGATAAAATGTTTGCGGCAGTGACTGGATCCGAACCCACGACATCGCTACCTTGGGCCCGAAGTCCTTGACGCACCATTAGGTTAGGTTAAAATAATTATGTTTTTAAAAATAATACCTAGAAATGAAATCAAAATACTTTCTCAATTCAGTGCACAATCAGGCATTTTTGGTCTGTCACAGCAAGAAAAAAACTGAGAAATTTATTACAGATGACTTGCCTCACCTAACGATAAGTACAGATCAGTTGTAGGCAGTTTCCAAAGTTGAATTGAACTACCAACAATGTGTGCTGATGTTAGTTGCTGAGTTATGCCAAAAACAACTATTATGAATCAATTGCCTTTTGGAAACTCGAGCCCGCTACAGAACGGAATCCACCGTGATGCAAGTCTTAAAAACCGTACAGCTACAGAGAGAGTAACCGTCATGAGAAGGTCGGGCGGTCATGCCATGCTGGGAGGGAGAGGGAAAGTCAAAGAGGGATTTACCGGGCGGGAGGGCAAGGTGGTGCGGATGGGCAAAGTAGCGGTAGACGGCTGTCTCTGTGCCGTCCCTTCATCTTCAACATCGCTCGTCTCTTCTTCTTCCTCCTCGCTAGAGCCCTGTGGAGTGTTAGTGTGTTAGTTCACTACTTAAGGTGAAGGTGAGAGTTATTTAACATAGTAGAATAAATTATACTATTATTGACATTGGAAATAGATTACTGAGAGTTCACTATTATTTTAACGTTGTCTGAACTGTGTGAACAAGCAAATTAAATAATTATCCAATTGATCGGGTCTTTCTATTAACAGAGAGTATGACTAAAAAATAAGTACCAAGGTAATAGTTTACTGAGAATGCTATATATTTTTTGTAACGTTAACTGAACTGTTAGAACACGTGAGAGAAATATCACTGTTCGTGTCATCCTATTACAGCAATGGTCTTATAGGTACTGGATGTGGAAGTAATAGGTGGCAAAAATAATAACAGTATTTTTTCACTTATTACTGAAAAGCTAAGAAACGTTCCTAACTGTTATTGCAAAGTAACAGTATTTACCATCTATATTTAATAAGCTACAAAACTGATAAGAGCTAACTTTGCTTACTTAACGGCATTTATCCCTTTCAGTATTTAGCCAAATATAAAATTTAATATTTATAATTTTGTTCAATAAGGTGATGTGAACGTGAACATTTTGTATAATGTTAGCAACTTTTAAACTTGCATTTGCCATCCTCATAGGTCTCAGGCGTGTGCGTAAAAAAATATCAAGACAAAGGGTGAAAAATAAAAGAATTAACTGTATGGATAGATATTGGTGACCAAATCAGGACGTAACCCATGACTTAATTGCCTTAAATCTAGTACATAACCAAATGCTTGGCGCAAATAGGACTGTCCAATTTTTTTACTTTCGTTCAGAGGAAAAAAGAGTAAGCGATACAAACTTTCTACAATACAATAAAATTCAACACCAGTTTTTATCAAACGCATGCATTCTGAATTTAACAAGCTGTTAGGTCTAAAAATACTCAAAAGTCTTCAAATATGTTAGTTTTTTCAAACCTATCAAACCAAATGAAAAAAACCACACAAAATTCCATAATACTCACAACTTTATTATGATATGAAAGCGTTCCGACTTCCTTCTAAAAAATTATACTTTTTTAATAATTTTAATTTTTGAATTCAGTACTTAGGTAAAGGAGAAAGGGAAAACCATTAATTTTAATCCAGGCAACTCAAAAATAAATTTAAAATATTGCATCTTCAACAAATAATTAGGTTCCAGAGGAATCTGAATCCTAAAAATGTACAGGATGATCTTGTCAAAGATAAAGTTTTATTTTTGAATGGTCTCTTAACTATACACATTGAGAAAAACCAGTTACAATTATCATGTTATAATACATTTTGAGCTGGGGTTTTAATAAACTCATTAAAAATACTAGAAATAAAACAAATAAGTGAAAATACTAATTATGAAACAAATTTTGATTGGCTTGATTATGTAAAAGAAAAAAAAATAGTAAACAAATTGTAGAAGGACTCATTTGACTTCTAGTAACTCCTAAGTGAGTAAAACTAACTCAACTTTAACCTCATTATACAGGGTGTTGAAAATGTCTGGAACCAACATTATATCTGGTGAATGGTTAAAGAAAAACAACTGATATTTTGTGTACGGATATACTATGGTTTTACCTATCTTTTGGTGCCTTATGACATTTTTTACCACTTATAGGGAACGTCCTGTGGAGGATGCAGTAAAAAGTTTTAATGGAAGCCTATGGTAAATGATACATCATTTTAAAGGCCATTTTTTTCTGAGTAAAGAGCCGCAAGTTTCATCTCAAAAGGACCACCCTAGCGAAAATGGCGACTGTTTGAAATTTAAAAAACCCACTTATAGGGAACGTCCTGTGGAGGATGCGGTAAAAGGTTTTAATGGAAGCCTATGGTAAATGATACATCATTTTAAAGGCCATTTTGTTCTGAGTAAGGAGCCGCAAGTTTCATCTCAAAAGGTCCACCCCAGCGAAAATGGCGACTGTTTGAAATTTAAAAACATTGCTATTTAAATGGTCCGTATTTGTTTCCTTTAAATGCTATTAATTACAAGCCAGTTACGAAGTACAGTAGTTTATCACGTGATAAACTGTAAAATGACTGAAAAAAAAAACATTTAACTAAATTGTTTGTGTTGTTTTACTAAACTTATTTTTAACAGAAATACCAATTAAGCTTTCAATTATTTTCAAAAACTTCAAACAGTCACCATTTTCGCTAGGGAGGACCTTTTGAGATGAAACTTGCGGCTCCTTACTCAGAAAAAAATGGCCTTTAAAATGATGTATCATTTACCATAGGCTTTCATTAAAACTTTTTACTGCATCCTCCACAGGACGTTCCCTATAAGTGGGTTTTTAAATTTCAAACAGTCGCCATTTTTGCTAGGGTGGTCCTTTTGAGATAAAACTTGCGGCTCCTTACTCAGAAAAAAATGGCCTTTAAAATGATGTATCATTTACCATAGGCTTCCATTAAAAATTTTTACTGCATCCTCCACAGGACGTTCCCTATAAGTGGTAAAAAATTTCATAAGGCACCAAAAGATAGGTAAAACCATAGTATATCCGTACACAAAATATCAGTTGTTTTTCTTTAACCACTCACCAGATATAATGTTGGTTCCAGACATTTTCAACACCCTGTATTTTAACAGTTTAACCTAACACAAAAGTTAAATATAGGTTGATTGCCTTCATTTGTTAAAAGAGCAAATCCACAGCAAACTCTGGTAAATTTGTGCTTGGTATCCAACAGCATGTGTGCCAAAATAGCAATTTCCTAACTTAAACAAAACCTCAAACTAAACCGTGTTGAAATTAAATTAAAATAGTTATTTGTGTAACTAGTGGGCAAAGTGGCACTTTGCTGCACACGAGAGAGGCGAGTGCGGAATGATCTCGAGTGCAGCAAAGGCCTTTTGCACTCAAGCTACACATTATATTTTTCCTACAGTCACTATAACGCATATAAATAATTAGTCTTTCAAACACTATACAACACGTTTTTAGGTTCAGCTGGCAACACAAATAGGTGCCCGAGAGAAAGTAGTACCTGGTCCGTATCACTCCGCTATTTTTCCTCGGCAAGAAATGTGCTCCGCGACTTGAGAATATAGTTCCGTATGTTTTTGTAATTTGAAGTGGTTTCCGCGCCTAAAAAAAATGCTTTAAAGGTATTTTCTTGTTTATTAAGATCGTAGGAATGTTTTAAAAACGTTTAAAAGAAAAGTCCAGAAAGTTCAGAAATACTGAAACTATAAACACGAAATGATAGGAAAATTGTAGTTACAATAGTCAATCAGCTGCTCATAGTATTATTATCTTTAAGTGTTGCCAACCTATTTCCAAACGTACATGGATTACGTGCATAACAGAACCACCCTGTTTTGTGTTGTTTCGTTGGAATCCTGATGTGCGCCAAAGTATAAACCGTTGACAAAGTATAAATATGCAGCAATTAGCAGCTTTCTGTACTATAAACAGTACAAGGAAGCCAACTTTGTCGGATGACTGTAGGAAAAATGAATTTGTTAATGAAGTTGATTTTAATGTGACAGGCAGCTAATGTTGGTTACCTCTATGGCGTTAAAACTTTGCAATAGTTAATATTGTGTGAGTAGCTACCGTGTCCAAAGCTGAGTTAATAGTAGGGTTTGGGGCGTTTCCACTCACCCGAGCCAATGGGTATCCTTGGTTGTTAGGTACGGCGTTCTGGTTGTTGTAGTTTCCGGCAGCCAGGTGTAAGTTTAATGCAAGAATGGCTTCAATCTCGATCTAAAATTAAATAAAGAAAAATAATATTACTAAAATTCATTATGTAGTCCATGAACTGTTAAGATTAGACTATATTATAAGGTACGTTAGAGGTTACATGCACACTACACATAAACACATAGTATTAGTTCACTTAAACAGTTCAACGTTGTAGTTGGACTCACAAAATGTTTTGCCTATTCAGGCATTGTCAAGTGATATCCTTTACAAGAATGCTCCTCCGTCCGTGCCACAACTGGTTAAAAGTAGACTAACTTTAAGAATTTAAATGTTTTTACGCCATACTACACTATTTTGTTGAACTTCCCATGCAAGGTTTAGTCCAGAAAATGAACTACTACTGTACTGTAATGAGTTTTACCGGACAACAAACAGCTAATTATACTGTATTTGGCAATGAGTGGTTATAAACAAAAACATAACCTCTCTTATAGGTTATGATTAGTGATTGTTAGTCTTTTAGTCGGTGGTAATATACAAGGATTTGTACAGATTTAGTAGTATGGCGTAAAATATCGTACGTCACTTGTCCAAAATGTGTTTGCCGGACTCGTATGGTAATCCCATGCTTGTCTTTGTCTCGCACGGGAACGACCACACTCGTCCGGTAAACACCTATTTTCTGGACTAGTAACGTAATATACTATTTTTTGTGTGTATATTCTTGTAAAGGACATCACTTCTATAATATTTAGCAGCAAAATTATTTTCAAGAGAGAAAATAAAACAAAGCATAGAGTTCATAAATTCCAGATTTTTGTTGTTTGCTATGTTATGGCTACAGGATGGCAATTTCTTCAACCAAGGAAACTTTATTGATAGTACAGGTAAACACAAGGTTATATCCACGTTCAACCTATGATGACTTATCATTACTATCTTGCTCTGATTGCTTCAATGACTCAACCACTCCCCCGCTTTTTCACAACACTTTCCCGCAATTTCCCACCTCAATCAGCCGTGGCAATGAAAATAACAGTCACAATGGTAGGAGGGAAGTTATTGGGCTATTGGCTCCTAACTGCAGTTAAGCTCATTACTCTATTGTCTGCTTGTTCGCGCAGAACACTATTTTGCGATTTACAATTTGGATTTATGACTCTGCCTCAAAAGATTATAAAAAAACACAACTAAATGATTTGGAATTTTTTTTTAATTTCAAATATTTTATGAGTAATTAATTTTTTACAGAAATTAATAGACCTGTTTGTGATTTGTATAAACCTAATTAGAAAGATTTGCTCATTTAACACAAACTCTACAAATCTGATCAAAATTACTTTAAATAACTGACATTTGCAGACTTGTATACCTGAAATCATTAATGCAGATTAAAATTATAAGGACTTTTCATGCATTATAAGACGAGATAGCACAAAAGGTTGAAAGTTAACTCATGAGAAAACTTGAGGTTAAAGAGAGGACATGAAAAATGAATTTCTGCTCCAAGAAAGGTCTTTAAAAGAAACTTTCGTACCCAAAAGTGAAATTTTTAAGAACTTGTGATCACAGGAATGACTTTAAAAAACTTACATCGAAGGTAGGAAATTTGTTAGAAGAAATTGGAGTTCAAAGAGCAGACTTTAGTAGAAACTTCAAATCAAAAGATTGACTTTTGGATGAACTTGAAATTAAAGGGTAATATTTGACAAAACTTAATATTAAGGGTGGATGTTGAGAGAAGTTCAATACCAAACAAAAGCAGGATATGAATAAACCTGAAGTTATTGAAGAGTGAACTTATGGAGAAAATTTAGATTAAATGGTGGACTTTTTTAGAAACATAAGGCCATTAAGTATCAATTTTGTAGAAAATTAAGATCAAAGGTAGGACGTTTGAAGAAACTTAAGATCAAAATAGACCTTTTGGAAAAATTGAATTAAATATGGAGTTTAAGAGAAACTTTAGTTCCAGGCATGGCATTTTTAAGTAACTTCATGTCCACTAGAGGACTTTGAGAAAAACATAGGATCAGCAAGCGGAATTTTTGAGATCTTTGAGGTCCAAGAAATTACTAAGGAGAACATTGAAGGTAGTAATTAGTCTGAACAACTATGAGTCCCAACAATGGAAAACTTGTACGAATATTCAGATTCAAAAATTAATTTTGATTGAGAACTTTTAAATCAAACTAGGGTTTAAAAGATTGATTCCAGGATTACTTATTTTACAAAATCTATTATAGTGTTTTAGGAAACTTTGATCAAGTGCACATTTTCATAGCTATTAAAAACAGATTTTTGATTTATTTTTTCCAAAGAACTATTTATGCATTGTTTTAGCGAATTTCCCTATAGGGAAGTAGCTATTACCGTAGGTCTCATGGTAAGACCTAGGCCCGGGACCCATTTACTTTTTCATTTTGATGTCCCCAGAGGCCAAAAACACCATTCGTTCAAATTTTTATATATCTATATATAGATATATATATATATGTGTCCATCCGCACGATAACTTGAGTAATTTTTGTCCGATTTTGATAAAATTTGGTTTGAAGGTGTAAGGCGGGATAAACTTGAACGAGTTCGCGAACCAGCATGATCGGACTATGGGAACAGGGGTTTATAGGGGGGTTTTATGGGGTAAAAATAGGTTTTTCCCATTTTTGACCCTAAAAACACACAATTTCACAATTTCTTTTTAAACCATTTTGTAGAGCTTAAAAAAACAAATAATTTAGTATATTGAAGCGTTATTATGCGGCTAATTGTTACGGAGAAAATTCAAAAAAATTGTAATTTTAAAATTCCCATGTTATTCTTATGGAGAATAAGTCAACTGTTGTAGTTTGCTTGTTTATGAACATATTTTGATCATATTTGGAAAATACATTAATTTCTTACTAAACCACAGTACCTTTTAACATTTTACATTAAAAAAAACTTTTTTACCCTCCCTGTTGCAGCAAACCTAAGTACTCATTAAACTAATTCTGTTTAAAAAGGGAATAAATGTGATATTTTTAAGGAGTCATTTTAGTTTAAATCCAATCAGGAAAATGGAAATTCGCTAAGTCTGCAGGTTTGCTGCGGCGGGGGTATTTACCAGTAGTTTAGTCATCTATGGCTGGGCGGTAAAATGGATGATTTGTTCACCTTGTCACTCAGTGCCCAGTTTCATCTTGGGAAAAGTCAGTAGTTTTAATTAAAAACTTGACTCAGATATCCTTGATCATTTGACATTTAATAAATGGTCCTGAATAAAGAGCCAGCAGATACCAGTAATCAGCAAAGCTATTTGAAACTACTCCTTCAGCCATCTTCGTCTTAAAACACACATCCAATGTATAATCTAATCTAAAATCTAATGTCAAATTACCTCTTTGCCCTTGGTTTCTCCATGCTCGAACCATTCGACAGTAACACATCGTGTGGCCTGGTTGACTCCAGAGACAACTGCAGGATGCACCCTTCCTGTAACAAGGAACAACATAATGCTCATCAAATCTATTTAGCACAGTAGAGATAGTAAGAATCTCAGAGTGTGAGACACATTGCACACGGTAAGATACAAAAAGAATTGTCAGGTTTCAGTTGCAAATAGTGCTTACGTTTTTGTATAGACTCTCAGTCTGAAGATCTAGATTATCCTTCCAGGATTTGTAAATGGTTCACTCTAACTCTCATTGTTAACCTTGTTTGATTTTTCTCATATTGGTGATCCTGGACACCTGGTTTATCACGGACACCGCTGATATTAACTAAATACACAAGACATTCTATCCTTATAGGCTGACAGTTATAAGAAAGGTGGTGTACAAAATTAACCTAAACTTGTCCAACAATCATAGTCATAGAATTTATTGTTATTTCAATGAAAAATACCATGGTGCCTGTGTTCCATATAGTTGCTAGATCTACTAGGTATTCAAAGTCAATGGTATAATCCTTCAATGATCCAACAGGTTCTAATTCCTCAGGTTAAATTCAATAAGGACCTAGAACTCAAAAACGGATTGAGCTAAAACGGATTGTAAGGCTCAAAAACTACCCTTTAAAAACCTTAACTTTTGGGAAACTAGGCTGGGTATTCAACTAGGCTGAGCGTGTCTATGCTCACATGGCTCAATCCGTTTCCGAACGTTCAATTTTAGCTTGATCTAGGATACTTCTTAATCCTACCATACAGCAAAGCTTACAACTCCAGCTGACAAATAGCTGAGACCCCCCTGATTCAACCCTTCTGATTGCTTGAGAGATTTTTTCCCAAAATCCCCTAGTAATTCCCATACTGTAGCTATTAAAACTACTGAAGAAAAAAAATCAACTTCACTCCACTTTTAAGCAGTATAAATGAACGTTTGAGGAGCAATTAACCGGATAGTTTAAGTGTGGAAAGTGAAATGATCTTTACTCTCTACATGAGACAATGCTAACCGTGTGAACCTAGTACAAAGTGCATTAATCAGCTGGGATCTGGGCCAATGTAACACACATCAGCTGATCTCTCCAACACTCTGATTAGTGGAGGGAGATTTCCAGTGCAGGAAAACAGCTGTTTTCAATACATACATTGCAGCGGATCATTGATAAACTGAAGTCAATAACATAAGCTATTCAACGCCCTTACTTAACATTATTTGTCAGATTTTGATATAGAAAATAATCAAGTTATTTACCAATACTATATTAGCAGGTATTGTTAAGACAATAATCCCACAAAGACAATTTTCTGTTAATTCACTACCACTGATTTTTTATTGCAATTCCTTTAATTCAACACCAGAATTTAGTCCTATAAGTTCTAATGATGAGATAAGCTAACATGTTTGAGAAAACCGTCTTTTCGTTTCATAGATAGATATTCCAACGGGCGGATTAAAAACAAAAGGTTGTGGAAGCTACTCAGAAAAAACATAGTCCCAGACTTATTGTTTTATGATATCACCCTAGTATAATAAATATATAAACATTGCTCACAATAAAAGATTAAGAACTTGCAATGTGTTTGGAAAAGTTTATAAAAATTCAATTTTTTTAAGTTCAAATAAAACTTAAGTACATCAAGATCAACTGAAAAAGTGGGCAAGCCAAATACTTCAGTCTACCCACACTAAAAGAATAAGGACCACAATGTTAAGTAGGCCCTATATTAAATTTGTAGAGAATCTAATATTAAAATCAAAATAATGTAATAACATAATTTGTGGATTAGTCCATAAGGTAGACACAATTCGAAATAAATGATCCATACTTGCAATAAGGTTTTTCTATGAAATATCCGTTTTTCAGCTGCTCTACTTCAAGCATATAAGGGATCCTTTAAAATGCCGTAGTCCTATTGACAGATTTTTACAATTGAGGTGCCATTGTAAAACTTACAATGTTGAGTGAGGTGACAAAAAAGTACAGTAATTTGAATTTCCTTTCGGATATCCCCCCGAATGGTTTTTTTAAGTTAGCTTTAGATATTCAGTGATCCTAACCACTTTTCTTTAAAACGGACTGGACTTTTAAACTTTTCTTTAAATGTGAAAAGACGATCTTTCAGGTAAATGTTTACACACTAATATTGTAAACAAGAGACAACACAGTTTGCATTATTAATTCGCTTTTCCTCAGAATCTATAGAGTTTGATTCTGAGGAAAAGCGAATTAATAATGCAAACTGTGTTGTCTCTTGCTTACAATATTAGTGTGTAAACATTTACCTGAAAGATCGTCTTTTAAAAGTGGTTATAAAGTGTGGTGGTGGTTATAAAGTGGTTTTGATAGCAAAATGCACATTTTCAACATTAAATAGTAACTTCAGCACGTGAGTAACTCAATTCCTCCAAACAAACAAAATTTTATATCCTAAAAAATTAAATTCAAATTCAAAAGTCTATTACACTACTAGATATGTGATTCAATAAAAAAATCCTAACTACAAAAACATCCTACCTATAGGTGTCACAAGTACAGCAGCCTTGAGCGCATCCTTATCAGTCAAGTCCTTATCACCGATCACCACCTTATCACCGGTAGCAGACTGGTCACCGAGCTTATCACCGTCAGTCCCGACCGTATCCCCCTTGTCCTTGGTCTTCCAACAGCGACACAGCCAGGCCATCCTCCAAAGTGACTCGTTCCCGTCCAATTAACAACCGTTTCCCATCCGCTGTACACCGGATGGCCGTATCGCGGTGTGCGATGCGATAAATCGACTGTAAACTATCGAATCGAATCTAAAACGATAATCGATAAATTTGATCGTACGAAAACTAAAAAGTTTGTTTAACTGGCCGCAAATAGGTTTGTTAGGCAATGAAAATTGTTTTAACCATCCATATTTTGTCAGTTACTCATTTCTATGTTGAAGATAATATCGAACAATGCAATTTGTATCATTTAGCACATGAATCACATATTAGCAGAATATGTGTTAAACTATTTAAAATCTTTAAAACAACACCACACACGCGCGTGAGGCTGAACATGAATGTGGCTTTGTTACAAAGACCAGCTGTCTATTGGGCAAAGACCATTAATTAAAAACACAATTATCCAGATCAGCTGAGTCTAAAGCTAGGGTTTCCAAGATCACGCCAGCGTATCTGTCCGGCTTGATGTCCGTTGGCGCTAATTTTTGTCCGGCAGATGTCCGATCAAGCTCGGCGTGAGAGTGGTTTGCAAGAAAGCGGACATTCGCAGTTTTTACACATTTTTACAAGAATCCTCACAGAGTCCTACACTTGTCCGCTCGGCGTGCACGCCAGAAATGGTTTAACGTGGATTCATAGTCAATGGTGCCACGCTCTGGACTCACGCCGGACAGATGGCGGGAAAACTCATGTCCGGCGTGATCGCTCGCGCTTGGAACCCGCACCCATATAAAAACACGGCTTCAATTTAAACTTGATTACGTAATCACGCTTGTCCATTCACGCTGTCCGCCCGGCGTGATCTTGGAAACCCTAGCTTAAATTTTAAACACGTTACTAACTTTTTTCAGGATCGAACTGGTGATTTTCTGAATACGGAGAGCACATGACCACTCATTATGGTTCAGGTATATCTGATAGCGAAACTATATGGCTATCAGCAACGCTTAGAAGTGTTTAGAAGTGAGCTAACCAGCGGTAAAAATTCCCAAACTACGAGATATTACAAATACAATATAGTTTCGACTGTGCTCATAAAATTTTGTCTCGAAACGCAAATTTATGTCCACTTGTCCATTTTACTTTATAATAATAAATCTACATTTCCATAAGGTAGATCAATATCGATAGTTGAGTATCGAATACAAGCATCGACTCGGCGATGTTCCGATAGTACCAAAGGTCGAGGACGATCGCGCACCACGGGACCTTGTCCCACAAGTTGGGAGCCAAGTTCAGCTTCCTTTTAAGGGACTACTTTTCTCCTCCACATCTGGGACCAAAATCACTCAGGATCGCGGCCTAATGCCTTTAAAAAATGGTAAATTCTTTTGAAATAGTCAAATAGAGCTAATTCAAGGGAAGCGGTTTGGTGAAAACAAACGCTAGGGTAGGGAGATAGATTAAAAAGATATTTGATTCTTATGGTTGTATTCTTCCATATTTGAATTGCCTCGTTGGATGCTAGGAACAATTTAAAAGATTTATACAATACTTGCAAATTTTCCCAGCTGTATAATAGTGTTACACTATTTAAGATATATTTTTAAGTGCAATAATACTTAAATTACATAACAGCATTTCAATCAGCTAAAGATACTAGTGTAGATGTGTTGAAGCCAAAGTCATAGGCACGAAACCCCTCCATATACTACGTTTTTTCATTGTCTACAGTCATGATTTTTGTCACTATACATAACTTTTTTCTTTAAACAACCTATCCATCTTGTATTATTCAGATACAACCTCCAGCCTGATCTTCTGTCGGTCCCCGCAACCTCTGGCTTTCTTTATCCATTCCATTGTCATTTACCACTAATTTTAAATGCTATGTATACGGAAATAAACGGAAGAATGGACATTAATTTTTAATGCAAAAGAATATTGAACACGCCTTCCTTTGATAAATTTACAGATAGCTTCTGTTAAATTACGTACACATGATTTGTATTGTGGATTGCAGCAGATCCATTTAATTCAAAGGAGGGAGGTTTTTCCTAACCCTCGAAAAAAACTCGACACCTGAATAAATTATCATCCTGGGATTTGGCAAGAGGGTAAGTTTAAGGGTGAGGGTGTGCGATCGGCAATAAATTTCGTCTGAAGGAAAACAGAGGGACAAGATTTTCTTCAAACACTTCGTCCCTTGCTAGAGGGAAGGTTGTACATATTGACGTAATGCACAAACGTGTCAATTTTTCACCTTATCATTTGAAATACGAATACTGATTTAAAACGTTATTAACTGTAGCCTTGTGTATTACCATTGACTATGAACCTTTGGCCAAAAGCTCTCCAACGAATTCGACTCCTATCGACCACTTTGAAAGTAATTAGAATTGAGCAATTTAATTACTGTAGCAGGTTAGGTTTACCAACAAAGTATGAGTCAGTGATGAACATTCCAATTAAATGAAAAATATTAATATCTCACAGAGATGCCTAATTTTATTATCTTACACAGGAAAGACAAACACTAAACTCATATCATCCATATGATCGAGTTAGCATAATCTCCGAGATCCGGCCAAGAATTACCGAAAACACTACTAGGGTATTTTGTTATTTCACGGTGTTTTTATACTAAATACCGACTTTTCAAAATTGATTTTAACTCCAGATAAGAGCAATGTTGTGACTTAATTGTCCAAAAACTTAATTAAATATGTTGAACGTGGGGTACATAACACTTAACACTGTCTTCCCAATATTGGTGTAACATATAACGGACTCTGCATCACCGTTACACTACTGTTTTACCGTCCTCCGGTCCTCCGGACAACCGTGACAATCCATCGTCCACGTAGTGCAAACCTGTGTTGCGGACACACTAAACATATACAGTCGAACGTCGGAGCTATAACACTGTCTTCTCAATATTGGTGTAACATATAACGGACTCTGTATCACCGTTACACTACTGTTTTACCGTCCTCCGGTCCTCCGGACAACCGTGACAATCCATCGTCCACGTAGTGCAAACCTGTGTTGCGGACACACTAAACATATACAGTCGAACGTCGGAGCTATAACACTGTCTTCCCAATATTGGTGTAACATATAACGGACTCTGCATCACCGTTACACTACTGTTTTACCGTCCTCCGGTCCTCCGGACAACCGTGACAATCCATCGTCCACGTAGTGCAAACCTGTGTTGCGGACACACTAAACATATACAGTCGAACGTCGGAGCTATAACACTGTCTTCTCAATATTGGTGTAACATATAACGGACTCTGCATCACCGTTACACTACTGTTTTACCGTCCTCCGGTCCTCCGGACAACCGTGACAATCCATCGTCCACGTAGTGCAAACCTGTGTTGCGGACACACTAAACATATACAGTCGAACGTCGGAGCTATAACACTGTCTTCTCAATATTGGTGTAACATATAACGGACTCTGTATCACCGTTACACTACTGTTTTACCGTCCTCCGGTCCTCCGTACAACCGTGACAATCCATCGTCCACGTAGTGCAAACCTGTGTTGCGGACACACTAAACATATACAGTCGAACGTCGGAGCTATAACACTGTCTTCTCAATATTGGTGTAACATATAACGGACTCTGCATCACCGTTACACTACTGTTTTACCGTCCTCCGGTCCTCCGGACAACCGTGACAATCCATCGTCCACGTAGTGCAAACCTGTGTTGCGGACACACTAAACATATACAGTCGAACGTCGGAGCTATAACACTGTCTTCTCAATATTGGTGTAACATATAACGGACTCTGCATCACCGTTACACTACTGTTTTACCGTCCTCCGGTCCTCCGTACAACCGTGACAATCCATCGTCCACGTAGTGCAAACCTGTGTTGCGGACACACTAAACATATACAGTCGAACGTCGGAGCTATAACACTGTCTTCTCAATATTGGTGTAACATATAACGGACTCTGTATCACCGTTACACTACTGTTTTACCGTCCTCCGGTCCTCCGTACAACCGTGACAATCCATCGTCCACGTAGTGCAAACCTGTGTTGCGGACACACTAAACATATACAGTCGAACGTCGGAGCTATAACACTGTCTTCTCAATATTGGTGTAACATATAACGGACTCTGCATCACCGTTACACTACTGTTTTACCGTCCTCCGGTCCTCCGTACAACCGTGACAATCCATCGTCCACGTAGTGCAAACCTGTGTTGCGGACACACTAAACATATACAGTCGAACGTCGGAGCTATAACACTGTCTTCTCAATATTGGTGTAACATATAACGGACTCTGTATCACCGTTACACTACTGTTTTACCGTCCTCCGGTCCTCCGGACAACCGTGACAATCCATCGTCCACGTAGTGCAAACCTGTGTTGCGGACACACTAAACATATACAGTCGAACGTCGGAGCTATAATACTGTCTTCTCAATATTGGTGTAACATATAACGGACTCTGTATCACCGTTACACTACTGTTTTACCGTCCTCCGGTCCTCCGGACAACCGTGACAATCCATCGTCCACGTAGTGCAAACCTGTGTTGCGGACACACTAAACATATACAGTCGAACGTCGGAGCTATAACACTGTCTTCTCAATATTGGTGTAACATATAACGGACTCTGCATCACCGTTACACTACTGTTTTACCGTCCTCCGGTCCTCCGGACAACCGTGACAATCCATCGTCCACGTAGTGCAAACCTGTGTTGCGGACACACTAAACATATACAGTCGAACGTCGGAGCTATAATACTGTCTTCTCAATATTGGTGTAACATATAACGGACTCTGTATCACCGTTACACTACTGTTTTACCGTCCTCCGGTCCTCCGGACAACCGTGACAATCCATCGTCCACGTAGTGCAAACCTGTGTTGCGGACACACTAAACATATACAGTCGAACGTCGGAGCTATAATACTGTCTTCTCAATATTGGTGTAACATATAACGGACTCTGTATCACCGTTACACTACTGTTTTACCGTCCTCCGGACAACCGTGACAATCCATCGTCCACGTAGTGCAAACCTGTGTTGCGGACACACAACGCTCCGATGCTCTTCTCATTTCCCGGCGAGAACACTTCTGAGCATTCATAGTTATATATTTACCGTCGACGACATTTTAATAACACAACAAAGCATAAAAAACCCCTCCTTATAGATTTATTATCCATTCACAACTATAAAATAAACTCACTTTCTCTTTGTTAGTTTACTGACATTTTGATTGTAGAGTAGCCTCTGTATCATTATTATTACAATGGTAGTAGGTTAAATTACCTGCATCGCCAAGTGATCGCCTGTTGTAGTTTGATGGTTTCGTTTTAAGTTAACGTGAACATTTAGCAACATTAATATTTCCGATCTTTACTTTAATATTAACCGATCTTCACAACGTCCAAGTTGAAGAAGATTGATGTTGTAATGTACACATATATTTGACAAATAAAGCCACCAAATCAGTCCAAATCCATTAAATATTCTGTGAATGTACCAAAGAACAAACACGTTCCCTCTAGGCCCGAATCACTCACATAGATATTATAAATACATCAACCCTGTTGATCAGGTTAAAACAATTTAAATGTTAGTTCAGTTTATGTGAAAGGTGTTTTTGATTTACTATTTTCTTATAACGTAATTATCAACTGACCTATAAAGTATTTTAACTTAATATAACAACCCATGTGTAAACAATAGCGTAACCTCTCGTATTTTAATTAAATGCTAAAGCACAAATAGTAAAATCTACTCTAGAGAGAAACATTTCGCTCATATTCACTTGAACGTCACATTATTAAAACAGACTTTATGTTTTACAATGGATTACGAAATCTACTTGCACCAAAGTGGGAAAAAATTACGTTTCACTTTATGATTTCAAGATAACTATGAACTGTGTATGAATGCAGGGTGAGTGTATATCGTGTAGCTTTCCTGACTAAATCAGCTGTTTCTTAGCCAGGACCATTTGTTAAGCCCTATCAACAAGAACAGCTGCGTCAAGTTATCTCTGGATTAAAGGGGTGTTGGCCTATAAAACAATTAACAGAATTTGTGGTTTTAAATACTCAAATAACTCAGGGTAAAATGCAATCAAAGCAAATTTTACGAACAAGCTGATTTTACATGCTGACATTTATTCACGGAAAACACGATTTCACATTTCCGTTTGGGACACGGTCGCCATATTGAAAATCCATTGCTCGTAAATTGTTTACATACCTAGACATATATACTAACTATATTTACAAGGTACATAATATATATTCATAATTACCGCAGTAAACTGATATGTTATAACCGAATACAAAGTGTATAAGATAATACATTAAAAAAATGGTCACAGCATCAAGTAACCAACTATAAATGTCAATATCCGCATTCTTATGCAAACACAATGCACCTAATTCTAAAATAGCGATCCACAGACGAAACTCTACAGTAATTAATTACAATGAAAAACTAAACCAAATACATTTAAAGACTATTCAACTACCAACAACACACTGTCACTTGCAAAGCACGACCCCATTCTACAGGGTGTTTCCAAATTGTCTCAGGGATATATTTTGTGAACTTGTTCCTTGGGCTAAGACAATCATAAAATGTCCTATACTGCTCTGCAAAATAACAAATAATAAACAATATGGAAGTCCTATTAAATTGGGTAACCAATTGTAGAAGAAAACTGATAACTCGGTTTTGTCATCCGATTTTAACAAAAAAGGTCTAATTTGATTTGGATTTAATTTTTTTTATCGTTTTGAACTGAAAAAGAATTTTCTTAATATTTACGGTTTTCATGAAATTTGGCATTAAAGATTTTAAATGGCTGCCATATTGAAACGACTTGAGATATTGAAAGGAAACTGTGTAAGCTCTTTTTACCTACTACAATATACAATTATATCAATTTTGAAATGTCTATCTTGAAAAATGTTTAAGTTAATCACAAACAGACCGACAAACAGAAATCTAGGCATTTAAGACCCATACTTATAGTGGTAGCAAAACGGGAGTGTCGATGGAGACCAGGTCAAGTACCTTAAAACGCACGCACCCCCACAGGTCTCCATCGGCACTCCCGTTTTGCTACCACTGTATATGACATTTTAGGTTTGTCTTAGCCCAAGGAACAAGTCCACAAAATCCAGATAATTTAGAAACAGCCTGTATAACCCGAGCAGCTAAAACGTATACACACTCCCATTCTGAACTTATTCACAATTTAACTCTACAAAGCTACTAGATACTACCTGAGTCCTGAAGGAAAGCCCCTGGACGACTGGGACCGTCACGGTGGGTTGACGTAATCGAGCAAGGAATCGCTCGGACGCGGTGCCTGGCCATGTCGCCGCTCAACACTTTCCCCATCATCTCCTATCACCTCTATTGTGCCTTGTGCCACTGTACGGATGTTTCGAAATCTGTGTATGGTTGCAGAAATTGAAATGTCTGTACACTATGTGGAGTTAGGGACGATACCGATTTCATAGGTTGGGCTAATCAACGGTCCAGACTGGATTCGGTAGTATTTAATCACTAACGGACCACAAATTGAAGAGAATCGCGGCAATTTATATTCACAATAGATAACTCAGCAAAACAATTTACGAACAATAATATAAACAAACAGTTTTTAAGACAGCAAGAACTTTCGAATGAAACTTCCTAAACAAAAAGGAATCTATATAATTAATACGCTACATGAAACTTTGTCGGTTGAACTCCTCCGTCATTTCTTAACCGATTTTATCCATTGACGTCTCATTGGAAAGAGCGCGTCGCGTAGATTTGCAAACTGGCCTTAGATTTTTGAAAAAAGTCCCTCGGCCTCTGCCCCATTGGCTTTGAAAGTTTCCATGTTATCCTTATGGAGAACACAATTGTTTACATTTTGATCAGCTGTTTAATTTAATTGCTGTTATTTATTTTTCAATTCAATGAAACGCATTGAGTACATTTATTTACTACAGTATTTGAGTTTGTGTAAACATAACCCCCAAGACGGATCGTGTTAGTATGGTTGTATCTCAAATTTGTGCATTTATCGTTGTTTTGTGTAGCTATAATTTGTTTATTTGTTGTTTTTTTCTTTTAAATGCCTACGACGTGACGAAAACGAAACATAGACAGGAGGCGTAATCGTGATAGGCTTAACTCATCAAGTCAGCACCTGACCCTGGACAATCTCAACTATTACGTTATAAATGCGCCCTAACACTAACCCAAAAGGACTTTTTGTTCTCAATTGGCCCTCTATCAATGACCTGTGTTGCCTGTACAGCGAGGCATTTTGAGAAGGAGAAAACAGGCCGGAATGCTTTAGGTTTATCAATAACGAAGATAAACATGGCCTGTGTTACACACCGACCGGTAATGTTTGAGTTGACTCTTTTGAACTCATTGTAAATATGACTGTTATTCGTTTTGAAATAACTCCTGTAATACTTTGCAATTGCTCGAATTCGAGCAACGTGTACACTAGTAGCTAATTGTTACAATACTTAATCGACTGCAATTGTATATAACCATGCCGCAGCAATAACCATACCGCAACAAACCTGCACAAAAAGCGAATTTCTATTTTCCCGATTTGATTTTCATTTCAATCTATTTAAATAACATTAGGTTTAATGAGTACCTAGGTTTGCTGCTAGAGGGAGGTTGGCGAAGTTTGTGATTTTAGTAAAATATTAATAGGTAGCTTAGTATAAAATAAATACATTTAATAAGTTTTATCAAAATATGTCCATAAACAAATAGGCTAAATACAACAATTTACTTATTCTCCATAAGAATAACATGGGAATTTTAAGTTTACAGCTTTTTAAATTTCCTTCATAACCAATAACCGTACAAAAACAATTAATTATACTAAATTATTTGTTTTTAAGCTCTTCAAACTAGTTTAGAGAGAAATAAGAAAATTTCATGTTTCGATTGTTTAAAATGGGAAATCCCAATTTTAACACTATAAAACGCCCCATCAAACCCCGATTCCATGGTCCACTCATACTGATTCGCGAACTCATCCAAGTGTATCCTGCCTTACACCTTCAAGCCAAATTTAATCAAAATCTGACAAAAATTACTCAAGTTATCGCGTTCACGGACACACATAACATTTTGAACGTGTTTTTGGCCTCTGGTGACATAAAAATTGAAAAGTAAATCGGTCCCGGGCCTAGGTGTTACCGTGCCACCTACGGTAATAAATACTTTCCTATGGGGAAATCCGCTAACCACTGAAGACCCCGCCAAATTTTATCCCGTATTCGACCAAATATCCCCGGATTGGGATAAAAATCGCACAGTGTTAACCACGTTGGTAGGAGGCGGTGTCTAGCGGTGGCTCCGTGAACTAGCAGCGTACCTAGCGGATCAAAGTACACTTGTACTGACGTAGTATAGCCACATCCAGTGTCACAGTACAGTACATCCAAGCTCCCACAGTCAAGCATCCAAAAACCCACGTGCGTTACAGCGTTTGACTATGAACTGACATTTAATTCCTATGTTACGGGTTTTATACGAAAGTGGTACAGGTAAACACTTAGTAACTATTGCAACTTTTATCACATAATCCTTCACAAAATAATAAAATAAGAAATGGACGGAGGAAATATAATTTCAGACAGCAGTAAGCTTTGTGTGATTGATTAAACTGCGATTAGTTCTACTGTATGTAATACAAAATTGGTTACAGGTTGTCCATATTGATGGGATGTCTAAGTTGACTTCATTATCCAGAAGTCAATGATCTGACGTAGTCTGTCAGGGTGTTTCTGGACTGTGTTTCCTTCGCTTTACATTTGGTCTAGGGGAGAGGAGTATAGGGTGTAAGTTTAGAGCCATGTGGTGTCTCTCTCTCTCACTCACACACACACACACACATGACTCTACAGCAATCGATGTTTTGATCCTGATCCAATAATTAGCCGTAGGTCAGCTAAGCTACACTGGCAGATTGATTAGACGAAAGTAGAACATAAAGTTACATATTGGAAACCGTGCGCAATTGATCGAATAAAACTAACAGTTATTTATCTAAGAGTGTCAATTTTTTGGAAGATCCTTGAAAACTAAAATTTTTGAACAAATATCCTTTTATTGAAATTGCAAAGATTGACTTGTGATGAAAAAAAATTTCCTTCACTTTTAATACAGATTTCAACGAGTTTCGTGTTAGCCGGTGTTCATGATCTTGAACCACCTCACTCTGATTTATAAATCTGCACCATTTAGGATCCAAAATTAAACATGTATATAACAACACAGGTTTGGATCATTTATAATCGCGGTCAAATTTCCTCAGGATTGGTAAATAGCTAATTTGTTCTTATCTAGGTAAAAGAAAAAACAAAAAAACTTACACATGCCGACTTAAAAAAAGGGAAAATAAAACAAATATTTTGAGCAAGAAGTTCATGACACTTGATGTAAATTCATATTCCAAGTACATTAGGCTAGTTCATTATTTTACAGGCTAGTTCATTATTTTACACTAGAGAGAAGTGTCGCTTATTTATGGTTTCATACGTTTAACATTATAATAAACGATTGTTTTTTTATGAAGCACGAATCGTAAAATCGACCCAATAATTACAGTAAGAAAGGTAGTCGGCAAAGGAGCATTTACGTCACTTACACATGATAACAGACTGTATAGTTTATTCTACATTCAACATTGAAGGTAAATCATTTCAGCTTAGCAAAATGTATGGCCTCAGCATTAACTTGAATATAAATTTTACTTGGTTTGTATTTTTTACATTTAACCTACTTCAAAACTGTGTTTTACACGAAACGATCGTCGCAGTGACATTTAGCCAAAGAACAGCTGACATTACCTTACAAAGGCTGGAGGTTACCTTGATGGCATTTGCGTCTCTAGGTCTAGACCCAAGTACGAACACTTCGACCATGTGAAGGGCGATTTGAAAAGTATAACACAGAGTGTCTACCATAGTACATGAAAGGTAAGCTAAACTAGTATCATCATCATGTTTGAGTATTCATCTCAATGCGAGTATAAAAACGTCGACTTAAACAGGAAAACTACTCATACATTGACGTTTGAATGTTTTGGGAACCAAACACGCATAATTTGTAGCCCCTCCTCTATACACTACGTTAATCCATAATCATGAATGATTCAATTTGTGTTAATTTCCAAGAGGATAGTGTATTATAAATGTAATATGTTGAGAACTGATGTTTTACCATTGAATAACCGTTTTACTAAGTCTCTTCCACAACTACTCAATACGTTAAAAAGGTTCTCAATTGTTAGTGTTCAATTTCTTTTTGTTTAAATGCTGGCATATAAAAACTACATATTAGGGAAATACACCATTTGTAAATCGCCATGCACAACACAGTATAGCCAACGTTACTAAATGTAAATGCTAAGCAACCGATATTTTAACAACCGACAAAATCACTCATTAGTGGTAATTTCTGCGCGGATAACCCGAATCCAAGAAACAAGAAACTTTTAGAGTGAGGAAAAGTCCACAAACAGCCTCAACAACCTTAAACCTTAAAAAAATGAGAAGAAAATATTGAAAATTTAAATTATTTTCCCGGTGACAATAACTAGAACATTGAATTATTTGGAGTGATTTATCTAGTACTAGCTGTTCTACCCGTGCTTTGCAACGGGAAGAGGACACAAAATAGAAACATTTTAATCTTTACATCTGTTGCATATAACAGTTACACATCCGCCAATGCTTTTAGAAACAAAATTCAACTTTTATAGCCTTAATAGAAACGTTTAAGTTATGACTTTTAAATCTGGTAAGTAGTGGATACAACCATTTTGGTTTTGATTAATTTTAAATCTTGTGTAGGCTTATATGAGAAAAACTGACCAAATCTTTGAATACAACTTTGACATACACGATATACCTTCATCTCCCTTAATAACATATCTTTTAATTTATAATTGACATTTTAAATTTCAATTTGGAAGTTGCAAAAATACTAATTATTAAATTTAAATGAACATTTTTTTTTAATTTCACTCTTCTTTATATTAAATCACAAATTCTTCCATCTTCAGTTTCTTCACTTACAAATCATTAGCAAAACTAAGTAAGCTGTTATAAGCTTTAGGAATATTGCTGTGCCTTATCAATACAGTCTTTTGAAATATTAAAGAAACTATATCTAGAGGTACTATAAAAAAGGTTAAACAAATAATTTAGCATTAAAGATAGCAGACAAAACTAATATGATTATCAAAGCAGTATATGTTTCATTGCATCTCTGATTCTACTCTACAAAAATATTAACAAACATCTTAAACCAGTTCTTTTAATCAGTTCCATCGTTCATTGCCTTTACATTTTCACACTTACCATTAAGTAAACATAGTAACAGATATTTCATTACTTTAGAAACAAAAGAACACTGTGTACTGCTTAGTTTTATATTTTCCTTGGTTTAATTTAATCAGTGGTGTGGCAAAACACAAATAATAAAAGTATCAAATAAAGTAAATGTGAACTGAAAGCTATGTTAAGATAAAATAAGAGTATTTTGTATTACCATTTGATAATTAAATTTGGTTACACATATACAACAGATTTTAGAAAACAAAAATCAACGATGTACAATTTAGTTATTGATGATATTCTTTAGTTAAATTTAAGCATAGGTTTAGCAAAACACAATAACTTAATTTACCTAAATATACATATAAAAAACAATGTGATGTGCAAGTTATGTTAAGTTAATCTAACACATGTTAAGTAGTTAGGATTTATTTAAAGTAGCCTCCAAATTCACACAAAACATCTATACATTGTAATTTTCATACTGTTTCCATGAAACCATTTTAATAACATTATTTTCATAACTTAGACGCTTTGAAAAATCCAAAGCACAGCCGGAGTTGATACAGCAACGGTTATAGAATCAGTTTTTTTCTATATAATCATTGACACAGTTTTAGAATAAATAATCCATGATAAAAGGTTACATTAAAATAAACCTACCTCATAGTTATGGAAAATATTATATTTAATTTCTTTGTATCAGCTGTCTGAAATATACAGTGATATATGCAGTTTAGCAGTTCTTCTTGTTTACATTTAAATTTCAAAGCAAATGTAAACAAACATTGTTAGTGTTTTCATCGCAGCCATGGAGACCTATCAATATTTACTTTTAAAATGTTCACCTCAGAGCTTTTAAAGCCAAAGGGGCAAAGCCTACGGTCAGTATCGAAATGTGAATAGTCCTATAATGGTCCTTGGTATGGTAGCTATATTTTTGTAAAATTTAAGCCCAGTTGGTTTAGTAGTTTTTGCACCTATTAGTAACACACATACAGACAGACACCATTAGATTTTTATATAATAGTATAGATAGATGATATATGCAGTTTAGCAGTTCTTCTTGTTTACATTTAAATTTCAAAGCAAATGTAAACAAACATTGTTAGTGTTTTCATCGCAGCCATGGAGACCTATCAATATTTACTTTTGAAATGTTCACCTCAGAGCTTTTAAAGCCAAAGGGGCAAAGCCTACGGTCAGTATCGAAATGTGAATAGTCCTATAATGGTCCTTGGTATGGTAGCTATATTTTTGTAAAATTTAAGCCCAGTTGGTTTAGTAGTTTTTGCACCTATTAGTAACACACATACAGACAGACACCATTAGATTTTTATATAATAGTATAGATAGTAGCCTTTGTTCTAGCAGAATAACAACAAATCCTGCAAGAGCAAAGACTACTAAACAAGATCATTTAAATTAATTCAATTGAAAATATAATACACATTAATTTGCGACTTACTCAAAGACTAAATTTCCGGGTTTTCCCGTACATTATTTTTTGCGTTTGTTTACAGACGCATTGCTGGATGAATAATTAATCCAGCAGTACAGTAACAAAAATGAAACTTATTCGGTGAAAAAATACATTAATGTGACATTTATAGAAAATCTTAATCTAAATTAGTATACAGGCTTATAAAATAAGCAGATTTGAGCAGCGAGCCTATGCGTCAAATGAAGTTCGTCTACAAAATTCACTTTTTACAAAATTAAAAGATAAAAAGGTGTTAACTTATGAATGAAAATGAGTAAAATGGAATAACAGTAATAATGGTGAAAAAAATAAACTAAGATAAAAATTTAGGTAAAAAAATAATGTCAACGACAAGGTCAACTACAGTCTACAGTGTAAGAGCTAGGGAGCTAGACAACGATATACGGCAGTTATAATGGGGGCATACCGAGATGGATTTATAGCATATTAATGTTGGAACAGTGTCGTCGCGACCCACACCCAGCCATATACAGCCTGGCCAAGGACTCTGAATCATCTGTACACAGCCAAGGGACATTCGTTACATTATATGACAACTTGTTGTATATTAGATCGAAAAGCAAGTTGCACAATTGGTAGCTGTCAATATCCAATGATACTTGTGCTAACACTACTGAGCAAGAAAATATATCAAGTGGCTTTGGATACTGCAAATGGACTTTTTAAAAGATGTTGAGTCTTTCAACCTTACATATTTGTCCGTCCACATAGGCTACAGAACGCATCCAACAAAGCAAGGGGTGAGCGTACGAGGGTGAAGTGTATACCCTACAAAAAGTAGTGGCAGGAACCTGGATCCGAACCCACTTCTTACTCGACTTCTTGATCAATAAGAAAATATGATGTGTTATGTTCGGTTACGTTTGATTAGGTTTATATCGCTTTATACAACTTATTTTTCATCATTTAATTGCTACCTTATCAATTGATACATAAAATAAAAATACTCAGGAACGAAATGTCACCACATTAATGAGTCTTGAGCAAGAAAAATATTCAGTCTGCCATCAATAATTAATATTGCAGCTTTTCACTGTATGCACAGTTAAGTAATGCATGTCTACGGGTTCTTCAAGTGTTTTTTGTTGTTGTTATTTTGTCAATTAAAAACTAAATTGATCTGATTGGAGTCAAAAATATGCAATCATACTGGTCCACGATATAGACCACGATATAGATTGGTCCAATCTGTAATCATACATTAGTCTAATTGTACAGTAATTGAGACGCAACATGGTAATTGTTTTCTCACTCGAAACAGATTAATAAGTAAATAAAAATTAATTCTTGTATAAAATCCTGCAACATAGCATTGTCACTAATACCACATACAAGGGAATAGTTACGTAAACACAGCCCGTGCTAACACATTTCAATAACATATCCCTCTTGTGATCGAAAACACACACTCATTTATGCTGGCGAGATTGAAAAAATCAAAATGAATGAAAAATAAATACAATTCGTCACCAAAGAGGACGGAGAATGAATGGGACTATTGACAGATATGGCTGGAGGTCACAGTATGGACCTGGACCCGGCCACTGCCATATACAGACGGCCTTGGTGAGCATGGCAAGGGCAGAATCGGAATCTGTATACGGCAGATATCACAACTGGCCAGGTGTTTCCGATTTCGGTACCTTAAAATTTATTTTTCCTACAGTCACCCGACAAAGTTGGCTTCCTTGTACTGTTTATAGTACAGAAAGCTGCTAATTGCTGCATATTTATACTTTGCCGTACGGTTTATACTTTGCCGTACGGTTTATACTTTGCCGTACGGTTTATACTTTGCCGCACATCAGGATTCCAACGAAACAACACAAAACAGCGTGGTTCTATTATGCACGTAATCCGTGTACGCTTGGAAATAGGTTGGCAACACTTAAAGATAATAATACTATGAGCAGCTGATTGACTATTATAACTACGATTTAACCTGTCATTTCGTGTTTATAGTTTCGGTATTTCTGAACTTT
This sequence comes from Macrosteles quadrilineatus, assembly GCF_028750875.1. NCBI lineage: Eukaryota > Metazoa > Arthropoda > Insecta > Hemiptera > Cicadellidae > Macrosteles > Macrosteles quadrilineatus. The sequence continues at coordinate 7,307,376 of NW_026542599.1, read as the reverse complement.
CTGGACTTTTCTTTTAAACGTTTTTAAAACATTCCTACGATCTTAATAAACAAGAAAATACCTTTAAAGCATTTTATTTAGGCGCGGAAACCATTTCAAATTACAAAAACATACGGAACTATATTCTCAAAACGCGGGTACTACTTTCTCTAGGGCACCATTTGTGTTGCCAGCTGAACCTAAAAACGTGTTGTATAGTGTTTGAAAGACTAATTATTTATATGCTTTATAGTGACTGTAGGAAAAATATAATGTGTAACACGAGTGAAAAAGGCCTTTGCTGCACTCGAGATAATTCCTCTCGTAAACATTACTCTCGTGTGCAGCAAAGTGCCACTTTCACCACTAGTTACACAAATAACTATTTCTGTATAGCGGATACTTAGTTCTGTTAGCGCACATCAATAATCGAGATAGCTGTTCAACCATTGACTTTATACACTGTGGACACCACATCTATATCAACGAGCTGTAGGCTAGTAGTCATTTTTTTCAACATAAATAATAGTGAAATGAGTGATGCCTAGATTATATGTCTAGATTTTCGATGTCTAGATAGTTATATTATCTATCTATCAGGAGGGATTCTTTTCAACTTTGGAATACAATTTTGTAAGAAAAACAATTAAACAAACCGTTTTTTGCTGCAGTACGGCGAAGCCATTTATAATTTCCCCACCATTTTCTAATCGACAAACCGTATAATGGTCCAATGTGAACTGCAAACGTTTTACATTAGCCTAGTTGGTCAGGTTAAACTTTATTCTCAACACCCAACAACAGTATCGGAAAACCTAGTTGTTCAACCTAGTTAGAACGAAGCCTCAACACCTTGCATGTGACAGGGCCGTGTTCTACAAATAGAACTGACGTTACATTGATTAACATTATCGTTAACCTACAAAATAGAATATTCGTTGAATTGCACTATTTCCGTTGCAACTATAATTTATATGGAAAAATAAAGTAACAATATCAATTATAAAAACAAGGAGTTGTCAGACTTCGGATTACGTTTGAATATGTACAATGGTTTAAATATCTACATTCAGTAATTCAAACTTTTACTTGTGGCAATTATAGTTTCACCTGTAGTTATGTTCACCAATCAATGTACGTGTTCATGTGTGTTTTATGTACTTATATAAATGAGGACCTTCATATACGGAGGTAAATAACGACACCTTGTACGGCCTGAAGATGGTTCCTAGCTGAACCGAAACGTTGTTACAAGCAGCAGTTTGGATTACTGAATGCTGGTATTTAAACCATTAAAAAACAAGGAATCTAAATTCTAACAAGTGGCTTTACTTGTGCCTTACAAAAGTGAGAGGGCTCAGAGGAGAATCATACAACAATATCGAAAACACTATGCCTTGTCCATATTTTGGTTATTTATACAGAACTAGCTGTTACCCACGGGCTTCACATGTCGTTAAATTATCATAATAATTAATGTTTATCGATTTTGGCACAAAAGAGGCATATGTTTGGCGACGAGACAGGACTTAATTTGGGGACAATCCAACAACGAAAAATACTCCAATACAACTGGTCTACACAGCAAACTAGCTGAAACTGCAAATATCTCAACATACTAAAATAATATTATGATGAACACCAACGTTTACGTATATGTTGATGATTTCGACTCAACTACCCAAATTCAATTATCATTATCAATAGAGATTGGGACACCAACTAGGTGCGTATATTAAACCAAATATGAGTGAAGGATGCGTGTAGAATGGACTGAAACAGATTGAGTCGATATTCTATATGAATACAGCTAACAAATCAGAATAAAATCCAAACGTAAGTTTTTAAAACGCTTTTAGACTGAATTTCCTGACGTGTCCTAAAAATTACCATTTATTCTTATAATAAGTAGACTATTGCCCTTTTAGAGAATTACCCATATAGTGAATCAGCCATTTAACAACTAAAAGATTTTAAATTATTTATTCGTGCATGAACGCCAAAATAAACTGCAAGGGGAATTCCAGGAAATGATTATGGTTAGAATGATTTAGCCGTTCGTACAGCACGATCATATTTGTTCCTTATAATGTTACAATATCTCTTAACATATGGGTTTTAGCATTTTTGGGGTAGAACACAAAGCAAAAACATGTGAACACGTGGGTTTCCAGGGCCCAAGGGGAATTTTAACTATTTTTAACTATTGATTACATAATGCCGGATATGTCATCTCCATAGCTATTACAGGTAGAAACCCTTCTCATCAATATGAACTGCCATTTTTCATTAAAACGATTATTGTTGAAGTAGTCACTAACATCATGTGTTGCAGTATACAATTATATTTCCCTCTTAGCATAAGATAAGTCGTGTAGCTTGAAACATGCTACACTACAACACGTTAACTTTGCGCAAACGGGCAAACTTAAAAGGCGACGTATTCGACAGAAATTATTGCTCAGTCAATTAAGATATTTTTTATGCTTAAACTGACTACAGCTGTCAAATAGGTATGTAAAGTTTACTTATCAATAGTCAATGGTTCTATCCTTACTCTATGTTACATAACGAAGCCATGGTATCGGGTGGCAGTCGGTGAGTCAGACCACACAAAAACTGGACATTCTCCGTTATATTGTTACACTAGACCTTGTATATTATGTCTGATATCTCACCAATACTTGTACCCAAACTGAGGCTTTCAAACATTACAATTAGTTGGATGGCTGAGTGGATATACTGCTCACAGGACTATCAAAAAGTCACCAATTCGATACTGAGAAACGTCGGTAGCTTTTTAATGTTTCTAAGACGAATCCAGGTGTCCATAATCATTCGGTCATTAATAAATGCCCCCTTGCTAAAGAATCAGCCGATCTTTTGATTCTGGGACCGTAAACAATACATTACGGTTAGTAATAAAGCTACAGAGTATATTTTGGTATGTTCCAAATCCCAGATCTATTTACTCAAAAACATCCTGATCGCGTCCCCGTAACGTCATACAGTGATAGTGGTAAAAAAGTGTACAGTTCAAACTGATTGTAAAAAATATGAATCAACGAGTACACACATTCTCTTATTGTTTATCGGATAAGAAGATATTTGTCCTAGTTGTAACGTAACGCTATTGGAAACAAAATCAATTACTTCATTTGTACCGGTATTTTCAAGAAACTGTTCACAATTTCATGATTGCTTAGTGATTGACGCCTCGTCGTCTTCACAGTTATGTTGTTATTGAACATTGTTATGCATGTCGCGACTATACGCTTGGTGAGTCATCGGACCTCAAACTGACGAAGCGACAACGGCCCACCAAAACATCGACAGGCAACCGAGATAATGTACGATGCGTCTAGAACCTATTGTGATTATTGTAACGATTCTGTTATTCCACTGTATCAAACCGGACATTTAGCATAATCCCTTGTAGAATTATCACCCGTGGTTAGACAATTCAATCCTGAAAACATCAGAAACTGGACTCGGCTCTCCTTGGATCCTAGTGAATAGCTTACAATCCTGACCTTCGTAAAAATGACATTCGGGTCATTTTTTCTTTTCTACATTCATCTCATAAGTTTAAAATACACTTCATAGTGTCCCAACGTAATTATTACATCACCATCACTATTATGATAGGGGGCGCATCAAAGGCGTGCTTTAATCCAAATATCCATGCAAGAGTGGAATGAGTGGGATACCTAGTAATACTATGTTACTGACTATGTTTATCAAAAGCCCAATAACCGACAACATCTGGGCCTAGTTTTGAATTACAAAAGTTAATTAATTCAATGATGAATTTAGGATCAAATTGACGACCTTTCGAGTACTATGACCACTCAACAATTTCGCAAAAAATGATGAAAAATGACAGCAGATCCAATGGTTCTATATTGTTTTTTGTAAAACTTTTAAAACTCACACAGGCTAGCCCACATTTCACATTAAATACGGTTGGTATCCATGCCTAAACGGATAAATGTAGCGATTTAAATGTTTACAAATGTACATTACTTGGTCTTAATTAGTTCTATTTACTACAGCAGTGCACTTATGTTCGTGTTGGGAATGTTAAGAGGCTAATGAGCATAACTAACAAGTGAGGTAGAGCAATTGGACGGCAACAGAGGGTAACTCACCACCTTCCAGCATACAACCAAAACTCAGTAGTCAGTACTCACCTGAAACAGAGTAAGATACATTAAACAATTATTTCAAATAAAAAACAGGGGTCCCGTAAGTACAAACAAGAATATGAATTTAGGAAACATATTCCTAAATTGTTTGTAATTACTTACGGGACATCCTGCATAAATAGAAATTTTCTAAACATTACTTGAAATCATGTAATGATTTTATTGTCAGCTGACAACAATTTAATATTGGTTCCGTCCAGTTTACGAAGAGGGCGTACCATTATTAACAATAAACATTTAGTCGACGTCAGTACACTCTGTAACTAACTTTTCCATTTACTGTACATATTTTTTCCAATGTCTGCACTTTTGTGTGTGCGCATAAAACCAACATCTGTTTTTCATAATTTCCATGATCCCCAATGCTTAGGAATTCCTCAACACAAATAAGCTTAAAAACCCCTTTTTCATCAAACTTTTCAACGCCATACCCTCACGCAGTTTCAGATGTTATCATATCTAGGAACCTTCTATATATCAAAGTTTTGTGTTATTTCATTACGTCGTCTTGATTATGTAAATAGTATGTAAAATATGACGATGCAGATTTCATTTCTCATTTTTATCGTTACCAACAGAAACACAGGCTTTACATTTTACAAAAGACGAGATGTCCACAGTACTATTTTGAGTCGTCAGTTTAATTCTGTATGAAAGCCAAAACGAGCTTGTTATCGATTTAATCTGTTTGTGTAGAAGCCTCTGTTGGTGAAGAGCAAATACCCTTATTTGTTCGCGTTTCACGGGAAATCGCAGTTACCGATAAACATACAACAATGTTTTCTGAGTTGAATAATGTTCATGCAAGTGCAAAAAGTTTACGAAAAATTAAATTTCAAATTCTCTAAACCCTTGTTTCCCTCAACGGGTTTAAATCCCCCCCTTGCAGCTGTATTTAGAGAAAAATTTCATTTGACTCACAAGCTAAGTTAATTTTTTATATAAATATTTTTAGAACCACCAACTAACTATTCAGATATGCAACTGTTATATTCAGATGTGTTAAGTACGAAAACGCTATACCCCGGAACTTAACCTGAAGAAAACCCCGTACACCGGATCAGACAATTTCTTTCCCCAAGATCACAGAAGATATCAATGCAGAGGCTAAAACTAGGAGTCTTCACTGGACGGGCCACATCATTAGAAGAGAGGGAACTAGCACACTTGATCAAATATGGAAAAGTGACCCACTGGGGAGAAGACCACGAGGGAGACCGAGGAAACGCTGGACGGATGAAGTAAAGAAAGATATGGCCAGGATGGAAGTCAATGAAGATACCGCAAGAGACAGAACGACGTGGAGGCAGTGTGTTGGTGAGGCAAGTAAGATCACAGAATACATACTCAAACACTTGACTTCAGCACTAGTGACGTGAAATAGCGTGACTTCACCGTGAGAATTCCCTGCATGATAACAACACAAGCCTGTGAGAAGACTGCAGGATTGGCAGGGGATGGGTGGATACGATAATTACATACCTTGACGTAACTGGAGTTTTCCACCGATCTGTTCAATCATGGCCCACCTTGGTTGCTCAAACTTACTTGTTTATACGAGAGGTTGCTAGAGTTAAAGAAGATTGTCTATTGCAGTTATCGGAAACGCCGGCTGACTTTTTGTACGCGTTGCATCTGTCCATTAGGCGTAAGCAAGCTACAACAATTGACTTTATACAGTTAACTTTACGTAGCAACCTCATAAGATTATGTATAAAGTCAATGCTACAATATACATAACTGAAGAAACCCGTCCCCTGTAACCTATGTGGCGTTGAACGAAGTTTACACATCTTCGTTCATCAAACTTAATAATTTGTGACAACAAAAACTTAGTAAGCCAAGTCTGACAACTTTTGCCTCGACGTGACATTGTTTGCATTCGTAAGTATTCCGCCGAGATGGGAATGCACAGTTTCATTATCTCGTAAATACTGCAGCAATCGACAACTAAACAAACCTTATTCTGATTGATTAACGAAACAAATTAATTACATCGTGTCTGCATCTACTTTGAAAATCTAAGCTCAAATAAAACATGTTCCGAGAAAGATCAAGTCGTTTGCTTCTTATTGATGGAGTCGAATCTTGATCGAAATGTTTGTTTCAGCTGACTTATCTCTAGATAAAAAAAAACTAAGGTGCATTATTACCTTTGTAAGAAGGGAAAACAAATGACTCAGGTAATAAAACCGACTGCGGTGTTGCAGAGGTGTGAGTAATGAAGAGGAACGGTCTGGGTTGGCATAGGGAAGGAGGAGGAAAGGGTGGCAAAGCACTTTACTGCAAGACACATTCCGCCATCTCTGTACTTGTAAAACTCATATTGCTGTACAAACAGCTTCAGTGAAATTATTCTTTAAATTGACGCTGTTACTAAATATTTAAGAACGTAAATCTACACAGGACATTAAGACGAATCTGATTCGTTTATTTTAATCCGTATTAGTACAGAGCATTCATTGGCTTTGAATAGTACAATTTGACTTCTTATCTTAGGGAAGGAACTATTGTATATAATTATATCGCTTTATTTTTGTTATATATGTGTGAAATATGTAAAATGACCCTACACCTGAATGGACAATTAATTGTCTTAAGCCAATCCATTAGGTGTATGCCTATAATTTCTTGGGGAGTATGTCTAAATATGGTGAAGTCAGCGTTGAATAGATAGCCAAAAAACATAATTGCGGAGCTTTTTTATTGAGTAAGATGTGTTGGAAATGAGTCCATACTTTTAACCCGTGTGGTGAATTATTTCCCGTTAAACTGCAATGCACTTATTTAAAGTTAGTAAATGTAAATGTTGTATATTGTTTATCTTTATAATTAAGCGCCCAACCTGCTTCAATATCGATTGAGATAAACAGTTGTTACAAAGATTAAATTGTAACATTGTTTTTTTTTTTATTTACGAGTTAAAAGCAAACAAACGTAACTTGTTATATTCTCTGTTTGGTCGATTGAAGAAGTAAGAAATTTTAGGTCTCCATTCTGCCAGTGCAGTTATAATCGAAGATAATTACTGAAATACTTTAATATTACAATCGTTTGGAATGTCTATATTAATTGTAAGAAATGCCACGTGGTCCTATTTTCACCAGTTGAAATCTATATTTTTGTACTTGTATTTATAAGTTTAATCAAAAGTTTCAGTATATTACTTTACAAACATATTTCGTCCCCTATTTTCTAAACATATTCCACTTCTTTATGAAATCAATCAATGTGTATTTAATCAATTTGACTTATCTATATTGTGGAAGGTGTATCAGGAAATCCAATAAAGGAAGATGTTCACAGAGCGCAAGTCTCGGATATTGGAAAAAGTGAGGACAACTTAATATGGGACGTCAAACGTTCTATCCACCTCTAAACCGTGCCTTAATACTGGATGTCTACAAAACGTAAACTTAATATTATTCATTTCGAACAATTTTGTCTAACTTTCCAACACAAACTCACCCTAGAAAACAGTAGTACAATGAAAACTCAAAGGAGTTGTAACTTTTCAAAGATATCTGTACATGTATGAGTTTGCAAAATGTTAGAGTCGCCTTGAATTTTCAATGAGGAGCTAGTCATTCGACATGTTAAATAACTCCTACATTTCACTCTAAAAATAGTGGTGGAACCGAATTCAAAATGGCTGTACCGTTTTCAATATATCTGTAGCTCGAAATGTTAGGCAAGACACAATGACTTCTCATACGGAATTTGCAAGTTTACTCCTACATCTTAGAAATTAGGTAACCCCCAAAATTTTAAAATAGCACAAAAGTTACAGCATGTATCCATACAATAAATCATATAACTGAAAACCACTTTATATATAATTTGTGGGGGAAATGGTTTGGTTTGAAGGTACTTATAACCACTCTGTATACAAAAGTATAAAGAACTTGATCGAGCTGTATACACCGTAGACAAACACTTCAACATTTAATTCCCACAACACATTAATAAGTCATCATTTGAATGTGTTTAATGAAAATGCAAATCTAGAGTAAAAAATACGTAATATTCTTCTCAGCTGTAATTTGTTCGTAGAGTGTAATTTGTGTTATGACGAGCCGTGAACTTATTTATACACTAATATTTATCGCCTACAGATGCGACTGGGATGGAACGGTTCCTAGAAAATAAGTAGTAAAATCTTGTTGAAACGCCAGCTTGTAGGGATAATAAAGTCGACGTCTAACAGCAGTAGTCAATTAGGGAGTCACAACATTGCTTCCGCCCCAGACTTGGAATATTTAGAAATCCTCACTTGAATCTAATCTTGAAAGACAGTTACATTGGAAAACATCGGGTCTCGAATTTCCTGTCTGCAATTAATACAAGTAATCGATTAATCAGCAATTATTTCATTTATTTTTTACTAAGTTTTTGTTTTTTGTTCATTAAGCATTACAGGACGTTAAGAACTTGGGAAAATAATGTTTACTAGGCCTACAAAAAATGCACCACATCCAACTAATTTTCTATCATACGTAAACCCAACGAACTATACTATGTTGTGTATACTACCTTAGATAGATACTGTAGTATATTTCTTTGGGTAAACCTAGTTGCTTAGGTGATCATGATTTACTAACGTAAATATTTATTTCTTATTCACAAAGTATTTTGTTCACGATGTACGTTAGTAAAAAGGGAGACATTTTACAATTTTGAATTTTTTTAGATATAGGGTAAAAATTATTTACTTGAGGTATATTTTTGTGTTAAATGGCATTATGCAATTATTCTAATTTATTTTCGGTAAAGTTGTATGTTTGTTGTCTTATTTGTATCTTTAAAAAGACAGTTAAACTTAGAAAATCTAAGAGGCTAAAAAACTTCTCTTAACCAACTAAACACCAATAACAAGCAAGTCACACCAAAAATAGTTTGCCATCCAACCTCTTAAAAAGTTGAACATGAAACACGCGAAATATTACTCAGAACTTCTCCAATCTCCATGGCTTTTCTACAACTTTCTTGGCACTTAAAGTTACTTTTTTGATAGGCAAAACTAACAAAGCTGTCATTTGAGATAATTCGCAGTAAGATATAAAAAATATTTAACTTTTACACGGTGTAATATACAAATCCAAAGAACAATAAGTGAAAAAATATTTCCACTAGGTTTATGTTACCTTTTAAGGTACTTGGTATTCAAATTTGAAACCAAAGTAAAGCCGAAACGTGTCTATTTTCGATTCCTGGCCACTGTATTTGTCTCGTGTGGCGCTAAAAAACAAGAATACAGTTAATTCACACACTACCAACATTTTAGTGTTCTGGACATACTTTAAAACGTGTCAGGCTATTCCAAACCGACCTTTTTCCCATGAGGACAAACTTAAAGGCGTATATAAACCTCATTGATGTTCAGCCCTAAACAGATTATTACTTTCAAGAAAATAAAAAATTCTATTATAAAGGGATTTTTCAATTGAATCGTAGCAACTCTTATTTTCTAACCTGGGTTGCGATTTGCTCGTGTCGAAGCTGCTAAACCGAGCCATGTCACTTTGGTGCTTATAATTGTTTATATTGGCGAATTTAACTGGGACGGGTGGCGTCGTCTTGCAATCCAGCTACAAGGAGGTTATGAATTGTGGATATTTATAGGCATGCACTGTGGATGCGATACTCCATAGTGTGGATTAACGTCCGCACGAGTGAGTACTACTACTATCCTGGAAATTAGACTAATTCGTATATACCAAGGCAAAAATGTGGTTTGGATTCCACTATAAACTGTAGGTCCCTTAGTTGTTATTAGCTGTATGGGCTATTAATCAACAGCTGTGTCTGAGGAAGTCGGCCTTTGCCACTAACAAGACTACAAGATCGCGACACTCATCGTACACTCATCTCCATACTTAGCTTAAAATACCTACTTTGTATGGTCACCATTTCATTGAAAAGTATTAAAAGTATTAAGAATATAAACACCTATAAATGGGTCAGTTTGTCGTAAGTCGTACAATCCCCACAAACCAGATACAACAGAAGGTCGATAACTCTATAGTTACAGTGAGCAGTCAGCAACCGCCTCTCCAGGGCTGGACAATCGCCAAGGCTATTTTAATTGTGTCGCGATTCAGCATAGTAACACTGCGCTAGTCGAAACGCCTACAAGAACAGAAAATACAAGCAATTACAATTTATACGGAACTTTAAACGATTGCCGTAAAAGAATCTAAAGAGGATAAACATGTGCATTTACAAGTAAAATTATAAGAGGATTGTTAATTTGACACCCAATCAGATTACTCCTAATTCTACATAATTTTGAAAACTTTCCTTTTTACAAGGGATAGGATTATCGTTATTGAGATCGATTCGTTTTTATCGAACAATAAATGGTAAACATCGTAGCGCTCTCAACATTGCTGTACCGAAACATACTTTTCAGCTGAGCCATAAGGAGATTGGTAATCAAGAGTGTAATTTGCAATTAAAAATGTAATTTACGGGTTATTCGAAATCGAAAGAGGACAGCATGCAGTTTAATACTTCTACAATTTATACCATAGTTTAAAGTAACTCTTTAATCTATGATTATACATATGCTATCGGAGTGTCTAATTATTGACTTTTCGATCTTGAAGTAGGTTTGGCCCACCTGTTGAATAAGAATGTATTTGAACGAGTTACACACTGTGTGAGTTAGTCTTTATACTTCCTTCCCTAGTTGATGCGACAAAAGAGGCTAAACAACATAATAAGATGTCATTTCAGTTTAGTTCATCAGTGATTACAACAGCGTAATCTGTGGGTCAATTCAACTACGTACATGTTTCTTCTAAAACTTGCAACATCTTTACCATGGATTATGTTTCGTTCTACTGTATTTAGTTAAACGTGAACTCTATGTTTTAGTTCAATGCATTGGAATAACTGAATCAGTGAAAACTCTTTCTATTGCGTCTAATCCAGCAAGTGATTGATATTTCGGTGGGCTATTGAAGCTTTGTCAGTCAAGGAAGCCGGATGATTCAGCGAGCGTCGCCGTCGAGACATGCATAACAATACAACAGCATAACTACTGTGCTAGCAGCTGCATAACAATGTACAGTAAAAACAGCATAGCTATGCAAGTATAGCTCTAAATACCCCCGCGCAGCAAACCTGCCGACTAAGCGAATTTCCATCTGAATGATTTTCAATTAAATCTATTTAAATAACATTAGGTTTAACGAGTACCGTACCTAGGTTTGCTGCCACAAGGAAACTATAACTAATAAAGTGTGTTTTAGTAAAATATTAATAGCTTAGTATAAAATAAATAAATTTGCCAAGTTTGGTCAAAATATATCCATAAACAAACAAACTACAACATTTTCAATATTCTCCATAAGAATAACATGGGAATTTTTCATTTACAATTTTTTGAATTTTCTCCGTTACCAATAACCGTACAAAAACACTTTGCTATACTAAATTATTTGTTTTTTAAGCTCTTTAATATGGTCTAGAGAAAAATTGGGAAATTTTGTGTTTTAGGGGTCAAAAATGAGAAAAAACAATTTTTACCCCATAAAACCCCCCGTAAAACCCCGTTTCCATGGTCCGATCATGCTGGTTCGCGAACTCATTCAAGTTTATCCCGCCTTACACCTTTAAACCAAATTTCATCAAAATCGGACAAAAATTACTCAAGTTATCGTGCGGATGGACATATATATACAGGGTGAGTTTTAATTGTCCCCCCCCCCAACTTTTTTCTACATTTTTTTGAATATCAATCCCAGACCACTTCCAAACATTGTTGGGTAGTAAGTACTTCATTTTGACAAGGTGGTCATTTCCGGCCGCCATCTTGAATCCGCCATATTGGATCCAAAATTTTTTTTTCAAATGTTAAGTTGGGGTTTTGACCCATTATTTTGAACTATATTTTTACCCTAATTACAATGCCACAAACCGTTTAAAAAAAATCTTGATTCATTCCAAAGTTATGGGGACTTTTTAAAACTTTATTTTTACCCCATTTTAACATTGTGCATGTACAAACTAAGACCATAATCTCAAAATAGTGCTAGATAAAGATAAGTATACACTACCAGTCATTGTCGACCTATTTTTACTTGGTTATGACTGATGTATTTTTTTCGGCCGCCATCATGGATCCGCCATTTTGAAATGTGATAAATTATTTTAAATGTGAAGGGGGTGTTGTGACCCATCATTTCGAATTACTTTTTTAAGCTAAACTCAATTCCATGATCCGTTTTTCATTTTCATATTTTGATTTTGAAATATAGATATTTTTAACAAAAAAATTGCAATATTTGATAAATAAAACTTGATAACAAAAAATGGATTGCGGCATTGAGTTTAGCTTAAAAAAATAGTTCGAAATGATAGGTCACAACACCCCCTTCATATTTAAAATAATTTATCACATTTCAAAATGGCGGATCCAAGATGGCGGCCGAAAAAATTCATCGGTCATAACCAAGTGAAAATAGGTCGACAATGACTGGTAGTGTATACTTATCTTTATCTAGCACTATTTTGAGATTATGGTCTTAGTTTGTACATGCACAATGTTAAAATGGGCTAAAAATAAAGTTTTAGAAAGCCCTCATAACTTTGGAATAAATCAAGATTTTTAAAAACGGTTTGTGGCATTGTAATCAGGGTAAAAATCTAGCTCAAAATAATGGGCCACAACCCCACCTTTACATCTGAAAAAAATATTTTGGATCCAATATGGCGGATCCAAGATGGCGGCGGGAAATGACCACCTTGTCAAAATGAAGTACTTACTACCCAACAATGTTTGGAAGTGGTCTGGGATTGATATTCGAAAAAATGTAGAAAAAAGTTGGGGGGGGGGACAATTAAAACTCACCCTGTATATATGTATATATATATATATATATATATCTATATATAGATATATAAAAATTTGAACGAATTGTGTTTTTGACCTCTGGGGACATCAAAATGAAAAAGTAAATCGGTCCCGTGCCTAGGTCTTACCATTGAGACCTACGGTAATAGCTACTTCCCTATAGGGAAATTCGCTAAAATATAAACCTGTGAATAAATAGTGTACGGATTGAAGTCCAAACTTTCAGTGGAAATATTGAGTTCGTAATTCATTTGCTATTCAACTTGTACGACATGCATTTTTTTGTTTGTCTGCAGAAAATTTTGAATTCTAAAAGATAATTTTCACTACCACATAATCTATCCGCAGCACGTGACATATGAGTACCGTATTGGGTTTTAACATAGATTAAAGGATTCAAAATAAAAAAATGAAAGTTTTTCTGGTATTTATTAGGAAATATTTTAAATGCAATTAATTTCAGTTTTAACATTCTATAGAGATCGCATGATTTGCATACACGTACTGAATAACTTTTAACAACAATCTGGTTTGTAACAGGTAAGAATTTTGAAATTGTGTTTGAAATTATTACGAACTCAAGATTGTGACAGATGATAGAAGATTTAATGTAAATCCAAATTTAAATATGTCGGACACATAAAATTTAGCAAAACATCTTGATTAATCCTGAAAACTAGACGATGCTATTCCAGCATCCCAACAGCTTGTTTAGCCGTTAAATAAATGTCAAGTGATGATAAGTAAATGGCATTGTCGACAATTTGCATAGTTAGATAGCAGAAGCAACGCTACAACCAAGTCAATGGTTATTTACATTGCCTTTACTGACCTATTTTACTCTTTTCAACTGTTACGTTTACGAACAACTTAGTCGCCACCATTCAACAATTGCTAAAATACATTTAAAATATAAATGTTTTCCAATTAAACATCATGTTTGTATCCTGAACGGCTGACAAGTTTTGTGAGACCTACAATGCATCCATTTAGAGCCAAACTAGTAATCATCATGATATCTTATAAGTAATGCTACACTGACAACATAACTAAATATTTACTATACCTCATGAAGGAATATAGTAACCAAGTCCGAATCAAAAGGACACTACCTCACGTACATGTCACCACATACAAAGTTAAGCTTTAACACTGTGCTAATATATCGTGCATATTCTGGTGTCGATATCGGGTCGATACCGCGTGATGGATCACATGGATCGAGCGACACGCCTGACATGACGTCATATCACGACAGATAGAGGCAAACACAATTTAACATTGACAAAGCTATTAACATCAAGTCGAAGTGTTCGAGTAACCTGGTGTTCCCGTGGGGGGAGTAAAAGATACTGTTGTGTTCCCTTGGGTGAAATTTAGGTTCAGGTGGGAAGTGAAAGGTTTTAAAAGATGTTCTCAAAGTTTAGGAAGGGTGTGAAAGATTCACTGACGTTCCACTTTAAGTTCAGGAGGGGAGTAAAAGATTCTAAAGTGGTCCAAAAATTCAGGAAGGAGGTGAGAGGTTCTAGGATGTTCCCTTTAGATTCAAGTGCCGGAATGAAAGATTCTAAGGTAATCCCGAAATTCAGGAAGGGAATGAACGATACTTGGATGTTACATACGTTCAAGAGGGGAGTGAAATAACCTAAGTGGTCTCAAAGTTCAGAAGAATAAATGTAGAAGAGTAGTCAAGAATGTTCCATAGATTCAAGAGGATATTGAAGGTTTCAAAGTGTACCCTAGGTTCAGGAGAGGAGAGGAAGAATCTTCTAGGGCAGGGTTCTTGGACCACGAAGGGGTGAGGATTGTATTGAAGAGACAAATTCAAAGGTATTCGCTGACCTCAAAGATGTACGAAACACTATAGTGTTCCTTTGAAGGGAGTGAAAGGAGTGGAAGGAGTTTTCTAGTTTCAGGAAAGGGAGTGAACGACTATATAAAATTTAAACATTCTAGTGTGGACCCTAGGAAAGATCAAGATTTCTAGGAATGTATCAAAGTGTGGTAAAAGTGTTTTGATAGTCCGATACAAACCTAAACTCTGTAATGCTTCTATTAATGATCAGTGAATACAGATTTAGATTTGATTAATGATCATTGTTCTAACCCTCTATAAATATCAATCAGTTTAAAAGCTTCTGGTGACGCACCTGTCAACAGTGATGGGTTACTGATCAAATACTTGACGATCTTGTCGTCCATACAGGGTGTTCCTTTCATACAGAGTATCTATAAGATATGAGTCGGCTCCATGACCTCATACAATCTCTAGTAGTTTACATAACCCAGGTAGTTTCGTCGCAAAGCCCTGTCATGTATCTGTCAACTAATTGGCTATTGATCAATTAATTAGTGGCCTGTCTCTATAGCCTTGATGAATATCAATCAGTTAAACTAGCTTCGTATGATCTAACGATTATTAACTCTCTCGATGGGACTTCCACTACTTTGAAACATAGCTTTGTGATGAATCTGTCAATAGTGATTGGCTATCAATCAAAATGGTCGGGATAATGGTCTCTATAAATATCAGTCAGTTGCATTCGCTTTGTTTGATTTAACGTGGTTAACACAGGGTACCTCCATACTCTAGCGAGAGATTTCGTCATTCACACAATATTCTGTTACGCGTCTGTAAAATATAATTGGCTATTGGTTAATTAATTAGTGGTCTGGCTCTACAGCCTTGATGGATATCAATCTTTAACATTAGCTTCATGCGATCAAACGCAGTTATTAACATACTATCTCAAGAAATTTCCATTGTTATAAAACAACTGTGATGATGCATCTGTCAATCATGTTCGTTTATTGGTCAACCAAATGAAATGAAATGAAATGAAAAATCCTTTATTTTTTCAGGCAAAGCCAAAAAACCATTCTGGCAAACCAACTGCTGATCTAGAATCATAGTCTCAATCAATATCAGTGGACAACATTAGCTTCGTGATTTTCTACTCGAGGGCTTCAGAAACAGTTAGAAACAAAACCAAGTTGGTTTATCTGTCAAAATAGATCGGCTACTAAATAATATTGTTTTTGTACCTCAAAGGACACGATTGAATGAACTGTCCATGAAGTTTGAAGGGTTCATTAGGGGATGTATTAGTTGAAACTTTTGTATCGATTTCCAGTATAGTGACTACCATAACTGCAGGTAAACACACGGTCAAAGTCGCCATCACGCCAAGGTTTGTGACATGACATTGCGTGCAGAGTTGCTGAACTCTGGACACGATTCTACAGTAGCAACACAATCCACTGGTCAGTCAACACGATTTTATTGCTGCCAGTTTAGCTGTTAACACTTTAATGCTCTTGATTCTGATTCGCGAGTAACAGAATGATTTGTTGTTTTCGTTACACTCGCTACACAAACCTGATATACTCTTGAAAAGGGAATTCAAGGTAAATTTCGCATAGTTTATGACGATGATGATTTAGATAACCGGGAAATGTTCATCTCCGTTTTAACAGGATTTAAGAATTTAAAATGTTTTGTGACGGAAATTTCGGGGTAATAAAGATAGAGGACTTTGTCTGCAAAATTTGTGTAATCGGCAATCGACGATTTGATCACGATGGCCAAATTTTCTGTTTCTGTAATTTGGCATGAGGCTTTCTGAGATTTGAACACGAAATACACGGCTCATTCGTAGTTATGAGGTTATTTACGGATTAGTGGCTACAGGTATCCTGAAAAATAACAACTACGAATGTTAATTATTACTATGTTATAATTTATTTTCGTGTTTTAATGCCTATGTTATTTTTTTTAAGCGAACTGTCAATAGCATTGTCTTGTACTAAATTATATTATCTTCTGGTTATATATCATGCATTAAATGATAGTCCAATGACAAGTGACATTGGGTCCAGAATCGATCTCGCATTGGTTCGAAACAAAAGTTTCTAACTAAATCAACTAAAATGTAGAGGAGATGCGAAATCCACTAAGTACTCGAGACGAATCGTAAACACATTTGCGTTATTAGATACAAAAATCATTGGGAATCAACATTCAAACGATTATTGTTGCACACGTAGGCCTGTATGTTACGCAAAAAATGTACAATTGGAACATTAGATCATCTGAAGCATACTTGACTACAAAATACCCTCAAAATATTGCAACTGTCAGTATTTGTTGTGAAAAGTAAAACAATTACCTAGTTTACAAATGTGACGAATGATAAACTGAGCAAATAAACATCGAGAACAGTCAACACTCTTCCATAATCTGATTTACTCACACGGAACAGCCCTTGAGTGGGAATCCAATTTATGCGCGCCCTTAAACTAGATTTAACTCTTTATCCCCGGAACTGTCTGATATTGCTACAACTCTTGACGTGAGTGTGTGTGCATTAGAATAGTTTATAACTCTCATTGACTCGAATATGAAAATTCGTATATCACTTTCAGTTGAGTAAATTATTATATTAAGAAAAAAATGCCTAACGCCTGAGAGGCCTATACAGTATTGTTTTACAGGTAGGTAGATTTACAGCTTAAAGTTGGCTTGGGACCAAAACCACAAGTCATTGGTGATGGACGAGATTCGTACCTAGGCCTCAACGAGTCCCACAATCTAACCAAGATAAATTAAGATCACCGTAATCGATTTCGAGTAATATTTACTTCGAAAAAACAGTGTTAGTTTGAATAACCCGTTGCTGTCAGTAAGGCGATTAAATTTGCATAATTTGATAATAGTGAACGGTCAAGTTGTAAGTGTATCACACGACCGAGGACCGATGTTCAGAAGTATAAGCATGTATAACTAAGTCGTTATAATTAAAAAGTGACAGCAAAGCACAATAATGGCCACATTTCAACAACGATAAGTTTTTTTTAAATGATAAGTTAATTTGAAATAAAGTATTAGTATAGGTTTATTTTATGAGATAGTATCACGTTGAACAGTTCATGTGTCTTTGAGGTAGGCTAGAAATCAATTCTCAATCACATTTACTTGCAATAGTAACCCCTTATTAATCCTGAATGATTGGGGTGCCAACCTAGACGCCAAGTAGCTAGACTGAGTCCAGTGGTTATAGTGCTCGCCTGGTAATCAAAACGTCCTCGATTCGATCCTAAAAAAATATAGTCTTTTTTATGGCTCGAAATTGAGCTCAGTTGTCCGTGATCATTGGGTTTTAATGAATGGTCCTGGATATAAAACAACTGGTCAAAATCAATTACAAAGCTACACAAGACTTCTCACTCCATTCTACACTCATACTAGGGTAAAAATACATACCTACTATCGGTTATCCCGACATACCTACTATACATCCCTATCTCAATCGGTTATAATAATAGCTACTGCATGCACATTTGAGTCATCCCAAATGACACACCGTTTACAGAAAAAAACTCAAATAACTTTTCCTTAAATAAAACCGCAGTCACGTTCAAATATTTGTATAGTAGCTGTGGACTGTATTTGTATACATTTCTGACAAATAGTTGTCTGAGTTATCTGTGTCTAGATCAATGTGGGTTTAAAGCATCTCAAACATTCAGTTGGCACAAGTCAATTCCAAGCAACATTTATTTCGAACGAACAGTCAATACTTCCTGGAGTGTGTTGGCAGGCCGGGGTGTGCAAGATGAATGGAGCATCTCACCCTCTCAGTCAACCCTTGGTATGATCTGATTCTCACCCCTCCCCCTCAAATACCCTACAAACCACCCTTGACCTATAGCCACTGTTATCTGCTTGGCAAACTTACACCTTTAAAAATGCCCTCCTATCTTAAATTAGACTGTAAGTACCTACAATTTTATTAATACTTATTTAATTTTACTAGGTTTTACCAAAATTAAATGTATCTTAACTTTTTAAATTATGTATACATAGGAGATTTTAAACAAAAGTGATAAGTTTTCAACTTGGTCAAGTTGAAAAAAAAAAATTCTTGGAAAACAAGCGACGCTTTTATAAGCTTTTAAGTTACTACAGGTAAACGATTCCTTTCTGTTAAACGGAATTTCATAGATTTATTGAACGAACTCTTTAATTTTTGTGTTAGCTGTTTAAAAGAAACTAACAATTAAGTTTGTTGTATCACAATGTAAAAATCTCTTGGGAGTCAACTAATACTCCCCAATGTTTCAAATTGTACACGTTTCAATAGGTTAACTTAGCAACATTTTCATGTACGGTATATATTATATACATTAAAGTGAATGGATAAAATAGTTACTACATTTAGAACCGAATTTCAAATAGGCTACTCCTCATACCGTTTGGAATCAACTGATTAGAGTTTTCCAGAAAGTGTAGATAGCAAATACAGCATTTCCTTTGAACAGTTACCATCGAATCATTAATATTTATAAATCTGTGTTGAATGTATTTACAAACTATTCAGTAGCTGTGGGATACAGCCTAGATAGATGCTGTATTGCCTAATGTGTGTATGTTTGGTTAAGGAAACTGTTAAAACGCGACTGATTCCTCTAAAAAGGGATAACACAAGTTACTTTGAATAAATCGCAACATTCAAAAAATCTTCCTTTTATAATTCAGTATAACTTCGGACAGCAACATAGACAGTAAAAACAAAGAAACGGTAAAGCGAAATCAAACAAAACCCATGCGCCTAGTTAATTTATTTGAATAAATAATTATCTGGAGACAGTCGATGGGAACTCATAATTTAAATACTGAGATGAAATCAGATGACACAATTCTCAGTAACAAGACAGCAAAATGATCGTTCTTTATTGCTTGGATCAGAAAAGGACAATTCAGCCAATACGACGTTTTTATAAGTAATATTTAGGTCAATATCGATTTAATACCCATGCAGTTGCAGTTGATAACTACGAAAATGGGAAACCAATTGCATAACTGAATTCGTAACTCAATACTGTCATTAATTGCGTACCTAATATAAATTGAAAATGGGGATCTAACTTTCCATGTAAGGTATTTTCCAATTTAAGCATTATTATAACGAGTTGTTGAACTACTGCGAATGGTATCTGTATTAGTAATCAATATACTTTCGCAGAGATTCATGGTATCACAGAAACACTCCAGTTGCAGCAAACCTGTCAACTTCGTAGTAATTCTTAAGAACGGTTGGATCACCTTTACCTTTCACTTTGGACAGTAAACTTCTGATCTTATTCTAAAATCTGACGAGTGTTTTCCTGCTTTTCAATACCCCGCTTATGTCTGGATTCGCTGCCGAATAAATGTTGACCAATTAAAAGAGGAAATAAAACTCGAACCGCAGTAAAAGACCGAAGTACACTATAGAGGACCATTCAACCCAACTATGTTTTCTCGGAGTGAAATATTGACTGCAGCTGTTCTATATAGATGGGATGTCTGCGTCAGTATTCTAAGAAAATGGCAAACGTACTAGTTTACGTTTTGAAGATTTCTACAGCATTAACTGTTGTAAACTGCGAACAAAAATATAACAATGCATCCTCGTGTTTTCCCATGCCTCAGGGTATAGTTTGAATCGCATGGCCAAAGTCTACTAGTAGTGGAGTTGATTCCATCGACCACACTTCAGTACACGATAGCCCGAAACTCTCACTCTACATTCTACAACTACTGTGATAGTTACATTAGTAGTTGCCACACGTCTAGTTTTAGCCTTACAGTTACAACTAGATAAATAACGTTACCTACTTAGAGGGATGATAAATTTGTAAGCTTACAACTGTTGGTAGCTAGTTTTTCTGGACATTTAAAACTGTTTTCTTTCTATGCAACTACAAAATGTATTTGAGTTTTTAACCATCATTGTAATTTTTCACGGTTTTTGCAAGTGAGCGGACGTAGAGTAACGTTACCTACTTAGAGGGATGATAAATTTATAAGCTTACAACTGTTGGTAGCTAGTTTTCTGGACATTTATTTTTCTATGCAACTACAAAATTTACTTTGAGTGTTTAAACGACATTGTAATTGTTCACGTTTTTTGCAAGTGAAGGGCACAAAGCCTAGTTGTATAACTATTTAACATCGATCTTATGTTAGCATCATTAATTGATGGATAATTTTACTATAAACTTTAAGTTTGTAATGAAAACTCCCCACAGGTTTGAATGCACTATACAAGTACAATGAAAATGAGTAATGTTGTCATAAACGTTTTCTGGTCGCCACTGTAAGGAGGAATGAAACAAATTCAAATATAAAAGTGCTTTAAAGTGAATTATGTCATCAGATTCTCACAATATCTTATAACTATTTAGAACTTTACAAACCCGTTGCATGGGTAAACGAGAGAAGAGAATTGTACTGAAAATCGAATTACATTATTTACGACGATGAACATTATTTTTCATACTTCCTAGGAAGAGTTAATAAGTAACAAGCACTCGAGCTCATCAAAGTGAAGAAGCTAACTAAACATGACTGCCTGATAGATAGCCGTTTCACAGTGTTAGTGATGTTCTTTACATTTCTTCTCTATTTACAGTATTTATCAAATACCAGTTCAATTTGTTGGGTTATTTTAAACACTGGTGAAAGATACGCTACGAAAAATCATTTTATATTATGTGTACAAAATTAAAAAGTCAGCTAGAATTTTATAGCAATTCAATAATGTAGCTATCACCAAACAATATAATAGTTAAAAATCTCGGAAAACAGAAGCTCTTTAAATTTGTAAGAACTTCTTATCGTTTTCATAGTAAACCTAAAAATAGTGTTTATACAATTTGCAAGGTAACTTTGAAAGCTCAACGCCCGAACGGAGGCAGCCCTAAGGTATTCCATGGGGGATGAGACAGAACCTTCCAAGAACCGTAATTTGTTAGTTACAATAGTGTAATAATGTCTAAACACACACGAGGAGAAAAATGTAAAGGAATTCTACAATTCGGAATGGAAATGGAGAATGGAATTCTGAATGTTGCATACCCAGTAAGAATCAGTGGGCACTCAAACATCCGAATAGTTTCAAATAAAGGCGAATGAATTAAATTAAAAGGAGCTTACTTTATAAGTAAACAGTATCATAAAAACTAAAAGGAAATAAATTCCTAAACTCTGATCGAGCAACACACGCTAAACTGAAGAAACTTAGACTTGGAATAGGTCGAATAATAAATAACATTCTAGTGCTCAATTAAAATTCACACACGACCGTGGTGTCACGACAATTTGCAAAAGGTAAGATCAGTGCAGCTGTATTGCACACGTCAGAGGTTCCAATATACAATAATGTCAGCTGACAGTTGACAGAATGACACACGACATGACAGTGCCACGGGATCGATCGCCCGCACACAACACAGAAGCCTTAGCGAAAGTTCCCCATGAGTCGTGTGATAGTGAAACATCACGGTCAAGAAAAGAATGTTTTATTTTACTTGTGATACAGTCAATATATGCTTTGCAGTTCCAATATTACAAATTTTACGGCTTGTTACCAATACACGAAGCAAATATTGAATCTTAGTGGCATTTAATCTTTCGAATTTAAACATTCGATATATTCCTTTTTGCGTGCGGTTTATTTTAAACAACATTATTTGTCAAATAATGACACATTAAAATTGTTTCGAATACAAAAAAATTTTTAAAAAAAACTTCTCCAGCCTCCAGGTTAAAACAAACCTTTTCAGAGGTTCGGAGCCTAAATTTACCTACAGGTAAATTTACTCATTACTCAGATAGGAACTCTATTTCAATAAAAATGGGATATACGAATATTTATATTCTGAGAACGCCGCATCATATTCGTGTTTGCTCTCAATACATGAAATGTTACAAAGAAAATACTCTACACATTCATTGTGAGCTTGTTTTTCATGAATATGTTCCATGTAATGTTCCAACTATACCAAGTTGATTACACGCTATATTTTAAGAGAAATTAGCTTTAACTATAGACAAAATAGAAATTTCACTACCATATTAAAGTTGTAGACAGTTACAGAGAAAAAATGAACGTATCTGTTTTGAGCTACCGAACGAGTGTGCTGATATACAATTATGATACAGTATCTGTATATTGTAATAATGTATACTGTTTGTATAATGTACATTGCCAAGTAAAGCATATTTTAAGTCACAACAACTACCACAGCAACAAATTAAAAGATATAGAGAGTTGTAAACCGTAGAGCTGTAAGTGGGTCATTTAACTACCTTCTTTTTCAACCCTACTACAGCTAGCAGGTCCGTAAACATGGTACGTCTACTTCAGAATCAACGAGAATAAGGGAGCCAACTAGTCTACTGTAGTACACGAACTTCTGTGTCCTAAGTCCCGGGTTCTAATCCCACCAATCACTAACGGATTTTTTTAACAATGTGATAATAGCGACTCTCGATGTCTAGCCTGAGGTTGTGTTCCCGAAGAGCCTAGCGTCCAAGAAAGTGAAGGTAGGTCATAAAGGCAATGGTAGTGGACAGACGGGTATATACAATGTTACAATACCCCCTAGCGACATACGAGACCAGGTTAGCTATAGATGCGACAGGGCGTACAAGATGAATGCAAGGCGTGGCCATGTCCCGTCACGATACATGCATTGTTGTGGCCCGGTGCTGCATCCATGTAAATTGTACTGATAAAACCTATCATGCGGCACGGTTCTTTAACCTCACAAGGTTACATCAAATAGAAATTACATGGAAGAATGTCATTTCTATGAGGCCTTCATATCCGGTTCGAAGGACCAAAATTAAAGGATCATTTATTTATGTTTGGTACATCGATTATACTGTACATGTTTACAATAATGTTGTGGCCAGACGCTGCATTCGGTAGGTGCATTGAGAACTGTACTGAAAAACCACATCATGCGGTACGGTATACGATTGGATGTCTTCTTGCTAGTTCGGGTGTATAAGCTAACTAACTTAGTAAAATGAATGATGAGCTTTCCAACAACAGGTCCACGTTAGATAGTAAAACGCCAGGATTAGGACAGTTTCCTTACAAAAACGTTAATAAATAATACTAGCGTAGACGCAATAAAAGAATTCCGATTAACGAAATTCAGTAAAAAATTTAAAACAAGCGATCCGAAAGTCTTAGTTAGTTATAGCCAACGATGTAAAGTTGTTTAAACCGTTGGTTTAATTTAAACCGTGGTTGCATGGCCTAGTTAATTTAGTGATTGTCCACAGACTGTTACACAGGCTACACGGAATATGATGATTGTCGAGACCAAACATTTGTTTATAAGACTTAACCTACAGAGTTAGTTGATACATTTGCTACAAGACAATCATAACACACGCAGCTTCTGTAAAAAAAGTCCTACTGCCCTAGTGGGCTCACCACCCAGTAAAACATCACGAAAATCAAGCGACCCCTGTATTAATGTGTGTTTCTTGTCCACGACGACAGCGGTAGTTTTGGAGCCGGAACCAACAGCAATTTACCAGATCGCGGGCGGGACCAGTTCCGCTCACGCCTCTCTCCAATGTCGCTGTCACTGAACACCGTTGTACTCAGCACACCTACGTACTCGACATCACAGACTACGTCCACCACATGTGCAAATACAAAGTTAACCCGTCTCTTTTAGTAGCTGTCTTCAGCGTATGTCCCACGGAGCGTTGCGAGGCGCGCACGGCGTGAGGCGTGCCAATCCTCGCGGCGTGGGACATAGGCTTTCCTTACACGATTCAGAGATCTATTTTTCCTTTGTACTTGGACATCAGCATGAATTAGGCATAGAAAAGAAATTTGTATGATTTAGACCAGCCAAGGTGAGCAAGGTGAGTACAGCACAGTCTTCTTAACACAAATAAAGCATACCTTATCTCGACTAGCGGTAAGCCTACATAATATTTCATCGAACATTTGACCCTACCCGTTAACGCAAAGCCCAACCATCCCAAAAGAACACGGGTGACTGATAATGCGGTTAATTTTTAGTTAAATTCTTTAAAAAACAATGTGAAACTTTTTCAAGCCAAAATCCCTTACTTTCTTACGTTCCATCTCCGTACAACATGGTTTCACAAGATCTGTTTACAATCCGACTCGAAGGACCAATTTTCACTTCAGCTGTAGCCATTTCATAAGAAACGAAAGGAACCCACCACATTTCCGAACACCCTATACACCTATTATCCCCTATACACTTTCCCACTCAATCAGGTAAACTATCTAAAATCGAATTAAAAGCACATTCATCTTGCGATCTGTTGTTTTTAAAATATCCGGCACGAAGGACCAATCGTTCTACTCTCAGTGACTACCTTCAGCAAAGTAACTCGTAAGCTACCCTGACCACGGCACACGGCAGGTGAGCTCCGAGGGACATACAAGGCGTGAGTGGCGTGTGGGGAGCGTGGACCGTGGGTAGACCAAGGTCACACAGCTGCCTACAGATGACTCACTCGCCGCTCCCGCTTCCACCAGCCCCACAACCCGTAGTGTTCGATTTTTTATCAATACTCGACCAACTAGCAACTGTCTGAAGTACTGCCTACTTCCGTCAACTGTTCCAACATTCAATATAATGACGCGGTGTGGACATGGTGTTTATTGGAGTGCAACCTTCCAATCGTGTTTCATGATACAGTAGATAATCGACTATGATGCGTCTCAGACGTTCAATTATGACACTCGAGCACGAGTTTTAAAGTTGACTGAAGTTACTTAGTGGGTCGAGAATTTACCAACAGAAACGCACCACAGAACAACGAGAAGGGTACCATGTTATTTTATGAAACAAAGTGTAGATGTACAACACCCTCAAGGTCTCGGCAACGGTATAATTAATGAGTATGACGGCGTGTTTAATTTTTTTTTAAGATTCTGTTTCTAAGCCCGATCACGTTATTTCAGGTGAAAAGAAACGAAATAACATAATAATCCATCGACATCAAAGTCTAAACTAACTTGAGAAAATAAAAGAGGAAAATAAGTTATCACGCACAAAAATACATTAGGCCATTTTCAAAAGCTATCTTAGCCTATATTAAGAAAATGTGTTCAAATAATGTACAGTATGCCTAATCAATTACAGATTAGATCCCCTAACTTCCTCAAATATGAATCAGATAGCCTACTTAGTGAAACCAAAAGAATGAAACCCAAAGTACATGAACACATTAAACTTTTACTTATAGATAAACTAGAAAAACTTACAAGTACAAAACATCCATAGAGAACCACGCTTACCTGGAACGAAAAAAAACAATATTAATAACAGTATAATTATGATTACAGCTCTAACAAAGAGCACACAGAGAAAACAATTCTAATATATCATGTTCTTTCACACCCTACTTTCGGACCGCGGATGGATGATTTCGTCCTTCTCTTCTCCACAATATACAACACTTGCTCTGTGGAAAATACATTAAGACATGAGTATGAAATGTAATCAATTCTTTGATTAGACTTCCGGTTACTTTGGTCCACAAATTGTTTTGCTTCCTCGTCGCAGTTTAAACAAAATACGCAAAATGTGGACTACAAACATTATTGATGTGATTTATAGCTCTCTGTTGGCTAAGGAAAATGAAACCATTGAACTCTTTATTGCGTGCGTGTTAACTGGAAGGGGAATTGCACACCCATTAATTGAGTGGAAGTATCGGAGCCGCAGTAGTGAGCTGGGAGAAAACATTTAATTTACATCGCTTTGAGGTATAAAATAAATGGAATAGATCTCTTTTTTACATTATATTATCACTAAAAACAACACTGAATATGCGAACGAAATAAGACATGTTCTAACCTATGAAGTACACAAAACTTAAAATACTTGCAAAGTGCGTCATTATGTTTGAAAAATTCCCTAACACTTCAGAAGTAAACTTATCTTGACTTGTAGCCCAAAAATGAAGTAAGGCTTAGGAAAAGTACACATAATCGAAAAAGGTACTAAACACGCCGAACAAACATTAAGTTACGTAAAAACGTGTATGTTTCCTATGACATTCTGTTTGTAAAACACTGGTTTAAAACCCTATTCCCGGAGACGAAATCCAGATATCAAGTTATAAAAAGATTCTACCAGCTTAATATATACGGAGGGATATGCTCTCATAAACAATCCCTCACTTGCCTTTCAAGTGGTTTATAGCCTCGCGAATTCTCACGTTCTACTGCAGAATATACAAGTATTTCGCTTTGAATAGACCAGAATTCTAAATGCTTTTAACTACATTACTAATACTTTTAAAGCATGATCATTACATGGGATTTGAAATTTTATTTCTTATACTGTAAGTAAATAAATATTACTAACCGCTAAAGTTGGCACATATTATCTTATGTACTGAAACATTAATTTATATAGACATGTTCTGAAAGTATGGATTTTAAACCCAATAAGTCTTAAACTCTCTTCATCGCAAAACAACCATTAATATTTGAAGACAAATGGAGTTCGTAAACGTTATATCAATAGCTCAATCAATTATTTTTGTTACATTGTCCATTAGTTTGCCATTTAGTAAATGATTATACACATGGGTTGGGCATTTAGTGTGTGGATATTTTCAAAATTTATCAAAAATTACAACCGATGAATGAAATACTCACGGACATTTAAAAATAAGTTCACTGACCCAGAGGTGTTCGGTTAAATTCACTCCTTACCAAAGTGTCTTAGCTATGTAAGCCACGGTTCAAATGTACCACACCTTAGTAGCTGTATAACCATAAACCCACTAATCAAATATTTCACATCAATAAAAGCAATTTGAGATTTTTTAGAAATACAACAAGCGTATAAAAAATGTCTAGGAGAGTTTACAAATGATAATGTGAATTGTAGTTTGACAAATGAAGGATCAGAGCGTTGCTCCGGTGTACATTATTGTAGGACAACCACACCAGCACCAATAGTCACGGCCTGGTCGATACTGTCCTTGGCCATTGTGAGGCTTGCTTGGCGTTTAGCTTGTCAACAGTTCAAAAGGTGATTTTCATAAGTATTCTTCTTTAATACAATATATTCTTTTACGTCCCATGAAATGTATGCACAGGTGTCCAAGGTAGCTTGACTATTGGGTAAGTTTCAGTTTTATAAGGACTCAAAGTCTCGGAACGTCAACCGAAGTGAATTTGTAACGTTTATGATAGCACGCATATAAAAATCAAAACGTAGTGATTGACCTTCCCATTGGTTGGTTAGACGTAGAACGTTCTAGAAGCAATGGCGATGAGTAAATAATCTTAAATCAAGAACTCTACTAGAAGCAGAGTGCATTTAAAGTGCTTTAACATAGTGACCTAGTTTTTACATAGTATTCTACATTTGCAACATAAAAGAAAGGCAAGGAGCAATATAAGTGGTAGAATATAAAGTTTGTGTAACGCTCGCCACGAGTTGCAGTGTAATTTCAAGCATCAACGAGCAGCGTACCGTAACTACAAGTAGACTGCATTTTAGTTATTTCACACAACTGCAGCGGCCGTGAAGAAAAATAAACTGTTTATGTTACATTGCGGACTAAACCCTTTCGCGGTGTTGTTATTGATTTTGAAATATTGAAAATGTAGGTATTAAAATTGGTAGTAAAATAAAACGACCAGTGGAGAGAGTTATTGAATCCTTATCAACATTACGATTTTACCGATCTAAAAACATTTTTTGTTTTAGGCCTATCGGATCAACGCATTTTATACATAGTATCATACCTTTTATTAGAAGTTTAACAAAAAGTAAACTGAATTACTATAAACTATTATACTTTATATCACTTGTCTAAACGACTTCGTATGGGCCCAATCCAATTCAAATACAATAACCCACTATAACCTAAATGTTAGAATAGAATTACACACGATTGTTATACATATGTGAAATGATTTATTTCATACTTTAAGACATTAAAAATATTACATTGTCACAAAATTAAAATCCACCAAAAGATTAATTCGACGAGAATAATGTTTCAAGACGGCGGGGATTAACCTTAATCGGAAGCAGAAAGGCAATTAGAATGGCTCGCTGGTAGTTTCATCCGACAATTGGGTTATTTACAGTGTATAATTGCCGCGCACTGGAAACGCCCGCGTTTAGATCTTTCCATCCCATTAGCCCATAGAATCGCTGCACTCCAATTTGAAACATAGAAATGCCTTAGAAACTTTCCATCATAGTGTAAGACGATAGGTCCTATGTATTAACAAAGACATACTTGTTTACTTTAGTGTGTCCAATCCGGAAAAGTGTATTTTAAGTCCTCAAAAGAAGAATTCGTTAACATGTGTAATTTTTTAGATAATAATTAGAAATCCATCCAAACCCTAGTCTTGTGACTATCTAATTATCCTTATGACGGATAGCATTATTTTGATGGCCCAATGACTTGGAATCGACACAGCAATCTTCCGAATTAAGGGTGTTTGGTCGCAAATTTTCATGTCTGATTTTTTGTTATTGTTTAATTGTACTAAAAATTAGAGATACAAATATATAAGAAAATTTTTTTTATTTTGAATATTAAGCGAGATATGGAGCTTGAAAGTAGTAAATTTTTAATCTTTGGTACCAGTTCACAGGGAGAATGGGTAATGCGATTCTCACCAAAATTTGCATTCAGGTGTGGAAAAATAAGATAATAATCACTAGCTATTTAAAATTAAAAATTTTAAAAAAAATTTATTTTTTATTTTTTATAAATTTTTTAAAAATTAAAAAATGTTACTTTAAAAAATTTAAAAATAGCTGTTTGTTTTTGGAAAAAATGTATATGTATGTTGGAATATAAAAAAATGTTATATGTTAACTCGTTTGGGCTGTGAATTTGTACCTTTGATGCCTTGCGCTGTCGGAGCACGACTCGTTGAGAGTTTGTACACTAACACCGGGGCTTTAGAATACTTTAACATCACGTAATTATTAACATCCCTTAACATTGAAAGAATACGTTTATCGTTGTATTCTAAAGCCCCGGTGTTAGTGTACAAACTCTCAACGAGTAGTGCTCCGACAGCGCAAGGCATCAAAGGTACAAATTCACAGCCCAAACGAGTTAACATATAACATTTTTTTATATTCCAACATACAGATACATTTTTCCCAAAAACAAACAGCTATTTTTAAATTTTTTTAATAAAATTTTTTAATTTTTAAAAAATTTATAAAAAATAAAAAATAAATTTTTTTTTAAATTTTAATTTTAAATAGCTAGTGATTATTATCTTATTTTTCCACACCTGAATGCAAATTTTGGTGAGAATCGCATTACCCATTCTCCCTGTGAACTGGTACCAAAGATTAAAAATTTACTTCTTTCAAGCTCCATATCTCGCTTAATATTCAAAATAAATATTTTTTTCTTACATATTTGTATCTCTAATTTTTAGTACAATTGATCAATAACAAAAAATAAGACATCAAATTTTTGACCAATGCGAGGACTAAACAAAAAGTCACTCAGCTACCGTCGCTACCGAATCAATATTATTAAACTCAAACCCCCTTCAAACACACCGGTTATCCGATCCTCACTTTATTCCAGTGCTTCTCGAATTGAACAAGATATTTCTGACATCTCACATCGACAACATTTATAATTAATTTGTTTCCAGCGTAGCACATTGCATTTACAACCCGTATGTGTAAACCACTGCTCTGGTAGCGTTTGATGCATTGTACCATAGATAAAACATACTGTACACGTGTGATTTGTTCAGAAATAGTTATTTGTGTAACTAGTGGGCGAAGTGGCAGAAACGTTTACAGACGAGCTGTAGGCGAGTGAGGAAAGTTTCTCGAGTGCAGCAAAGGCAGTTTGCACTCGCGTTACACATTACATTTTCCTTACAGTAACTATAAAACATATAAATAACTAGTCTTTCAGACACTATAAAACTCGTTTTTAGGTTAGGTTAAATCCAAACATTGGACGAAATGGGAAATGCTCCACCAGCTGATCGCAGACATAATATCTATAAGTTTTGCCAACTTATTTTCAAGCGTACACGTATGTATTACGTATTACGCACGAATACTAGAAAAATACCGGTATGGATCATAAACATAAACAAATGACGTTGTTGGTCCGAATCCTATACTCATTGAACATATGTTTTGACAGTTCCATTTAAGCAATGTTAAATAATGTTTATTTTCGGGCCAAAAATGTCATTCGTTTATGTTTATGATCCATACCGGTATTTTTCTAGTAATCGTGGTATTACGTGCCTAATAAAAGCACGCTGTTTTTGTTGTTTGATTGGAATATTGGTGTGCAGCGAAAAAACTGTGCGGCAAAAGTAAGTAGATGCAGCAATTAGCAACTTTCTGTGCTATAATCAGTGCAAGGTAGGTCACTGTCAGGTAACTATAGGAAAATAATATTTTAATCTCCATGAGACGAAATAAAGACCTTTATATGTTGGTTGGTTTTCCTAATCAAGGTTCTGAACAAATGTGACCCAGAGTCGTTTATTATACATTAAAATTTTGTTCGGGGCTAAGAACTTTACAAACCACAACAAGCCAATATGATTTTAACTTTTTATAAATACATTATTTATTAGATTAATTATACTTCGAGGTGTGTGATGATTAAGGAGCAATGGAGGAAAGAGTTGCTTTTTAAGTGGTGGTAAAAACAGTTACACTAGGCTACTTCAACCTATTGATTATAAAACTAGACTGTGCCACTAACCGTTCTATTTAGTTCAATTAAACCAACGCTGTAATAGGTTAGTTGCAAGACCCTTCTCAAAAAGTGTACGTTTCAGGTTCGTTTGAAGACTTGGAGATCAATCAATATTTAATTTCCAAAGATTCGCCTAAAAACTTTCCGTATTCGGGTACTCTCGGGTCGATACCAAAATGGAAATATACTTTCAGTAGTATTAAGTACAAAATGTTACTCATTGCCTCCAAGTATAGCATTATTTTACACCAACGATAAAATTATGTAGACTTACAGATAAATTTTACACTAAGCCGATTTCAAATATTCATAAACACCCTGATAATACATCACATTGTATCGAAAACAAACTGTTGTGTACGTAATTGTATGTTAATTACCAGTCTGCCATACTGTCTCACACCCACAATGCAATGTTATAACGCAACTCTGCTCTGTAGCAATCCTGACCTTTCCCTACACAGCCTGTGTTATGAGGCCTGTCATTATAGGCCTACCTCATTCAACATTGGCACCGAGATATGAGTCATACCTGTTATCTGTATGAATCCTGAAATAGGTCAATCTGTATCATAGAATCACCTTGATTAAAAGCTAGAACGTATACGTAGAGGAACGTAGAGTAGGGATGCACGATCATCTTTTTGACCAAATACTTTAGACAGGACCTTCCTTACTAGAACTTTAAAATTACATCTCTGCTAAACTTTTTGACGTAGGAAAGGGTCAATTTAGAGGCAGTCGCTACTTCGTGTGCGTATTTTTACCTTAATGTGAGTAAAATTGATTTTTGAAAAGTCTCATGTAGTTTTCTAGACCAACACTATATATGTAAAGTTCAATAATCAATTACTGCTAGGTCCAGTTTCAAACGACCAACATGGTAAAAATTTTACTAAGATTTAAACCGGCGACCTTATTATGAGCGCAGCGCACTATAACCATTGAGCTAATTGGTTGGGTAATTGAGTGGTTATGGTGCTCGCTAAGTAATTTGGGCCAAATAATCTTGTTGCGACCCTAATCTTAATTGGTAATAATAGGAGTATTCTGATATCTTAGCTACTCGTTAGAAATTAAATATCTTTTTTTTAGAATAGCACCAGTGGAGCATGAAACTTGTACAGTTCCATAGAATCCCACACAAGTTGTACTGAATTCTTTACAAAATGAATCGTCTCTGACAAGTCCATGGGTTTGGACCACTTCCCCTTCAAAAAAAAAATACATATTTGTGAATATTTTATACAAAATCAGACTGGCGACACTAAAACCCGATCACAAACATCGGCTATATATCATAAAAATTTGTTTGCAAACAGTTGCTTGTTGACAAAATACTAAACTACATTGGGCATGTTATTCACATGTTGTCTCAGGATGGCTCGTGATTCCGTTTACCTACAGCGTACAATAGAAGAGTCGTAAGGTAAAAACACTGCCTTATATAATTTATAGGTTACAAAACCCCTATCAGTAGGTGTTGCACTTTCGCCGCAGAAGTGAAATGAGTCATTGGATAGGTCATGATGGGCGTACAACTGCAGTGGAAAATAGGTCTTCAGCCTACTAGGCTATGGTCTACCAAGGCTACGGGCGAAAGTGAAAGGACTGCCTACTCGACACCCGTATTGGACCCTGCAGTGATGCCGCATAGCACATGGTGGTGTACAGGGTGTTATGAATATTTTCCTCCATTTTCCAAGCCATCCTCCAAGTCAACACGTTTCCAATGTAGGCAGGTTTCTGGAGTGTGTCCAGCAGTGTGGTGAAGTGGAGCGACCTCCAGTATAGCACATCGACAAGACAAGGTCGCCACCACTGGTATCTGGTACACTCAAGTATATATAGTACTGAAGATCACTGACAAAACCTCACAATGTAGATAAACAAGCAATACCGGTACTTATTGAGCCACCAAGTTAGACTTCACCCACCATAGTGCCCCACTGCAGTACAGTATGATTCACTTCACTGCTGCCATGATCCATTAATTATTCACCCGATACCAGGTGTCTGGACGCGTGTAGACGCTACGTGCGTTTGAGCCACCAAGTTAGTCTTCACCCACCATAGTGCCCCACTGCAGTACAGTATGATTCACTCCACTGCTGCCATGATCCATTAATTATTCACCCGATACCAGGTGTCTGGACGCGTGTAGACGCTACGTGCGTTTGAGCCACCAAGTTACACTTCACCCACTATAGTGCCCCACTGCAGTACAGTATGATTCACTCCACTGCTGCCATGATCCATTAATTATTCACCCGATACCAGGTGTCTGGACGCGTGTAGACGCTACGTGCGTTTGAGCCACCAAGTTAGTCTTCACCCACCATAGTGCCCCACTGCAGTACAGTATGATTCACTCCACTGCTGCCATGATCCATTAATTATTCACCCGATACCAGGTGTCTGGACGCGTGTAGACGCTACGTGCGTTTTAGCCACCAAGTTAGACTTCACCCACTATAGTGCCACACTGCAGTACAGTATGATTCACTCCACTGCTGCCATGATCCATTAATTATTCACCCGATACCAGGTGTCTGGACGCGTGTAGACGCTACGTGCGTTTTAGCCACCAAGTTAGACTTCACCCACTATAGTGCCACACTGCAGTACAGTATGATTCACTCCACTGCTGCCATGATCCATTAATTATTCACCCGATACCAGGTGTCTGGACGCGTGTAGACGCTACGTGCGTTTTAGCCACCAAGTTAGACTTCACCCACTATAGTGCCACACTGCAGTACAGTATGATTCACTCCACTGCTGCCATGATCCATTAATTATTCACCCGATACCAGGTGTCTGGACGCGTGTAGACGCTACGTGCGTTTTAGCCACCAAGTTACACTTCACCCACTATAGTGCCCCACTGCAGTACAGTATGATTCACTCCACTGCTGCCATGATCCATTAATTATTCACCCGATACCAGGTGTCTGGACGCGTGTAGACGCTACGTGCGTTTTAGCCACCAAGTTACACTTCACCCACTATAGTGCCACACTGCAGTACAGTATGATTCACTCCACTGCTGCCATGATCCATTAATTATTCACCCGATACCAGGTGTCTGGACGCGTGTAGACGCTACGTGCATAACGGCATAGCTTGTTTTTAATTCCCTTGTATTTCTTCCGGAAAAGTTGGGAAATAATTGTAAATAAAATTATACCAAATATTTGTTTTACTGTGTATTATTGTACAAATTCAACAATACACAGTTTATTTTAAAAAATAAGATAATTTTTAATCAAAATACAAGGATAAAAAATCAACTAAATCACACAACTGCAAATTTCTAATTATTTGGACTGGGGGTTCACCGATTTCCTCAGTAAAAAAAGAATCACTATATGTGCCAAACATAGCAATTTCTGAAAACAAAACTCGACAAAATTATAGTACGAATGGAGACTTTGGATATACGGAAATATAAAACACGCAACTTCCAAATACTAATCGTTTAACCTTTGCATAATGCAGTTTAATATCAAGTAGTTAGGGAAAGAGGGAATAGGATGTTCTACAAAATGCTCTAGTCATAGTCTACTAATGATATCTACGAGGGTAAAACTACAAACGGTTTCCCAATAACTAAATTTACTATCCATACAAGTAGAAACATCTATTGCCTGCTTCAAAGATGAGATATTAAATGTACTTCACAAGCTACCAATGCGCAGCATTTTGTCCTTGTATCATTTCACATATGGAGAGCAAACACGTATATTGTCCGTATTCTGAGCTCAAAATATTAATTTTTCATTCAAATGTGGTTTCTTTTCAACCACATTGATGATAATATAAAGTGGACACTTGTGTATGTAATTTGAATACAAATCCAAACCCTCCCTAGATAAGTACGAAATTTGGCGGCTTTAAGGTTATCTTTGACTTCAATCCGTGCAATGTTTCCTCAAAACGACATCATTTTAGTAACACATTTTATGCGAGTAATACAGTAGTTACCTCTATACTTAAACAGCCCATTATGTAAATAGGAGCTTGGCTGCTATAGTAGTAATGCGGGAATCACATAGTAAAGTCTTGCGTTCAAATCCCGTCAATCACCAACTTGGCTTTTATCTTGTAATGATACAATGGCTTTGTGATTAAGAACCCACCTGAAGCTGTTGGTTTGTAGAGAAAACCTAAACTAGTAGGTCTATTAGGGGAGAACACTATCTTTTGTCTCCACTAACAGCCATACAGTAATATATTTCCTCTAACACACTCAAACAAAGGCCATCAGTAACTCAACCTAAACATACCCAAACAAGAGTCTCATTTGTGTAGTTTATAGAATGATTCTGCTTCGTTATCACACTAGTGAGTGACTCACACCATTTGACAACCAACACTTGGTTTGTGTCTTCAAAACGATTATGATTCTTAAGCTCTTTTTTTAACAAGAAAGTACTTTTTTGTTTTAAGTAATCTTGTAGCATACCAATCGATATTTTACTTCAATATGATGTCCTCGGTTGCCCTTTATACTTACTTTAATTTGCAACAACTTTTACAAATAATTTTATTATGTTGATTTCCATACGTTTTTTACCACAGAACTTTCATTCCGTGTTTACAGAGAGTTGTAAAAATGTGTGAAACAAAATTTGATTTTTTTTCAATGTAAAATTTATACATGTTGGGGAGGGGGACTAATCTTGTAAAATAAATTAGTATAATGTTACAGTAATATCAGTGTAAAATGATTTCTCAAGATGTCTCTAATGCAAATGCATTACAAAACTGTTCATCTGACCCCTGAGTAAATTATCCAAGTTTGCCTGAAAGGAAAGGTCTTATTATCCTGATTTAAAAATACTGTACCATAGTTCTCTTTCCTGTGATTTAAAATTACCATGATAACGTTTTTTGGAAAATATTTTAGTGATTGGCTTCCTTAGTTCAAAGATCCAACTATTTTCATACGTTGTTATACATTTTTTTATCTTAATTAATTTGAAATTTTAAATATGCCCCACAGTATGTAGAATGACGTCAAAAAGGAAATAGTGTAAAAATGAACGATAAATTCATTTACTCTATGGTGGCGATTTTGATTGAAGAAAATATGCGGTGTTAAGTGGTAATCCTAGTTGTTTTCTAACTTAATATTTTCCCCACTTGGTTGCAAAATTGAACACAGAGTCCCAAATTGTTATGTCATAAAACTGTGTGACATTCAAAACTGGTTTGCAGATTGTAACAATTTATATGTATCTCAGTGACATCGCAATGCACCAGTTGCAATTCCCAGATAGATCTGACAGGTAGTTTCCCCACACCCCAGGAGACTAGTAATGGATCTGACAGCCTGAGTCTTGTTTGATCTCCACAGAACCTACTCTATCTGACAACCACTTGATTAAAACCACTGACTTTCAATCTTTTATCAAACACAAATATATTGAGTACAGTGTTGCATAAAAGATAAGTTTAATAAGTTGTCTAATAATTGTTTGGTTCCTTCTAGGATTAAAAACGAATCCAGACACAAATTAGTAATTTACATCAGTGCAATGTGTTTGTTAGCTCACTTTGTTCATTTTTACTTTCTCCCCCTATACCATAGTATATGGAGAAAGTATTGTTTTTGTCAAAATTTCGAGTTTTGAGTGGATATATCCGTTTTGGGTCCCCCTGGACCCAAAAAAGTGGTTTTCGAAGTGATATCTGTGTGTGTGAATGTGTACATAGCTACAGACCACACCTGTGGACCGATTTTAAATTTGGTATGAAGGTTTTAATACAAGTTACCTCCAGGCGTTTTTTACTTTTTTGATATTTTTATTTTTAAATGGTGATTTTCCCATAAAAACCCATAAAATACTATAAAATCAAATTTTTGAAAAAGTGCCGGTTTTGATTAAAATTAGTATGTTAGGGTCATTATAGTTCTAATCAGTATAGTGCAACCCACCATTGCTGTAAAATTTTCGGTTTAAAAGTTATTGTGACTTTTGTGATTGTTCCTATAAAATACCATAGAACGCCTAAGGTTATTGACAAGCTAATGAGAGAAAGTATGTGTCAGATTGCTGATACCGTTTATTCATATTCTAAAACTGTCTACAATACCATGAGAATGGACAGTCTAGTTCTATGTCATACTTCATAGTCAAAGCTAGTAACTACAAAAATGGTTTGAATCCAAACAATAGTATGTTTGATGAAGAACAGGTATTTCTGCACCTACATTATTTTATACTTTAAAATGTATTATTTTTCATTTTATCACAATCCTTTAATTGTGTACAATGTGATAAGGTCAAAATCTATCAAATTGTTTTATAAAGAAATGTAATGTACAGTACATAGACCATGAGTTTTTTCTAAAATAATTTTGCCATTTAAACAGTTTAAAAGATGTGTAGTGTATTACAATTGTATTATTTTTTGGCATGAGTTGATATACCGGTGCTGTATATTTTGTCTGTAGCACAACCTGTTGCAGGCTAATTATACTATGTTCTTTTGGAATATAAAATTGGTAAGAAATAGAATCAACCTATCTGACTAACCTTGGTTAGAGAAGTGTACTAGATTGGATATGTAATCAAATGATACATGATACAAAAATTTGTTATCATAAGGTTTGTACCATTAATACCTCTTGATATAATTTTCAAGTTAAATAATGTCAAAATAACTCTAAATAGACATGATTCTAACACTAGACAATATATTGATCTAGTCAGACTAGAGAGAAAAACATTGAATCATCGCACTGTCAACATTCACCAATTATTAATCACCAATGATACTTGGAACTGAATGATCAATTACTCTAAGTGCAAGATTAAACCAAGATTGTTGTATCGCTTTATTGCCTTTCTTTGTCGGCTGGAAGGAGGTTTTAAGTGGTTGTTGAAAAGACAAAGAGGTGCTTTTGCATGTGCAAGTTGTCAGATTGAATATAAAACAATTCCCCTTTCAACTGAGTATTTTGTAAAGGAGACAATCATTACTGAACATATAAAACGCTCTTTCAGAATAGAATATCAAATGTAAAAACTATGTTTTCTTTAGTTTTGCTTCACTTTTGAAATAATTATACATTCTATATTTTTCCTTATACAAATAAACATGATGCAATGGCTCTAAATAATTTGCAGAGAAGGTTAAATAACTTTAAAGTAAATTCAATAATATGTGAATAGGCTATATGGGTGTCAACCATTTAGTATAATTTATACAACTTTTTTCTTTACATAAGAACTAGCTGTTACCCACGGGCTTCACCCCGTTTGACTTCATAAGTATTAAAAAATTATTGATTGGTTAAGTTTTAAGCTGAAATAAACAACACAGAATACAGTAATACAAACAAGTAAGTACAGCTGAGTTATTTTGAACATTAGGTATATGGAAAGTTCCCTTTATAAAGGAATTACGACCTTAAAGGGCAATTTATGAAATAATGGATAATTTTGCGCAAGGTTTCTCGTCATGACGAAGATTTTAAGTATATGGTTTATGGGGATGTGAATTGTAGTTTTCTCAAAAGTTCATGGGTACTTTGGGCTTTATAGATACGGTATGCACATAAACCTGAAATTATAACTTTCATTTGATAACAAAAATGAATATTGGTTACCAATGTTAATATTGTAATTTTACAAATGTCAGATCCCCATAAGAATGCAACCACGAAAGCATAGAGTAAATATAACTACACATTAATACTGTAGTGTCAAAAAACAACAGGGAATTGTATCAATGAAGATTACTAGGTTAGTTTTGCATAAAGTTCTGATAACTTACTTCACATCACACCCACATCAGCTGAGAAACTTACCTGTAACAAAAAGTCAAAATTAACAACTTATTTGAACATGACATGAAAATTTAGTGAATCATAGTTTGTTCTACTCGGTTCTTCTTCAATATTACCAGCCTAGGAAAACATGTTTAGCAAATTTTACTGCAGAAAGAACAGCAATAATTTATGTTTAACTTTGTAAAAAAACTATCCTTGACCAATCACATATGCTACATAAATAATGTATTATGTTTTTATACATGGTGTCCCATAGCTCCCTGACAACCTGTTATTGTATAAATTTACAATGGATACTGTACTCTGATGTTATAAAATTAAAACAAAACCAGATACTGTATTTCAAATCCAATGGAGATACGAGACCAAATACAACATAAAGTTGCTAATGTAAAGTGTTACTCTTAATATACAGCTTTAAGAATTTGTAGGGAACAACTTGATACAATATTATTGTTACAAGCTATACACAGGCCTATATTATAACACCATTAAAAAAAAAATTAATGCAATAAACTACTAAACTACCCATCACAAAACAGATTGTACATAGATGTACAACTTTAAATTAGGGGTTTTATCACAACAATGGTAACCAAATTACAATATTTAATGTTTTTGAGGTTGAAAATAGGAAAACACTATTTTTACCCCATAAAACCCTGTTCTCATAGTCTGTCAAGCTGGTTCACGAACTTCTTCAGTTAAATGTAATTTTATAAGTTCCTACCGAATTTCATTAAAATCAGATTTTTTTTTTATTGAGTTAATTGACACCTAATATAACGTTATATACATACTGTACATATGAATCTGAACGGATGGAGAGTTTGGCCTCCTCTGAGGATATAGAAACAAAAAATCAAATCAGTTCCGGGTCTACTACGAGACTTACAGTAATAGCTTATTCTTCTTTATGGGAAATTCACTACGAAATTAAAACTGAGTAATGTACTAAAGAAATGAAAAAGTAATTTGTCGGTCTGACTTAAACCAGACACTGCATCCAGTTTCATTCATCAATAACCTAACTAAACCGATTAATGATTTATCAAGCCATTGACAAGTGTGTCTGGATTAATGACTTTGACAATCAAGCGGTGACACCTTCCCTCGGCACTAAGCCTTTGTGTTCTAAATCACAAGCTATAGTGTAAAAGCTCTTACGATAAAGCGCAAGACAGCATTTGTACAGTTAAAGAATGTTAGTTGCGACATAAACACATATTGATTAACATAATATGTGTAGGCTAAAGTAATGATCAAAATAAAATTATATTAATTTAATCCTATTGAACCTGAACTAATTGGATATTCAAGTTGTCCAGAGAAATGAAGGTTTTGAAATGAATTGAAAAACAATAATAACACAACATCAAACAATAAGAGCCACAACGTCTTGTTTGGGCCTTAGAATGTAATATTTAAAGTCCAGTAGCATCGAGTACGTTGAAAATACATATTTAGTAAAATTTTAACATGATGAAAAGCAAGGCTGTGTTATTACAAGATGGTTGGAGAAAATAAAGAGCAATCTTTGTACTATTATAACTTAAATAGCGTATTCAAAATTTTAAAAACAGTAAATGGCTTAAGTAATGTAAACTGTGCAACAAAACAGTTATAAAGTGGCATTCCCAACTTATTTATCAAATGGCTGTCTGGATTAAGCAAAGCAAAGTCTGTAAAATGGGGCCTGAATTCATGCAGGTTTGCTGCACAAGTCAATATTTTTCAAAATATAAGCTAGCTATTACGCCTAAATTTAATTTTGTCTGCTAATAATATTTTTAACATAATTTGAATAAAATATTGTATATAAATGAAAATTCCTAAATTGCCTGAGTGGTCCCATTTCAAACTTTACCCAAATACTTGCAGAAGCTTTGTTGACATAGCAGGCATAACCAAGAGCTTAAACATTAATACACACTTTGTTCAGTAAAAGGCCAGCTGACCATATGAGCATATTAAAATAATCCCCACATGTCAAAAACAATAAAATAATAAAATTTTAAAAATGTAAACATTCTGGTTCAAAAAGTGCAATTTTTCTCTCTCGTAATATCGTTTGTTTGTGTAACATCATTCATTTCTCTCTCCTTTTATTTTGACTTGTTTCATTTACCTTTTCCTTTTGTGTGCATTTAATAAACCCTTTTTTAATTTGACTCTAAATTCTGTGTACTGTGAGAACATTTGGACATTCATGAAACATATCTTCTCGACTACAGACAACATTCGACCAGATCTTCTTTCAAGACCTTAATAACGTCAAAGTGGTAACATAACTATAGTTCAGTGTTAAAAATTCAACCAAAAGTCCATAATTATTTTCTGTTGTCAAAATTAAATTAATAACCCTTAATACAGTCCACTTTATTATTTCTACAATAACCTTTTGATTACGCTACACACTTCTTTAAAATGAAGTTACAAGTTTCAATTAACGGTACTCAAGTATTTTAATACATAATTGGCTTCACCCAAAAGAGTGAGAGCTAATTCAGTTAGAAATTGTCATTTTATGTTTGGATTTACATTAAATACACTTTTGTGATATAAAACAACCTCTTTTGTGAACAAGTGTGACATGTTCTCATTCCTAATTGCAAAAATTAGGTAAAAAGATATCTATTATAGTTTTAGCAATTGTAAATTATTTAGACCTGCGAAGCTTGTTAAAACATAGATAGCACCCACATGTGATAGTGATAAAATAACTCGGTCAATATAAATAACCTACAAGAGACAAAACCAAAATAAGGGTCAGGTATATCGTAAAGCATCCCACATGTATGATAACGAACCTGGCCATGTCCAAATCTGATGAAAATATAGGTCAATGTATAGGCCTACAAAGCATCTGTTTTAAACAAAGTAGTCGGCATATCTTTGACCGGGTAAATCATCTCTTATCGTGAAGATGTTGAGTTTATTTTAAGTGGATTTGCAAAACATCCGAATCATAATCAAGAATTTTACCATTCATACACAGTAAAAACAAGTGTATTCACTGTACATTTACCAATTAGCATACCGATTAGCGTGTTAACAATGTAAAACTTTTGATTTGAATTCATTTTCAATCAGTCTGAATATTATTTCAGCTTAGACTTTACTAAAATCCATCTATATAGTTTCATATTAATTTAGGGTTAATATGTGATAAAAACAATTTGTTTGATACAATTTTAAATTAGAAGATAGAACCATGGAACTCTAAAACTTAAGTTAAGTGTGTTGGTTAAGTTATGTGTGTTAATGTAGTTAACTATTGATACCGGGGTTATGTGATGCCGCATCACCTAACAGGTAAAATGTAAAACCTTTCTAAAACTATTTTATGAACGACATCTGATTGAAGCAGCAACTTGCAGTATATAATTCTCATGAAGGAAGATATTGCTAAATTATATGACCAGTTTGGAAATGTAATCCTAAATAATCTGAGAAAAGCACACATTTTTAATAAACAATACGGTACATCATAATCAGAAAACACAGATAGGAGAATTTATCAAAGAGGTTTTAGGGAAAGAAAACTTCTCATTTTCAGTAAACAAGAATCAAAAGGTTAATTTAATTTCTTCTCAGACTATTGTATTGTAGAAAAAACTAAATAAAATTAAATAATGCAATTAAAGATTTCCCAAGTAACACATGTTTATAAGCAACACATGTTTTATGGGTTTGGCAAAGAGGAGGTGATTTCCCAAGGGTGATCCAGGCACAATTTCCACCGCGGGGCCAATTTGGAGGGAGATTGTTTATGTAAATTGCTACTTAGGAAAAATTACTTTAGGGACGGAACCAATAGCTCGATGGATCACTCCGTCATATTAGGTGATATCTTTGACTGTGGGTATAATAAGACACTACATTTCTGTGT
The DNA here is from genome assembly GCF_028750875.1 of Macrosteles quadrilineatus. Classification (NCBI taxonomy): domain Eukaryota; kingdom Metazoa; phylum Arthropoda; class Insecta; order Hemiptera; family Cicadellidae; genus Macrosteles; species Macrosteles quadrilineatus. The sequence goes on along the minus strand of NW_026542599.1, from coordinate 7,264,050 downwards.
TGTAGTTGTAGCCAATACTAGAATCCTTATATATAATACGTGAAGGCGATTTCTACGAAACACTACTCCTCCGTTAATAATGGATGGATTTTTACAAACGATGTGTCAAAATTAAGTATTTTTTGTGTAGACTCCCCCTATCACCAATTCCTGTAGTAAAAGTCCTCGGGCTTTGCCCCACAGGCCATCAAAATCCCAATGTATTGCTTATGAAGAAAAGATGTTGTTTACTTAAACAGACGAATATATGTATTAATTACAGCTGTTCATAGTAAACACATAATACATACAAGAGCGTTCGTTTTCAGTTTCGACAACTGGAGTGGAGTGATTGATTATATTATCTTCGAGTTTACTCTTTTAAGTCATAATTTAAGGAAATAATTATGACTGCTATTCGTTTTGAAATTTACACCTGGAATACTTTGCGATTCCTCGAATTCGAGCAACAGGCGCACTAGTAAAAATTAGTAGTTGACTTATGTGTGTGGCAAGTCAATGTTAATTAATTAATTCTGATCAAAACGCCAACATTTTTACAAAGCTAACCCAAAAAGAGAACTTTTGTAAACTAAAGTAGGCCTATTGTGTATTTCCCAGTAAAAAAAAAATTAAATGAAAAGTTGAATTCAGACTTTAGCGGGCTTACTCATTTGTATTCTTTTCCAATAAAAAAATTACCTCATTCAATTACGTTCTTTTTAAATCAAATTGGCAACAGCTGGTCTACACATATAGGATGTCTTTATTAGTATCCCAAAGTCAATGGTGGTATCCATTAGTGAGTTGTGTCGCTACTTAGGTCTTAAAAAGATGGAACACACATTGTGCTTGCTAGTCTGTGCTGAATATGACTGATTGAAGAGTGAAAAAAGAACTTAATGGATGGATCCTACCTACAGAACAGACAAATATAGTTGTTATTGTTGTAAAATTTAAGAATCATCAACTTAAGTTAAAAAAAATTAAATCTTAAGTGCTGGTTCCGTACACAGCCAGCATGATTGAGATTAGCAGACCTAATTAAAAATCTTACTTCTAATGTAAGTGGGGGATTTTTTCTACTTAACTAGCTTAAGGTGGTGTTTAACGTAGGTAGTAAAAATGTTTAAACATTCAGTTGTAGACCAATAAAGTGTTATTCAAAACAATCTGTTGATTCGGTATCCTAGTATAGTTTTTATTTTCTCCACCAATCTAGCCCACACCTAATGCAATCAGACGTGAACGATCGACTAGGTTCAATAGAAAAGGTGGAACCTAATGCAAGTTTTATGAAGCTTCCCACAGCTAACCATGATCGCCCACATGACAATACAAGCAGACTGGACAACTTATTGGCCTTACACTCACTGTCAGCCGTTTACAATTATTGTAACTGTACATTTGTATGGGAGTAACTTTGTGCAACAAAACTGTACATGAGCAATCTCCGTCCAGCTTGGTTGTATAAGAGCTTAGTTTCCTGGATAGACTATCTGATCACGCTGTTCTACTAAAGGACCACTGAATGAAATTAATAAGTGTACCCACTTAAGGTAGAAAATTTATTCAATGGTTTTCAAATGTATCTCACAGTTTCTGGTTTGTACAGCTGAATGGTATAACTTAACAACTAATTCAGTAGAACAATATTTTTCTCAGCTAAACATACCAACGGTGTATGAAGAGTACATTTTAGAAAGTATAATCTGTGTCAAAAACCAGTTCCATTTAACATGAGTTTTCATTGAGATGTCTATTCCTATTTTACAATAAATAGAGATGCAATTTTAAACTTATCACAATATAATTTAACATTTTAATGGAAAAAGCAACCCACAAATAGGATCCAAGTTTTTAAATCATATACCAACCAACAACACCTAAATCCGCTATAGATAAAAAAACATTTTAGAAATAATGTGAAACATATTTAAGTGAAGAAAAGTTGTTACTCCTTAGAAGATTATTTTAAGAATATAAAAGTGTGCGTATTTTAATAAAATGTTGAGCAAGTTACTCATCAAAATAAGTTCTTAGTAGAATGCCTTATGTAGGCCTATAGTAGAAGTTTAGAACACAAAATCATATTTGTAATATTTAAAAAATAATAATCCGTCTAGTTTTAAGCTATGATATTTAATATAATAATTTGTATTTTACAGTGTATTGATTAAACCCCTATGACATAAAAACAATCATAAAAGCTTTAAAAAATGCAAGACTTAGATTTTTTTTAAAGGAAACTAAGAATGTGTTGTTACAAAATGGTTCTTCTACAATTGTATAAAACCTCAACCGAAGATGAAAATAAACTAAAATTGACTTGAAACACTGGGTGTGTGTTGATGACATAGAGTAGGTTATGAATAATGCATGTGACTGAAGTAGGAAGGCATTGGGATAATTCTACTCTTATTGTGGAATTGTTCTAACTTTGTGCTTGGTACCAACAAGTATAATCAATACCATGTAGTACGATTACTAATTTTCTCGCAACAATTTATGAAATAAATTCTATATTTAGGCTACCGGTATGTAAATATTCCTATTACTTTATATTCCCATCAATAATGATCCTAATTGATTTCCATTCAATAGGAAACTGCAAACAACACAGCTGGTGAATTATTTCACTGATACCAATGATAGTTGGGTTAGCGTTACGATTGTTCATCTAGTAATCAGAAGGTGTCTGGTTTGATCCTGAGAATAGTCTAAGCTTTATGATGGTTTAAAACTGGAACCAGCTGTCTTTGATCATTAGGCTCTCAATAAATTATCCTGGCTAAAACACCAGCTGATGTTATTAAGTAACAAAGCAATCGTCTCATTCATTCACCCTCATCCTTCGCTCATCTTTGCCACTATACGTACGCTGGTATGTCGGAGTTGTAAGTTACGTTAAACCTCCAAATTCAGGCAATGGTTAAAAATCTACCCAAATTCCCAATGTGGACGGAGTGAAATAGCCTACTCAAGACGTGGAGTGGTATTTCATTCGAACATTGGCCGAAGCGAAATACCCAGAGCACATTATAGGCAAACTATTTCACTCAAATGTCGAAGTCAAACCGATCATCGGGGATTGAGCAAATCCAAAATAATCACAACAAAATGTGAGCAAAGGTGACTAGGTGCTCTTAAGTCTGTGCTTCTACTAACTTAAATTCTAACTTATCTGCAAATACAATAGGGTACTAACAATTGAAACATTAAAATTAAAGAAATAAATTAACATTAAGGTTACTTTTCTATTCAAGTGGGAATAAAAGCAAACAAAATCAAGACCTTGGCGTTTCTTTGTCTACAAGAGTCCATACTTAGCACCTTAAACACCAACACTTCTCCCTCCCACACTGCTTGACTAATGGACATGATGTAAATTTAATGTAGATGAAATTTAAATATTAATGAGTATTACAATTTGCTTGTTTGGAGGTTTTAAGGGTTTTGAAACTAATAAGTAACTGATGTAGCCAGTCTAAACACAATATAAAATTGTGGTCAAGTAAATTTTAAATAACTTAAGACCAAGAAAATGCCCTCACAGTCTATTTTGGGATTATCATCATCGTTACTTAAAGATATTAAAGCACACATAGGGGTGTATTTTAAGTTGAAGGAATACGAGGTGATTATAATGGAATGATCTGATCTATGTAGCTTTGTTACTGACTAAGATTAGCTTTTGCCAGAGCCATTTATTTAAAGCCCAATAATCAGGGACAGCTGGGTCCAGTTTTAACCCATCAAAAGGCTACAGACTTCTCTCAGGATCAAACCAGCGTCCTTTTGATTTTTAGGATTCGCAAAAGCTATATCTTATGGCTTTATTATTCAAACATCAACAAAGATTACGCAAGATAAAAACAGACCGAGACAATCACAGCAGATATAGACAGAAGAACTTTCACTCGGCTTTAAAAGGCAATATCACTGATGGCTGTTGAACATGACCTAGTCCATGTCCTCTTCAGCAGACCTACTTACAGATGAAACAACTCAAATCCTAACATAGCTGTTTATCATCCATTCAAATTGACTACCGGTACAAAATTGTTTTACAAAAAATGGTAACCTGACTATAAATATTTGTTATTTAACTGACACAAAATCTAAACAAATTAAAGACTTCTTGATTAGCATTCTTGTAGCCTATATGCATTTTATGAATGAAATACTTTTGAGAGATTTGATGATTGATGTCACTGGTAAAAAAAAAAAAAAAAAAAAAAAAAACAATTAATATTGCAACACCTTCTAAGGCATTTTTACTGTCTTGTAAATGTTTACAGTAAGTAAAAATATCAAAGTGTCTTCAAGTATGAAGACATAAACATAGGCAATTAATTAATTAATTAATTATATTCCACAAATATGAAAAAACAATCTTAGGCTATATCTTGTGCTTTCAGGTGTTGTCAACCAGTACAGTACCACAGACAGACAGACAGACCACATTGTAGACTAGTATTAGGCTACTATAGACAGAACACATCAAGTAAAATATGTTGAATTTTCACTACAAACATACACTACACTACAGTTGTTGAACTTTTGGCTACAAAAATATTTTCTGTGTCTACTTAATACCGGTACGGTATGTAGATAAGAAAAACACGTGAATGTCAGAATGGGGGGACTAGTTAATTTAATTTCAGAGTGTAAAAATGCTGTACAATTTATAAGAGACTAAATACACTAACAGAGTTTACAAACAGAACTCTATCGCTTTTCTATTGTTTTTTTTTTGTTTTTTTTTTTTAGGATGAATAAAATTAATTGTTTTTAACAACGACTAACTATTTTATTTTTGCAGACCAGATAAAAATATACAAACAGTAGTAAGTTATGCTTTTAAATTCAGTGATTATTCAGTGATTTATATGACCAGTTTATTATATGTACCTACCATAACATTCAATCTGAAAATGAAATTAACAATAATGCTGTCATATTAATAAATTGGTTAGAAATTAACCTCACAACAATCTTGGGGTTGAATAAGCAAAATTTTGGGTACTTTCTGATTATCATCGATTATTTTTCTCTCTATATATATCAATACTTTATTTTTTTATCCAATATAACGATATTAACGAATTGAAACATATGAGCTGACAAACTACGATACCTAAATAAATATTGTTCAATATCAAAAAGAGTTAAACTGTATTCCAAAAAAATTATATTGAAATTGAACTGTTCTAAACTAACCTAACATAACAAACAAACCAAACTTGCTGTAACATTTAAAAATTCTGTTTGTTGTTTTTCACTTGTCTTTTTTGCTATCTAACAGAATTTTGAAATGGTACATCAAGTTTAGTTAGTTATTTTAGATTAGCTTCAAACAGTTTAATTTCTTAATCCATATTAGGCCTTTAAATTTTAGCCTGAACAAGATAAGTTGTCAATTTGTAACTTAAATGCGTTTGAAGATATTTAAACAGAAGGAATATAGCCTATGGATTGTAAAGTAAAACAAAAATATCGATGTATCAAAATATCATCGATAATAATTGTTCCCTTTGGAAAAGTACTAAATTTTGTTCCTGTAATGAACTACGTTACACCACATTTTAAATATGAAATGTTTGAACTGTTAAAATCTAAAATCTAAGAAATGGAGTTGAATAGAGTCTAGTTCATAAAACGGCCGTTGAAGTGTTATGAAAGTGACAGTTGAACAGCGATTAACTTGTTTGCTAGTTGACTACTGACTCACAAGTCCGTTACATTTAATTGAAGTGGAACTGAAGCTGCTACTAATTCAACATCAGACAAAATCTGCGGGCCTATTTGGTTCTTTAAAACAAAAATTTTCTTTTTTGAAATTACTAACCTAGCGTACTTTATTAGAAGTTTCCAATAAAGTAAGCTCATATTACAATAAAGGTAGTTTTCACCATTTTTGATCTGTCACAGAACCAGCTATTAAGCTAAACTACTAATGATTAGAGAGTTACATTTTCAATTAGCAATTGTGTTACCATTAATAAACCATTTAGTTATACAAAATATAGTATCCAATTTGATTTCTATCAATCAGAATTGTGGCAACTTAAAATTGATGAAGTTTTGGAGAAACCAAAATAGTCAAAATTACGTGTTGACATAAAAATTACCAACAAAACAATAGTTTTATTTGTGTAACTAGTGTGCGAAATAGAACTTTGCAATACATGAGAGAAATGTTTACGATTGAGCCACGAAAGCGAGTGTGGAAAGTATCTCGAGTGCAGCAAAGGTACTTTGCAAACGTGTTAGGGCCTACACATTATATTTTTCCTACAGTTACTAAAGAAAGCATAAAAATAATTAGTCTTTCAAACACTATACATCACGGTTTTAGGTTAGGTTAAATCAAAATTTTGAACGAAATGGGTACTGCACCAGCTGGATACACACAACTAAGTTCTTTTTTAACAAAAAATTGGCTACAGCTGGTCCGTATAGACGGGACGTCTAGACTTCAGTATCCAATAGTCAATGATAGTAGGAGTAATGTAGGCCTATTGTTTTTGTCAAAATTTTCTAGCTGAGTTTTGAGTGGATAGGCTTTGGGTCCCCCCCTGAATAAAAAAAAAGTGGTGTCCATTAACATTGGGTCCATTAAATTCTGAACAAAATGGTACGAATTACAAGTCCGTTAAGATTACAGTTCAAAAGTAATTTTAACGTATGTTATTTTCTCATAAAAAAACCATATTGAAAAAACTGATTTTTGGAAAACATTCTGTTGTGATGATTAGTGTTATAGTCCTTATAATTCTATAAACAAAATAGTGCATCGCCCCCCCCCCCCCTTGCCTAGAGGATCAGCAGGCTAATTTAAACAAATTATCAATATTTTATAGTCATGTTTTCAGTGTTTAACCAACAAAATTGATGAATTGGACATGCTATTCAAGATGCAAAATTGTTTAGTGTAGGCTATTGTGCTTTAGCGAACATTAGCTTAACAGCAGTATTTTTTTTTAGGAAGGTATTTATAATAGGTATTGAAAGTTAACCTATAGCCTGGGGTGCATCATTTGTCACTCAAGCATTATCCACGTTGGTGTGGCAATTTATATCCCCAATGCTACGGACTTTGAAGTTTTAAATACACATCTATTTCTGTATTGAACTTTGTTTTGAAATATGTACTGTGAAGCTTATCGAATTTATTAGCCTATCCCTAGGCCTATCCTGCTAGTGACATGAAAATTTTTTTGCAAATAAATTTGATGCCAAAGTTTTAATGTGTGGTGTCAACATAGATGTGCTTAAAAACAATAATAGTTAGCCTACCGTGCACTTCTTCATAATGTGCTTCAAATAGTCGGTTGCCGATGCACGGTCTGGGACCCTACTCAGACCTGATTGCTTAGACAATGTGGTAACGAATGTGAAACAGTGTTTGCTCTCGGTGAATGTTGTTAAACTTTCTTTATCAGATCATCGTGTCATTTTACTGATACGCTCTTTCCCAGTGTAGGTAGTCGTTAAGAAAAAAGCAACTCGTCCTAATGTTATTGTAAGATCTATAACAACAATATGGAACTTTTCAACAAACAGTTCTAGCCCTTATTAACTGGAAGAGCCTACTCTATGGCAAAAATACTAATACAATTTGTAATACAATTGTTAATGTAGCCTAATTAAGTTAATTGGTCAGGGCCTTCCAATAGACCGTTACGAAGAAAAGTTAAAGCTTCTTAATAACATTGGGACACTGACGCAAATATGTCGTCAGTCTGAATTTTAATGTGACCAGCCGTCGCATCGTGCGAAGCTACTCAATAGGCTATGAGCAAAAAATTTAGTAGCCTACTAAGTTATTACGGTAGCGAACGTATTGACAATATTGAAAAATGTGTTCTTTGTGACTCTGTGCAGACGTTAAGTTAAGTTGTCAGGCCAGGATTCTCTGTTTCACATTTTCAACCCAAAGGTATTGACAAAATTATACCCTGGATGGGATGTCTACTTCAGGGCCGGGGGCCTCACTTGTAGCCTCAAATTTACTTCTTGATAAGTAATGTATTTTGCCTACCTATTATCTGTTTCGCCGTGATCGCGGAAACCGTTGATGAAATCTGCCCAACCGCAAAAGGTTTATAGTAGTTGTCACCAGCCTATTCATCTGCGATCCCGGAAGATGTCCACGATTTTAAATCAAAACGAAGATCATGTCTTTTTTGCAGAGCCATCTTCAGGATTTTGTCATGATCAAAGGAGACAAAAATCATGTCTCCGCGCTAGCGCAAGAGGTTAATTCCACGGCCAAAGGAGTCGTTCATTATTTCGACGTGATCGGATGAGACAAAGATTATGTCTCCGCATTCACGCAAGATCCTAACGATTTCTCTGCGGACATAGGAGACGTTTTTGATTCCTTTGAGATTGGAGGAGACGAAGATGACGTCTCCACGCTCGCACAAGATGTTAACTAAATCTCAGCGCCCATTGGAGACGTTCATGATACCACTGTGATTGGAGGAGACGAGGATGATGTCTCCGTGACTGCGCAGTACCTATATTCACTGATTTCCCCAACCACAGGAGATATTAATGATTTCACAGCGATTGTATAAGACAAAGATGATGTCTCCTCAATCGCGCATGATGTTCGCTAAGTTATTTTGTCCGACTGAATATTGAAGATGTTCACAATCCCTCCATGACCGTGGTAGATTTCCACGATTTTACTGTGACTAAGTTACAGAAGGCGCTACAATTTGGCCGCGATTACAGATTTTGTATAAACCGATTACAGTATAACTTAGTATAGGCCTATCAATTAATATATTTAAATTAATTACCGGTAGGCTATTTACAAAACTACCCGATTTTTATCCCATATTCCCGAAGGTCAACATTTTCTTAAGAACACAAATAAAATTACAAATGTCTGGCCTAAGACACCTAAGTTTTTAAACTTAATATTATTATTATAAAAATTAATAAACTTATTTATTAACTAGCTTAGTCTCCTAACTTAAGTAGGCCTAGGTATTTTTGCTGACCGGATTGTTGGAAACAAAAGCTGAATTCATCGAGTTGTTCGAAGCAATAGGTCAGACTGAGTGTATTTCTAAACCCTTAAGTTCCAACCTTCGAAGAATCAGAATTAACTTATAGACGGGTCTCATCGATTCTAAATACGGCCCTGCGCTAAGACCAGGGTTGCCACCTTAGGTTAGGGAAAAATTGGGACATGGCCCCCCCTCCCCCCGGATTAACAAAGGCATAAATGCGGGCATAAGGAACCGAAATCAGGACTGTCCCGGCAGAATCAGGACGGGTGGCAACCCTGGCTAAGACCAATGAATAATAATTTAAAAAACGATTAATATGTTAAGTTAACTTACAATCACCAATAGGCTACCTACCTACCTAAATTTAACCAATGGAGTCATTACATGTTAAAACAAAGTTCTGCCACAAGTACTTAGTTAGACCAATGAGATTTTCAGTTACCCAGACAATTTTAACTCTACCTACGTGGATATCATACATTAACTTCAGTCACCCTAAACTTAGGCCTATTACAAAAATTACCTAAATCCCTTAGCACTGGCTCAAGTTGTGTTTACTTTTAGGGACCATTATACTTTCAGTCAACACTTATGATATGATACTTTTTAATTTTCATCTTGATTGAACAAGACTGGTTTTGCTCAGGTAAAAACATGCGTTTTCAGGCTAATTTGATATTTGGCCAGACCTAGTTAGGCCCTACCACCATTTCTTATTATGTCAACGGTTAAACTTTACTCCAGATTTTAAGACACTGAAATATTTGCGTAAATACAAAAGAAAACATTAGGCCTAACATTAAATTATGACTTAATAAATCTACACACCCCCGATTTTAAGTTTTGCTTGATAAAACAAGAAACAAGACTGGGTAGGGTCTAGTGACAACATGCATTTAGCAACATTAGGCTACTTACCATCTGTTCTTTTGATGTCAACGCTTATTCCAGATTTTATAGCGCTGAAATCTTCATCCATATCTAGGGCACTAAACACACACAAATTATGAAAAAATAAGAACTACATACACACTAATAAAATATCGGCTTTGTCTAACGTTCGCAATCGCTAGAGACATCGACAGTTAACTGGGGTTTAAAATTTAGCTCGTTAGGAGTGGGCAATGTGAATCAACATGTCACTCGTCGTTTAACTCGACTCAATATTCTTCGCCTTTTATAACACACTAACAACCTGCTTCAATATATAAAATTATAGTTATATCACCAAAAACTAACGTAAAACAAATTATAAAATTTAAAATGAATTTGTCTTAGGTTGACGCTGACGTTAGGGCAAGAAGGCAGCCAACCAAAAACCATTAAACCAAACCAACTGGTGAAAAACTAACAGGGCGCCAACACAAGAACTGTGAATAGACCACGAACATGCATAGTTAAAATAATAGTACCCTTTTAAAACATATGTATATGTAAAACAGAAACAGGGAACATTTTTGTGTGAAACATTGTTGTACAATATGGGTCAATACATTTAAGTTGTTCTATGTTCATTTTTAAATGTTAATCTATCAGCACTGAGAATGCAATACATTATTAGGGAGCTTCGCATGTTATTATTAATTAGATTGTACGTTATTTTAGAGAAATGTTGCGAATAAAATGTTCATAAAATGGCTGTTGACATGCAGGCCTTCGCGACACATAAGCAAGGTGCGTGTAAGGTGTAGGATACAAGCGGCAATTATAGTCATATTTATTTTTTAACGCTCATTGAATATCCCCCGTTGTATGTGTCATTGTAGTTCATGACATCGTGGCAAACTGTACCTACAGACGTGCAGGACGTAGTGCATTATATTTTATTATCTGACAGTTCTCTGATAAAGAACAACAAGTTTTTGTAGATAAAAGGACTAGGAGATAATCAAGGTACAACCAACTAACAAGAGGAGAAGACTTTGAGCAATAACACACCGTCTAATTATGTAGCTTTATAAAGGAATGACGGTTATAGGTTCTATGAATACACGAGGATGATCATCCAAGGCCCCACTAGAAAAACTAAATTCTGTACAGGTGCAGGTCTGTACAGTTTGCCACCATGTCATGAACGAACATGAACTAGGCCTACACAACGGGGTCTTTCTAGTGGGGCCTTTGATCATCCCTAGCTTTTACTACATTTTGAGCAGATTGAGATGGAACATTGAGAAGGGAAGGGTAGGTTTACAACAGCACTTCATATTTTTCAGAAAAATGAAGCATTGAAATCAAATACATCCAGAAGAAGTCCACTTCAAGAAGTCCATCGCCACAATCTTCAGATCGGGGAGTCGTCAAAGACGAGGTTGTTCATTTGAGGTGCTGGAATGTGTGCTGTTCAAAGTAATCTGTGGTTTTGTTATATTGCATGTCTAATTAGGTATTCTTTGAGTTTTTTTGTGAAGCTGTTTTTTTATTATGGTTGTTGATTTTATATGTTCTGGTAAGTGGTAATGGATTGTAAAAATAAGTGCCTGTATTAATTGATGGGTGTTATTGCTTGCTTTTTTCGTTTTTTGTAGTCGGTGTTGCTTTGTATTAATTGTGTGTTTGTTTTGGGTGTTGTAAGTATAAGTATGTATATCTGATCGTGGGGTGGGGGATGATTTTTTGGCTAAGAGTATTGTGTCAAATACATACTGGGAGGTTATTGTTAGGATTTTGAGTTTTTATGAAGAGGGATTTGCAATGTTCTATAGTGGAGTCTCAGGAATGATCTCAGGATTGACCGGATTGTACTCTTTTGGATGGTTAAGATCCTTTCATGTTTCTTGCGCTGGCTGATCCCCAGACGGCGATACCATATTTTATGTGGGAATGAAGAAGCGAGTGGCCCACACAACACAAGAAGATCCTTTGGGATGTCTCTGTTCATCCCAGTGGGATATGGAGGATATCCTCTGTAAATCCCTCAAAGTCCTCAGAGTTTCCTGGGGAACTCCCTGGGATCCCTATGTCCACCCAAATCCTAATCCCTGGGATATCCCATCAGAATATCTATATATATAAAAGACAAAGCCCTCACTGACTGACTCACTCACTCACTCACTCATCACTAATTCTCCCACTTCCTATTTACCTAGGAGACTGAAATTCGGTACACCGATTCTTTGGGCATTAAATAGGGAAACTAAGTAGTTTTTATTTTGATCAGGCTTTCGGGCTCCACCCCAGTGGCTCTGGAGTTTCCCATGTTAACCTTATGATTTTTCATATTTAAAAGGAAATAATGAATCTTAACAGCTGTTTCAAATAAACAAGTTGGTTCTGTTCTATGATGTTCAATAGCATTAAAGTTACAAGGATTACCAACAGGGTGCAGCACTATTATTTTTTTTAAATTTATGACAACAGCTAATTTGCAACCAAAAGGTGAGTGAGCGTAGCGAACGAACTTCAACCTGGAGGCGAGTTAGCGTAGCGAACGAGCTAACCTGAAGGCAAGTGAGCGCAGCGAACGACCTCCAACCTAAAGGTGAGTGAGCGTAGCGAACGAACTTCAACCAGAACGTGATTGAGCCATGAGAACGAGCTCACTTATGAAGTTAAACGGGGCAAAGCCCGCGGGTACAGCTAGTCATGCATAAAAACACAAAATAATAAAGATTTAGACTGAAAAGCATGCATTTATCAGTTGAGTATTTTGATTATAGTTCATACAAACAAATTTTGAAAAAAACAAGAAAAAAATTTTCCAGATGGGACTTGAACCTGATATCTTCAACTCACGAATCTCTCCCATTATTTGCCAGATTTTAATGTTTTGGGTTTTTGAATTTTTTCAGAAACCTGTTTATTTTTTTCCTCTTCAGAACCTATATATCCACCAAGAAATTGGCTACCCTTACAAATTTTCATACCTGATATTTTCTTTTTAAATTGTTTGGAAATATTATCATGATTAAAAATTAATTTTGTTTTATTAACTTGAGGAAAGTATCCATATTTTGGACCTAGTTTTGAGAGATTTTCCCACCTTCTGAGTTATTCTTCAATAAAATAATAGCTTATTCCCTATGGGGAAATTTGCTAAAAACTCCAACAGTAGTAATAAACAGACCAATTTCTTGCAATCAATAAACTAACAAATTTGGGTAGGTAGTATAATATGAATTAATATAAACCTATTTTTTGTGACATTATATTTTGTTTTATTTGCATTCAACAAAATTAAGGCCTAACGAAAATTGCTCTTACGAAATAAGTCATCAAGTATTCTTCAAAATAGTTTACCATTTACCATATATTTCGGGTGTTAAATGGATGTGAAAAGTTGGCATGGACACAAAAAGTACAGTTAAATGTGTATTGTAAAGCTAAGCAACCTGACCTGACCCCATTCACGGACATATAAAGCCACTTTATAAACGCTGGATTATAGAGCTAGGTTTGTTATGTGTGATATACATAACAATATCAACTTGTAATATCAATAATCATAGTTAGCTCAAAGGTAAGCTACAAGGGCGTACTCAGGATAAAAACTAGGAGGGGAGGGGCAAGAGTGTACTTGAAACAGGAGTTGTTCTGGGTCCGGGGCTCTCCACCGGGAAAATTTTAAAAACAATATGCTGAAATTAGCGTTTTTCACGCTATTTTGAGACATAACGTTAGAGAGCCCGAATGTCGAGCACTGTCCGGGAATTCCTACCCCACCGGGCACAGGGTCTTCCTCGACTGTGAGCATTGTTGTTGTAGTACATGTTATCAAGGGGGCTGGTGCATGACTTTGCCCAAGACACCAGCACTAGTGCTAGACACTACTGAAGTGTACCATTGAATATCCTCTTTTCCTGCCTTTTCTGGAACGTCCCTCACCGCTCAGACGTATTGTGGCCACTGCTGGCCACCTTTAGCAAATTTAAAAGCTACTAATTGATAACCGATGTCAGCAGGGCTGTCTGAAGGGGGGGCAACCAGGGCAGGCTGCCCCAGGCGCCGTGGCTGAGGGGGCGCCGAGCAGCGGCTATTTGTTTGGTAAGTGGTTTAATCATTTTGTTACGATTGTGTTACTGTAAATTAGGTATACCATTGATATTTCGAACAAAAATGCAACAATAAGCATACCTAACGATAAGCAAAATTTTCAAACTCGAAAATTTTTAAAAAAACAATACTTTCTTCATAATGTTAGGGGGAGAAAGAAATAAAGGCATAAGATCAGCTGTTGATCTAAATGAAGTACATTAGGAAATAAGCTTATTTGGATTTATATTAATTGTTACTGCTGATAACAGATAGAACAGGATTGTAATGATTATAAACTGTAACTAAGGCAAGGTACTCGTTAAATCTAATGTCCACTTAGATAAGGAATAAATTTGAAATGTTTTAGAACATTTCAAGTGAAAATCCATCAGGAAAATGGAAACTCGCTTGGTCTAAAGGTTAGCTGCGAGAGGCGTATTTTGTCTGTAACATCTCTAATTTTTTTCATAAAACCTTACAATTTTATGTCAACATTTTATCTTAGGTAAAGGATATCAGTGAGCTAGGTGGCATATTTAGATTGTGCTCATATAAATAACTTAATTTCTCACCTAAAATTACAGTTTGTATATTTTTCTATATAATTACGGCTTTGAGCACATCTAACTAGTTGAAACAACTATTAAACAAACTATACAGCAATCTATCGGTGAGAGTTAACAATGCAAAACACACAATTTCTCATCTGCAGCCAGTGTATAAATATTTATAACTGCAACATCCCTATTCTATAAAATAACATTATATGTGAGAATATTATAAAGGTGAGAATTAACAGTAAGCCAGTGGCATATTAGAATGTCCTAATCTAACAACGAAGCCCCTGCAGAAGTAACCTGAGCCAGACAGTTGTTATATAACTAGACTCAGTGGTCAGTCTAGCCTGAGCTATCAGTGCTGCATGATGGATATATAAACAGTCACTTTATATTAGGTGAGCATAAGTTTAATACTTTTTTTTTAAATTGTGAGACAGTATAAATTGAATCATTCAAACTTTATTCAAATTAAAAACATATTTGAAAGTCAATAAGGAGTACATATTTGTATGTGACGTAAAACAAGCTTATATTAATATGTAGGACTTATTATTATTAAATGTTAAGTTTTTTTTAGGATTTAGTAACAAAGAGAGCTAATACTAAGAAGTGTATATAATTTTTACTTTAAGATTATCCCGAAGGATTTGAACTCTAGTTACAAAATAATGCATTAATATGTGTTACAAATTAAGCTTTTTTTCAAAATATTCTTATGTAGATTTTTATCCATATACAGACCAGTTACCTATATTTCTGTCCAATTTATGCAGTGTGTTTAGAAGTTTACTATTTATTTCTTGTTATTTACTGAATAGTTACAAACTAGTCAAACTAGAATACAACAGTTATAATTTCCTCTGTACTACTTACATAGCTTACATCTGTTGCGATAACAAAAAATCTAAGCATGTAAAGTTTACGTGATTGTTACAGAAAAACAATCAACAAATAGTGAGTTTACAAGAGGATAAATACAATAGGATACAATAGGAGTGAAGTGAAGATTTTTACCCTCCGAAAACCGTCAGATCCTCCAAATATTGAAATTCTAGATGAACAGATTGCATGGAACCCTCCTGACCAAGCAATAAAATATTTAGGTGTATACTTCGACCGAAAGTTAAATTGGAAATCTCATATTAATAAAAATTAAATTTGGCTTATGGCAGATTATCAAAATTGTTTCCTTTAATCAACGAAAAATCATGTACGGTATGTCTATTAAAAATGGAACCCTTCCATACAAAACACTTCTACGTCCGCTATTGTTGTACGCCTGCCTGGTTTGGGGAACTGCTTCATCAAGCTCAATTCGTAAACTGCAGACGTTTCAAAATAAAGTTTTAAGGATAATTCTATAATGTCCCTGGTATGTTCGAACCCGTCAAATACATTTAGAGCTGGGAATCAAACCTACAGAAGATTTCATCAAGAAAATGACATTAAAATTCTTTACGAAACTGCCATCTACCAGCAGCATTAGATTTTATAACTCAGGTCGACCTTCTGAAATTCAGAGACTCCGGCTAAAACCCAGATTGTTTCAAGATATTTTATTATAACCTTTTTTTCATTTTTGTTTCATTGGTGGATAGCGCCTTTCCAGTCCGACCCGCTAAAACAGTGACGATAGTGCCTGAGGGGCTACCCATAGCTGACCTCTACCTATGTTAATGTAATTAATAATCCTATTTTGTTTCTTATATTACCTAACCTGTAGAGCAATGTAATGCTGATCGGTTAGTAAACTGTAAAAAAAAAAAATACAATAGGATAAAATACATCTGTTTTATTATTGATATTCACAGGAAAAACTTATTGCCAAAAATGTAGACTAAAGCAGACAAATAAAATATAAAATGATAAATTTATTTCAATATTAAAGTAGATCAATTAAAGTAATTTATCTAAAGTTTAAGTTTATATTTTCCTAATTAAAATTGACAAAAACGAGAATTGCTGTTTTTTTTTTTTAATTTTAAATTCTTTGCCATCTTGAATTAGTTTGTGGTCAAATGTTGCTGACATTTTGATTGAAGTTTTTATCTAGTAAAATTTAGCAGTGTTTAATAAAAGTAAGAATCTTTACAAAAATTTATTCCACTTCATTTTACTTAGCAATTATGTAATGCTTATGATTTTGAAATGCCTGTATTGTGGTTTTGTTCAGTTTCGTTACATTCAAAATTATATGCCTATGGATGAATGTATTTTTTGAAAATATTAAAACGCTAATTTTTACTTTATAGTACCGGGCATTTCAATACTTCAAGTACAAACACAACTTATTTTACTATTGGAATATTTTTAAGAACATTTTATGGGAAATTACATTTGATACAAAAAGGTTTACCGTACTACACAGTTTAAAACAGTAGCTATATGATTTTTGTTATATAAGAATGTTAATAGATTCTGTTAAATTTTTCTGATTCAGCAGACCAACAACTGAAGCCTTAGATTTATCCAGCCCTCCCCCCCCCCTTCCGCTACATTCCTACTCCTACTACTCCTGAATAAAACACAAGGCTGTTTCTTACATAATGCCAATGGAAGATAATTTTCTTATTTTATGATTTCTCATTCACCTATTTAAGTGTTCTTTTTCAATATTGTAATAATCAAGGATATAGTGATAGAAGTTGTATATACTCTACAGTATGGTGAAAAGATTTGTGCTTTAAAAAGATTGCCTATTTGGGTCTGATGATGATTGGAGTGTCCAATCGAAATCAATAATCAAACATCACTTCGCCATTTTATATGACTTATTTACAAGTCTACGTAATTGTTTAGTCTATTTCTTGCGAGTCGACAGTAAAGGTGTAAAAATAAAAATATGTTTTATTAGACAAATTTGTACTATATTCTTTTTGTAAATTTAACAACATGTACAATATTGATCAAGAAGTCACTATAAATTTTTTATAAAAAATACCTACGATGCATGACAAATATATTCTCAACACACCTTGTTCTTAAGAGCCTGTATAAACCTTCCAAGGTCACAGGGTGTCTAGTCATTTTGTAATACACAGCCTTGAGTGCCAATAAGTTTACAATGGGCTTCAAGTTACTCTATCAGGACTGACTAGCTGTATTCAATTGCAACGGACAATGAAAACACTTATATTCTGTTTTATAATCGTAGAATTGCATTTATCTGGTAATGTTTTAATATCATTTTTACCCAATACTTAAAAAGGCTGAAGGAATTTATTAATGTATTTGAAAAATAGACATACTATTGGAAATACAAAATTTTCAATATTAGTAGCGCTAACGTTCAGTAACATTTCAAACAAATGCAGAGAATTGTTAAGAATTTTACTTGGAACGTTCTTTGAACACTTTAAGACATCTTCAAAATTATCACATCCACACCTGTTTACTCAAGAGAATCAAGTGTTGAATATAAAAACCTGTTTAGACAATAGACAATATTCTTTATTAACATATTCCTTGAGAATAGTAAAGCGTTTAAGTACTAATCAACCATTTTCAGTTTTAGTGGAAAATTTTTAGAACCGGCCGCGAGGTTTTTCTGCTCGCCTTCAGTCATATCATTGCTGGTTTGATCCAGAGCAGCGTAAATTCTTGACTCAGATACCATAAAAAAAAAAAAAACATACTGCTCCCTGACTAAAACCTTTCTAAAATCGTCAAAATGTCACAAAATACAAAAATGAATAGAAAAATAAAAAATTGGGACTTCTCTATTTGGTGATTTTCAGACCAAAATCTTTGCAATTAACACATGTTTGCATGTTTAAATTTTGTTTAAATGTTAAATGTTGTAGACAGCTATTGTGTTTACAAACATTGATAACCAAATATTCAACAAATTCATCAATTAAGGTAAATTATGTTGTTCTACTAAAGAGAAGAGTATGTTTTCAAGGTTGTGTGTTTGTTGTAATATTTATGGTCTTCTTTATCTATACCTTGTTATGTATACAAGGAATGTAAAGATGTAACTAGCAATGCACCCTGGGAAATCTCAGTGAAATGTGATAGGCTTCCTTATGGTGTGTTAAATTTGTACAATTAAAAACTATTTAATCTCTTTGGCCAAAAGTGTTGTGTTGTGTCAATACCAGTATCACCAAGTAGTGTCATCAACCATTTATATTTTGGACAGGAAATAACTTGATTAAACTGGGTGAAATACAAATTTTGAAAATTTTCACAGTTTCACAAAAGTATAGGTGCAGCTAGAATGTTTCTTATTTATTTGTGTTGATTTCCATCGATATTTTGTGTAAAAATAAAACATCAAATGATAGAAGTGGCGATGTCAACCAATACAGACTCTTTCAAAGAGAAAATAAATTCACCAACATCGCCGAAATCAACAAAGATTCCTGTAAGTAAAGTGTTTTACGACAAGCAAATAGTTTCTGTGAGAGGTTTCAAATTTCCTCCGGATCCAAACGAGAACAAAGTGAAAAAGAAAGAAAGTAAAGAAACTGCGGTAAACGAAGAAATAATTCTGAAAGTGCCGAACAAAAGCGAACCTACCTCCTCGACAGTCATTTTCAGTCCAGTCTACAAAGAAAGTACCGAAGACAAAAAACCTCCAGGTATTATTTCAAAGTACTCAAAAAAACTTTCAAAAACCGCATCGAAACTTAGAAAGAAGATTAAAGCGAAATGTTCCATTTACTATTTTGGGAATCACAAAAAGTCGCCGTTTCATGTAAAAATGATATCGACTTCAGTGCAATATAGATCTCTAACGTCAGGGAAGGTGATGAAGAGAAAGGAGCAATCCATCCGGCACATATGGATGCCCGTAGAGTCCCTGTCATCTTTGGATGATGATAAGGAATGGCCACCATTCATGAAGGGTAAAACCAAATGCTTGTGTGTGGCTTTACAAGCTTTCCATACATAAAGGCCACACTACGTGGCAGGTTTCTATCTTTTATCAACTAATTTTTGTAGGGAATTTCCATACAAGGAATAATAAGATATTACCACAGGTCTTATGATAAGACCTAGAACCGAGGCTGTTTTATTTCATCATTTTGATGTTCCCAGAGAGGCCAAAAACACCATCCGTTCAAATTCATGTGGTATATAACCTGTCCGTGAACATGATAACTCGAGTTATTTTGGTCCAGTTTTGAGGAAATTTTGCATGAATCTGTATAGCTTGATAAACTTTTGAATGAGTTTGTGAACCAGCAAGATCTGGTCATGGGAAAAGAGTACCTACCAATTTTGGGGATTTTAAAATAGTTTAAACTTTTTCTTCAAATTTTTACTCTTAAAAGATGGAAACTCCCAATTTTTATTACAGACATTGGAAAACCATTAAAATACTGTAGGCCTATATTAAGGTGTTATGCAATTAAAGGCAATGGAGACAATTAAAAAAATTTACATTTAAATTTGTCTTGCTATTCGATTGTTAAAAAACAACTGTTAAGATGAATATATTTTAACATTTAGGTAACATTAGTTAACATTTTGGTCAAAAAACACTTTTACCTACTCGATAAATCTAATGCATTTGAATGAAGTATGTATTTTTTGAGGAAATATTTCAGTAAGAATCCAATCAGAAAAATAGAAATTCGCTTAGTATGCAGGTTTACTGCAGGGGGGTATTTTAGGTTTATCAGGGAAAAAATAAAGCTTTTTTCACCAAAATCTCCAAAAATATGTCCGCATCATAGAATAGATAGGTACAATGAACCATTTACATTCGGTGATAAATTGAGTGTGTTGTATTTTGAAAAACAAGTGTGGTTATTGTATTTTACTTTGGTGCAAGAGTCGGGTTCAATCCTTATTAGTAACCCATTTGATTAGTGGGATTCAAGCCTATAATCTAGCCACTACAATTTCCCACGGCTATTTTTACAAACTGTTTTTTTGTTTGCAGGGAACATGGAAAATGGATTGAAATTAAAAAATGGACTCGTACCCCCAAAAGAGAACACACCACTCGTGTTCCTCAGCGATCGTAAACTGCCACTTACGCAGAAACTGGCATATGGACTCGGACATTTCCACAACGACATATGTGCGGCGATATGGTTCACTTACGCACTTATATTCATGCAGCTGGTTGCAGAACTGGGACCTGTGTATGCTGGCTTTTTACTATTCATAGGTAGGCATGGGTTTTATCTAATTGTTGTCTAGTGTCTAGTTTTAGTCGAGGGAGTATTCACCAAATAGATTAGAAAGTTCTCTCAACAGTGAGGTTTATCTGTTTTTTTTTCTAGACAAGTGGATTAACTAAAAAAGCGTGGTGGTGTGATAGGCTTTGAGTCACCGAAGTTATCACATAGATAAGATTCATTCAAGGTGATTGGTGGGTTTTGAATACAGGAACCCAGGACACTCCCGAGCACTAACCACAGCCACTAGTGTACCGTTTATTACATTGCATAATTTAGCTTTTGCTGGCTTATCAAAATGTTCTAAAAGTATCAAAATACTGCTATTAATATTTTTTTTCTATATAAAAAGTTCATTCACAATCAAGTAATTGACTCAAAGATAATACAACTGAAAAGTCCTTGATTTATTGTCTATGGTATCTAAGGTGTTTGCCCTGTATTAGTTTCTTATTTTAGTTTTGGTTACCTTGGCAGGTACAGTACATGTTATTCATTTTTGTTACGGTTGTAGCAGACATTGTTAATATACATGTCAGCCACAATGTTTTTAAGACTGTGGCATCCTGCCTGTGAGTTGTATATTATTCAGGTGTCTTCCCTTCACAATGGCTCCAAGGTTGACACTTCTACATGCTATATTCTATAAGGTAGGCAGGTTACATGCCTCAAGTAACTTGAAACACACTCGTAAGTATATGTATGCACAAAATGAATAAAATTTTTTGATTTGGTCTTCTGTATGGAAATGCCTCTGTTACGAAATTGAATAAAAGTCAATGCTTCTCTCAGGGCAAGCTGTGGATGCTGCATCCACCCCTCTGGCGGGCTACCTGTTGGATCGAACTGTCAACAGGAAACGATGGCATTTAATAGGTGAGTAACAATTGTTTTTTTTTTTATATATTAGATTGTGTTTGTTATTTTAGATTGACAACAAAACCATAAACCCCTTGAAGATTTGTATTTTCTTTTGTATTGATGGAAATGTCCTATATTTTAAGCTATTTTTGGTTTAACTGGCATTGATAACTAATGCACACATTAAATACTAACTTTATTTTTGTATTGCATTGCAACAAATCTTACAGATCAACTGAAGACAGTTAGATAACAGTCGGTGCTCTGTTCGGTATAGGTAGAACACCAGCTACTTTGCAAGTTCAAGAGCTTGTTAGCTTCCTTTGTTGTTTGTGTCTCTTGTCGCTACAAGAAATTGAAAACCATTTAAAACTCAATGTTACAATCTATTAACAAACTATTTTTATCCTCCGGTTTCATAGTATTTTAGTTCAAATTATTAACATTTTCTAAAATAACAGAGTTAAAACATTCAAGAAACATTAGTCACATTCAATAATGTAACCGACATGAAACCGACGCTAACCAGCACCAATCTTAAACCAACATGTAATCATTAAACACACACTGAATTTTACAACTTGTATGAATCTTTTTGCACTTATCCTCAATGGTATTATACAACATATAAATTCTATCTGAGCAAGTAACAATTTTAACTCATTTCCCGACAGGAAGCCTTCTGGTACTGTTCAGTTTCCCGCTGATCTTCACGACGCCAGCGCAGATCGTGGATGGTCCAGTGTGGACGCAAATGGTCTACTTCAGCATCTCCATATCTGTGTTCCAGGTAGGATGGGCTGTGGTTCAGATTGCTCATCTCTCTCTACTACCCGAACTTACGACACTGACTGAGGAGCGAGCTCAACTTACGGCACACAGGTCAGTGCTACAGCCATACAGTTTGTTGAGATTTACATCCGGTATTCTGAGAGTTATGCTCAGCCAATGCATGTGAAGAAAGTTGGTATTTATTACCATGTATCGCTGTAAGTATCAAGAAGCTTTGGAGGACGATTATGTAAAATTTATTACTTTGGAAGTATAATCAAGGTCAAAAAGAATGTTTCTAAAGTGGAGCTATTCATTGATGTATATTTAATAACATTAAGTATGTCAGAGATAATTTGATTTTTTCTAACGAAATACTTTATCTGTTGATTGAAAATGTAAATTTTTATGGCAGGTACACAGCATCAATGGCTGCTCACATTCTAGTGTACTTTGTTGCTTGGGCGTTCCTCAGCTCCTCTCACGGCATGAACATGAAACTCATCGGACCAGAAGATTCTTGGAGGTTTCTGGTAAATAAAATAATACGGTTTTCAAGTATTTTGCTATAGAAGATTTAAAATTTACATATATTTTCTGGTTGTGTGAAGCTTTTTTTACCGTGCATTTCTTTCTCTGCTGTTAATGTTGAGTAATGTTTTCCCGTTCAAATCAAATAAACTTAAAATTCCATTATTCTTAGGATAAAGTTTTGTGCATGGAATGGCTTCGACTAATCTATCTTAAATTAAATTAATATGTAAACCTCAAATCATTATTCATATTAAAAATCTAAGAGATAACAAATGCAAATTTTATAAAACTAAATCAATTGGAACTGAATTGCTACTAAAGTTCGGCCGCTTAGAAAACGAACTGCGCGCTAATGCTAAACCAATGCTGGAGGAGGTCGCTCCCTTGACAAAAGGTTTAATTGTAACCGCTAAACACAGAATTTGTATATCTACAAACCAATATAGGCTATTAAAAAAAATTTTACAATATTAATTGTTATCCAAACAATCTCTCAATCCGTCTGAAATCTCACAGAGAGCAACAGTTAATTTCAAACAAGGTTTTTATAAGGGAGTTAATCTCCCTCCTTGGTCCTATATTCTGTGATTCTGAAAAACCTTAGTTTACCTATACATTTTAACACCTACCAACATAATGAAATTAAGATACCTAAGTGTACTTTTGAATGTTACCTCTGTACCTTACTTCTCTGTGACATATCTGTTACCTCAGCTCACTCACTCAACAATGGTCCTTTATTCATCTTAAAAAAATATGCACCCTAAATCCAATTAACTCTTTAAAAATTACTGTGATTCAGAGTTAGAACAATATTTTAAAATAAAACATTTTCTAGGACTTGGCTGTCCTCACTTCTATCCTCGGGATCGGAGGAACGATCATATTCCACACGTCGCTCAAGAACTACGCTCACGCCCCGCGGTTGCCAAGGAAACAGGAGATGTTGGCGTTGAAGGCCAAGTCTATAGAGTTTTTCAAGTCACCGCACCTCTACAGTGTGGCGATCATTTACACGTCCAGTCGTCTCTTCATGACGCTCAGTCTCGTCTACATTCCGCTGTTTATCAACGAGACTATCCTCTCACAAGTCGGAGCTCTCGCTACTGTACCCCTCGCTTCATTTTTGGTGTCTGCGTTTGCTGCACTCATAGTCAAGCTCTGCAGTGAAAACTGTGGTGGACTTAGGGTAAGACGGAGTTTCAGTTAATTGTTTTTGTAATTGAAATATTTTTTGTCTTTGACTATGGGAAAGTTTGATGGGAAATGAAAATTGTTATAAGTCATCACAAACAGAAATTATATTTAGTCTTTGTGCAGTAGTTTTTTTTACTGTAATATGAGATGTAACATTTCACAGTTTGTTTTACAAAAAGGTTGAACAATTAAGGTCTTTGTTGACAAACAAGAAATGATTAAAGAAGCCACCACAAATGTGTACGTAAGTCGATGTCCGCCCGGGCCACATAAGAAACATCACTAACACATAAAAAAATAACAGCAACTGAGTGGTGAAATTAATAGCATTGAAAATGTTGTGCAAATTATAAAATGTTATCAACATATTTTGTGATGCAAAAACACTCCATTCATATATTTTATTTATATTATACATTGTTATTATATTGTACACCACTGTTTCAGATCACATATTTCATCGGCAGTGCTTTCTGTCTACTAGGCTGTGTCCTAGTACATTTCAGCTACGCCAAGACGGACGATACAACCAAAGTGTTTGGAGTGGCCATACTATTTGGTAATTTGTTCAAGTTTTTATTGTAGCGATAGTGCTGTTGTGGAAAAACTTAGTTAAGGTAAATCATTGTGGGCCAAAAAGTTTTGGAAAGTATATAAAATAGTATTTTAATTCAAAATTTCAAATGTTAACCAGCAGTCTGACACATACCTTCTCCCATTACCTTGTTAATAGCAGTCTGTCAATAACCTATATCATGGGTAAATGAGAGTAACTATGATATTTTATGGGTAAAATAACAGAATTTGCAATAATTTTTTAACCGTAATTTTTACAGCAGTGGGGGTTTACGAGTCACTGGTTTATTACATAAATAAATTATTTGAAATGGTATATATATATATATGTAGATGACAAATAATGAATTTATTTCTACAATATTGTACATATAGGCCTACATATACATAGTTACTTGTTTTAACCTTTTAGGTTATTAGGGAGGGTATACTGTATCGAGACATTCCCTATACTATAATAGTTTGCTTGTTTCAGGCGCAGGTAGCTCTATCACAATGGTTGTCAGTCTGTGTGTCACAGCCAACCTGATCGGACCAGACACGGAGTGTGGTGCTCTCGTCTACAGTGTCGTCACAACGGCCGACAAACTGCTCAACGGACTCGCTGTCATCATCATAGAGGAGATGTAAGTGTTGGCACAAACAATAGCCAAAATCATCGGCTCCATCAACAATTTACAAATTTGCTAAGGTTTTGCACAGCTTAATCTTTCTCAAATAAATCAGTGTAGTTTACAATACCATTGTCGATTAAATAATAATGTAGACGTCCCATTTATATGTACCTACTTCAGAAAGTAAGTTAAATAAAGATATGTGTAATAAAACACTTGAATCATAAACTTACACCTATACCTTTTGGAACTACACAGTATGCACTTGTGCTCAACTCGTTCTCTTCTAGCTATCAAACTTTGGTTTACATCAGAGCTGTGGTGCCTGTGGACATTCGGTAATGTGTGCGTGAATGAAAAGACAGGTAGACACCAGTGGTGTAGTGGAGCTAGAAAGCATGGGAACAGTGTTACCACTCTGGTTTTACCAAAAGATACATGAATCCTATATGTTAGTCAATTTTTAGTCAATGGTGAGGACACCACTGGCAGACACCTAATTTTTATAACAATATATATTTGACATTGTGCTTGTATGCGTACAGGAAATGTGATCGGGTGGAAGATTGTCCTTACTACTACGGAGGAGTTTTGTCTTACGTCAACGCCGCAGTTGTGTTCTGCGGACTATCAGTCCTCTTTACTCTGCCAACTAAGCTTTTTGCCGCCACCAACTCAGATTGAACTTCAACACGACAGAAACTGCCGTCTCTGATATGTCTACATCCAACCATTCTGCACTCACTGCCGCTCCAATGTTTTCATTTTGCATTAAACAGTTTATACAATTTTTTTGACGTTTCATAATTTATAAACTCTATTCATTCAGCGTCCCATACTGAAATATTGTGATTTTGTTATTACTGAAATCTTGTAGATTTATGCGAAGTTTGGAAGTTTTTAGTTGTAGTTGAGCTTACAACCTTTCAGTTCCTGGATTGTTTGATTGAATTTATTACACTTAACTGAGAATTACATAAATATAAATTTAAGATCGGATCAGGATGTGGCTTTGTTACAGTAACAAATCCTGGAGAAACTAGCTAATCGGAGGGCTTTAGTCTTGGAGATCTCAAATTCAAATCCCGTTAAAAATCAACTGCTCTTATAATATATATACGTGAACCTGATTATGCCGTAACCCTCTTAAGACTAGCCTGATCCAAAGTAATGAATAAAACGGTTCCGGGCTAGTGTCCTAAAATGTGAAGGGAGGACATAAAATGATCAAATACTCCCTCCGCAGCAAACCTGCAAACTTAAGTGAATTTCAGTTTGTCTGATTAGAATATTTTAATATAGTGTTTCCCACTAATAAACAAGTCATATTTGTATTCTCTGTTTAATAGACAGTAGGCCTAAACAATAGACAAACATCTTTATTTATTATTTCTTCAAGAAACGCATTAGTGTCAAAATACGTAAAAATTTAAAGTTGCTCTTGCTTTACAATAAAAAAATAACTAATCAAGAATGAATTAATTTTTTCCTTTTTGAAAGGGACCGGTTCAAATCCTGGTTTTTCTACTATTTTCAAGCTCTAACTTTTGTTAGATAGCTTCATTAATGTATTTATTTATTTACACGTTAAACATCATTTTTTACAAATACATAAGTGACATGTTCATGATATCAGAAATCAGAAATCCTTTATTGTCCTTAAGCAAAACAATCTTGCAATAGACATGGTCACATATTATGGTAAAATAGGGTTTCACAGTAACCCAGTTAGACTAGATTAATAAGCTAATATCACAGACAATAACAGGTAAAAATTTAAAAGTTTAAAATTAAAAAGAAGGCTGTAGGCTGGATGGAGAATATACTAGATTAAGTTAGGAGCCCAGTATGACAGTATGAATATTTGAAAAAAAGAACAATATTTAAAACTTTGCTGATTATGATAGTAGACGTATACCTCTACTGAAAAAATGTATTTTGCTTGACAATGGTAACTATACGCAGGAATGCTTTACAATAAATAGACATCTGAACATAAAACCCTTGACATGATTGTGTTAGAAACAAGTAAATAACATGCATGGAAAAATAATGTGACAGAGAAAATAACGTATGCCTACAAAAACTAGATCATACTAGCAACCTGTCACTTCGAGACTTCAAAATCCGTGATATATTTGATATGTAGTTGATAAGGATGAAACCGATTATGTCTCATCATATCACTATTATTTTTATTGCGTAGGTACGCGATCTCTTCGAGACATTTTAGAAAAATTGCAAATACTAATAAAACATACTATGAAAACACAAAATCTTCTCACAACACAATTTCTACGTCATTTTCTTCTTTTTATTTTATACAAATAACTTTACAACATTTTACTTAAATTCACTGAAATCACCAACTACAGATAACCCCATTTTGGTATGGATGCAAACAAAATTGTATCATGGACCATCTGTTTTGATACAAACAAAAGTAAGATCATCATGAAATAGTTCAGATGATTGACAACGGAATTCAGCAAAATCTATGAAATTGAAATTATAATAGCCCATAGGACGAAGGGCTTTCATGGGATATCATCCAAACTCGCAATGGGCACATCTAGAGGATAAGAGCTTTAAATTGATACCAAATACGCCTATAAAAATAAATATTTAGGCCGTAGTGAAATATTACCCCTGATTGCGTTGACGGTAAGAACCATAGATATTATTATCATAAACGCTGCGGAGCGGCATGGGTCCTGTATTTAAATTCTCCGCCAACCTATCTAGCAGGAGGTGGAAACAATGGGTGAATTCTGTCAATGGTTCTCGGTTCTGTACTAAAAATCTCAATACGGTACCTCAGGTCGGTACGATCCCGGTCTATCGTATCAGCTGCCTTTGAAATGAAATCAGCTGTTCGTTCTCATATACGTCACTTCACTGTTTAGTGTTTTGCGTTCCCATTTCCCAATTCCATTCCGATTTCCAAGTTGTCTTCGTTCTGCTTCTGCTAATCTGCTAGCTCTAGCATCCATATTTTACATCAATCTTCAAATAGAAGAGAAGGTTATGTGATATGAGTGTTGCAACTAACTATTGTAAATAGTGATTATAATTATCTAAGACATTTTTGTGCTATCATGTAAAGTGATAAATTGGTCTTGCAGTGGATTGATTGTAGAAAATAAGTGTACATGTCTGTGCGTTTTAGCATGTCATGTCCTTGAATTTAGTTTTAAGACTGTTTACAAACAACAACAAGCACTAGCCTAAACAAGACTTTCTAATTTTCGTGAATTTAAAAATCCGCTATCAAATATGAACGTTTTCCACACTCGTAAATTATAAATTGGTAATTTGGTAAAATGCTATCAGCTATCATAAATAAAACAAAGTCCTTAGTGGGAATTGTTGAGAATAATTCTGACAGTCCAACTAAAATATCTATCTCATCTCTTGCGACTCACGAAAACTTATTTTTAAACAGGAGAGATTCTTTGGACATGGCTAACAACAATGATGGAGAAAATGAACAATTGCAAGACAGTATATTCGGTAAGTAAAAAGACCTAGTCATTGCTACAGTACACACTGAACAATGTCACCTTCATGTTAAGATAAAACTTTTAAATGTTTTGTTTAGTCCTAGGTTTCTCAAATGTGTAGGGCCTAGGTTTAGTCTGGGAAGAGCTTTGGGGAGAGGATTTTAACACGTTGACTGCACTTCGGTCGCACTTTTTTTTTTTTTTTGGTTGCACTTTGCGTCGCTAGCACTTCGATGTGGCGCTCGCCGACAAAAGTTGGCACCAGACCAACAGAAATATATTTATTTATTTATTTATTTATTTATTCATATTGAGTCAGTGTGAGCTTAGCCTCAGACGGAGACGTTATAATCGTTGCCAGCCTGCCAGCTTAGAATGCGAGCTTTACTTTGGTGTAGGTTGGTACTAAAATTTCCCGTAAAATCCTGTCTGGCAATGCTTTTGTCCCGGTTTCGGGGATTTTTTCTCTTCAACCCACATTACAAAGACACTGGATACGGATCCGTGCAGTGCTGCTACCTTTGGGTGTTTCAGTGAACTACATCCACTCTCAGGGTAACGCAGCACAGTCACCACTGCTCTTTTGTGATTCGTCAGACTGAAATATTTGAATGCCAATTGCGTTCGCTGATTCGGTTGCGTGCCGGGGCTTCGCCCGCCACTGGGAGCGCCTGTACGTGGTTTTCAGCAGTCATCGTGTTAATTGAAAAGAACTGAAGGTTATAATAAGTAGCCTATGGTCAGGTTAGGGCCGCATTTAGACAAACGGCGCCCCTGGGCACACAAAACAGTTGCACCCTCCCTGCCGTAATATTGGTCACAAACGTAAATAATGTCACGATCATTGTCATTGAGTATAGCCTAGTATGTACAAGGATACCGTAATCCGTTGATATTTAAAAGAACAACTCCTTTAAACTGTATAATACCATCACATTAAACTTCACAGTAATTGGCATATATAATCTGTCCCTAATACTACACCTCTAATGAGATTAACTGAACAATGATAACAAATCAGAAAATCTCAATCTTCTAAAATGTAGCAAGTGGAAAATTTACAATACTAATTGTATTGCAAGAAATATATATATGAACCCACTAGTTTAAAAAAAATAATAATTGTTGATATTACTAAAATGTTATTTGGACGGTGTATAAAATAAATTGAAAAGTAGGCCGGTAGACGGTATGAGTTGTTTAGTCATTTATTTGACATCAACCATAGAATAATACATAATAACTTAACACAAAATACATTTATGATGGACAACATTCATGTCCCGAAACATCATTCAAATTGTCGTCTCTAAGCGAAATACCAGACCGATTCGACATTGTTTACTAACAAAGCATACAAACAGAAAGACACAACCTGGGCAATCAGGTTAGTAAACAGGAGTGAATTATACAGGCAGTCGCTGCATGGATGTCGTCGGGACTACAGCAAAAACGAAATATCACACGCGAAAGAGCAGGTTATTCCCAACACGGCAGTACCAAACAAGGCAACCTTTTGCTTGCTAAGCACAGCAAATTAAACTTACTTACTTACTTGAATACTTGTTGTCTTAATCTTTGACCGAAGTATATCGGATTGATTGCGTCGTTATACTAATATTTACAAAATTATTATATACAAAACTTGTTTTACAAAGTATCATAAAACTTAAAACTTTAAACTTAGGCTGTGGTAAGCGTGTCTATTTCTCAACCTGGCATCAAAGGATCATTTGACAACTCGTCAAGACTATACAGGGGCCTATTTGTGAGCAAGTTCTTCAGCTCGGACTTAAACGCTGTACCGTCAAGGTTCCTTAGGTGGTTTGGAAGGGAGTTGTAGATTTTGATAGCCGATCGGGGGTATCTAAACTACACTCGGGGGCTCATAGCACTAGCAGGGCTACCGGTCTGACGTGCGGGCTCATTCGTGGGATTCATTCAAGAGGTTAAAATTTTGCACCCCCTAAAATTTGGCACCCCAGGCAGTGGACCTAATGGGAAATGCGGTACTGGGTTAGGTATAGTAGCCAGCAAGTGATGCAATGTTTCACAAAAAAATTAAATTTTTCTAGCTCTAACCAACTGTGGTTTGTTCATTTTATAAGTTACATGGGTATTTATTTCGGACCCACAAGTCACCTAAAATGTTCTGTAGGCCTAAACGCTTGACAATAACACTACAACTTTCTTGATGACTTTTTTTGCAGCAAGGTTTCATTTTATTACTTATTAATTAAATAGGTGTATATATCAGCTATAAGCAATGACCCCAACTCACTAGGGGACTGGTGGGAATTTTGGGGTTTTGGGGAAGACATCCAACAAGGTTAATCAACGAAAGAGATGGTTAATTAGCCAGGTAATAACTTAAAGGTTAAAAACCGGGAGGAATGGGAAATTTTCCTGAAATAGGCCTAGGAGAAGTTTTCTTGAAATGGGGAACTTTAGTCAAAATCAACCTAAACATTGGTTGTTGAGGCATTGCTGTGTTGCTTGGTTTGTTGCGAGCGTTGCTATTGGTCTGTGGTGAGATCTGCCGACGTTTAGCAGAGATTGGAAATCAATTAGTAAAGGTTGGAAGTAAAAATGTTACCAAATAAGCAACAGTTAAGTTTAAGCCTAGGCTATATGAAAACAAAAATTGTAGGCCTACACTGATCGGTAATCTGATAGCTATAATCATAGGTTCACTGCAGAACTTTACTCGAATGTCGAATGTACATAAGTTTTAGTCAGGGTAAACTAACCAAATAAATTATAGGTTTTATTTTAGACATGTGGGGAGGGCAGATCGGGGTTTATGCGGATTCGAGGCTGCATTAAGGGTTTTGAAGTTGGGTTAGATTAGGAAGGTAAAGTGTAGGTCATAGTCTACGATGTTATTATTTATGTTACATCCATATTGGTTTTAGCCATTGGAGTAGTTGGATTAACAGCGAGAGAAAGATTTTGAAAATGCAAAATGCTAACAACTCAGAGAGCTATTCCGACTCAAGCGGTCTATTTTCATAGACAAATTTTAAAGGACAACACAACATCGACATCAATTCAAAGAGAATCACAATTTCAACTTGCCAAAAACCTTTACAACGAAACTCAATTTTTTATCCATGAATGAAAAAACAGCATGTGTGTATGATAAATGAGTTGCCGTTGGTGGTTTATTTGTCAGTGTCAACGATCTATTTATATTAGTAATTCATTTCAGCTGTTTTTCATTTTGGTAAATGGGGGACATTAGTTTTGCATTATTTTATATTGCAATATACCAATAATTTGTACGTTTCAGATTGCATAAGGACAATAAAAGACCCTGAAAAGCCTGCTACCCTAGAAGATTTAGATGTTGTCTACGAAAGTGGGGTGAAGGTAAGCTTGATAGGAAATTTTTTTAGGGTACACCTTATAGACCTATTTTGTGATTGTTCTATAATGGAAATGCAATTAAAATCGTTTTTATTCATTACTAGCTGGCCCGACAGACGTCGTCCTGTCCTAATGTGGTTTTATGTCAAAAGCTCGTTCATTTTCAAGATGAGCTCGTTCGCATAGCTCAATCACGTCCTGATGCCATACAAAATTTTAAAGTTCTCCATTTAATGTTTTTTTCTAAATCTTATAGTTTATGAGATACCATTGGCGTAACTAGAATGACTTTAAGGGGGGTTTTACACTGAGAGGTATGGAATACCCCCCAGGGTAGGAGGTGATCAGGGAAAAACCTGTAAACTTGTTTTTTAGGCTATTTAGAGACATATAAAAGAGATTCTTTAATTGAAGAAAAAAATTATTGTAAAAAAATACTTTTTAAGGTCAAAATGAGGGTTCAAACCCCTAACCCCCTTCCCCCATCCTGGATTCACCACTGTGAGATACAGATGGTGGCACAGTTAAGTTGTTCACCCTGTATAGAAACACATAGTAAAGTAGGATTTACCCACTTAAGTTTACGGGTAAACTTACTGATTATTTAAGTCGTAAGTTAGTAAAGTAGATTAGTTAATTTACTCGTGTAAATTTGATTAATTACGCGGTTTACCCACCTATTTACTTTTTGCTTTCTTTTCTATTATATTCATCTCCATTGTGTATCCTCTTGTGGAGGGGATGTCAAGAATAACTAATCCAGCTAGTAACACCATGATTTGTAAATTGTACATACTTACTTACTTTTAATACTTTTCATTGAAATGACGACCATACAAAGTAAGTACAATAACTTATATTGGAACAGTCTTATTTAAGATGATAAAAGTACCATGTGAACATTGGGATTACAATGTTATTGAGCTAAGAAGGATCAATACACTTTTTACACTCTGTTCATCAGAAATGGCAACCAGAAAAAAACATTAATTTCCAATGTAATTAAGGTGAAATTTCCATCATTGATTGACCCTCAAATTTTACGAGGTAGGCTTTAATTACTTCGGTGATTAAATCAAGGCTATAGTGATATTGAACACAACCTATCGATGACATTTTAAAGTACCCTACACTTAAAATGTTTAACAAACAACCTGTGTTTAATCTACAGGTGACAAGAAATAACGGAACTAAGGCGTACACGGTGGTTATAGAGTTTAACCCCACCGTGCCACATTGCAGTCTGGCGACGCTCATCGGACTGTGTATGCGGATCAAAGTGGAACGCTGCCTCCTCGAACAGATCAAACTGGACATCCGGATCAAGAAAGGGGCTCATGATACTGAGGACGAGAGTAAGATTATCTAAGGAAACAATTTTTTATAGAATAGTCCGCAAGCTAATGTTGATGGATTTGGTAAAAGGCAGGAGGCACTAAAAATATTGCATCATCTTTAGGACAGTTAAAAGAATTTAAAAAAAATACCGATGTTACCTACTACTATTATTATTGCTATTAGAGTGAGCTGTTGGTGTTTAATTGTAACAACAACAAATCACGACTTGTCTTCCACCTTTATCTTTTTTATGTCCCTTCTTCATATTCAAGTATGTTAGGCTCTAACCAGGCACCTCTTTTAGCGAGTTTCCAATATAGGGAATAAGCTACTACCATTGTACAATGGTAGTACTCATGGTAAGACCTGGACCCGGGACCGATTACTTTTTCGTTTTGAGGTCCCCAGAGGCCAAAAACACGATCCGTTCAAATTCATATATATATATTTATATGTTTATATATATATATATATATATTTATATGTTTATATATATATATTTATATATATATATATGTCCGTTAGCACGATAACTCGAACAAAACTTATCCGATTTTGATGAAATTTGGTATAAACGTGTAAACCTACATTTATTTGAACGAGTTTGCGAACCAGCAGGATCGGACCATGGGAACAGGGGTTTATGGGGGGTTTTATGGGGTAAAAATGGGTTTTTCCCATTTTTGACCCTAAAAATATAAAATTTTTGATTTTCTTTACCAACCATTTTATAGAGCTTAAAAAAAGAAATAATTTTGTATTTTGAAGCATTTTTGTATGCCTAATAATTACGGAGAAAATTAAAAAAGTGCAAATTTAAAATTCCCATGTTATTCTTATGGAGAAAATGAAAACTATTGTAGTTTACTTGTTTATGGATATATGTTGATCAAATTTGGCAAATTTATTTATTTCATCCTATACTATTGACGTTTTGTCAAAAAACACTGTTATTCTTCCCCGTAGCAGCAAACCTAAGCACTCGTTAATTCTAATGTTATTTAAATTGGGAATAAATATGTCTTACTGTATTTATGGAAATACTAGCTGTTACCCACGGGCTGTTACCCAAATTTGTATCACTTTCTATTTAGTCAAATAGTATCTTAAAGATTACATTTTTGGAATTTTTCCTGTTCTTTTTGTTTCATTTATATTATTGTTTAATAATATACTTCTGATGTATTCCACCATGCAAAGCAGTTTCACGTTTCAACCTATGCAAATCTAACCTCATTTCAATAAATTGCAGCTAAAATTCCCCTGTAAGAAAGTTACAAACCTTTTGTAACTTTCTTTGCAGAAGTTAAAATTCTTCTTTTCTCCCAATCACTACTTCTTGTTAGTCTTTGTCATGAGTACAATTTAGTTGTTGACGTAAACATCGTTTACGTCTGTTTACATCGTTCTATGTTTGTTTATTTGAACTTAAAACTCAACTTCTGCTATTTTTCAGTCAACAAGCAAATCAATGACAAGGAAAGAGTTGCTGCGGCAATGGAAAATCCAAACCTCAAGGATATGGTGGAAAACTGCATAAAAGAGGAGGACTGAGGTAATTTAAAATCACTGGATCTTTCTTGGTGCATAAGATTTCTAACCTTTCATGATAATAATGACTAATTTACTGCTAATTTACCTAATATTATCATAATGACTAAATATCTATTATATAATTAGTGATTATGAAACTGAATCATTGTTTTACATTAGTTGCTAACCAAAGCAGAATTAGTTGTAGATTGTCATTAATCCAAAATATTTGGGACCAGATCACAAAAATGTACAAGCACACACTGTATGAGTAAAAAAAACAATTAAATTGTATATTTTCTATTTTAGGCAGGATCTAAAAGAGAGATGATTGAAAACATTTGTTTTGTTGAAGCACTGTAATGTATTTCATTTACAGCAACATGAGTAGAGTGTACCGGTACAGTAAAACATGTGATAGGCTTTCAAGATGCGGTAGAGGTTCGTTTTTTGCAGCTAAGTTCTTGACTCCCATAGCCCACTCTTACAGGCGTTTGAGGGCAGACATAGCTTTTTACATAGCAGGACAAAATTGTATTTCTTGCTTTTGCTATAGAAATATCTGAATTATTGACGTTCTACTGAATGAAAAAAATGTGTTTGATGAGATGTAAAATGTTTACATTTATGTTTCAGGTTTTAATTGCAAGCCTCGAGATTGGTTGGTATAAAGATGTAAATAATTTGTAGAAATGTAAATTTTTCATATTAAATAATATATTTATAGTATCTTATGACATAGGCCTATGTATAATTGGATCAAATAAAGGTTTTTATATGGCTATGTTATACCTTTATTGACTTTTTAACCTGTTATTGTAAATATCCAATTTTATTTTTAAAATGTTGAAATAGAAATTATTAAGGTCCAAGTCCAGCAAAAAATTTTAAGCTGGTGTTTTTTGTTGATTGGAAGATGAACAGTACTTTGACTAGAAAACTCCATGGATGTTTTAAGCTAAATATGAAAGCAGGGCGAGTTATGAGTGGAGTTAAGATTCTTTAAATAACTTTGTATTGAAAACCTTAATAGGGATTGTTAACAGGGATTGTCAATGAAAAGTGCAATTACATTTTAAAAATAATTTATTTGAAAATATAATTGAACCATCTTAAATTGTATTGCAAAAACAGTCTAAAAGGATAATCTTGAGTTGTGTATAACAACGTCTCAGACAATTGCCTTTAATTCTTAAGAGTAAAAACTTACACAGCAATTATTTTCATAGTATAAAATATATTTACAATAATAAGAAATAAAATGTGAGAAAGAGAAAGAACTAGTCCGCATGGTATCCTAGCACTTGATTTATGGCTGACATTTCTTCTCGTGTCATCGGCTTTAGATTCAGTCCTGGAACCGGATCTTCAAACTCCAAATCTCGGAGGTCATTCACCTTTACTTTCAACTCACTCCGAAGTTTATTGATCTCACTGTTGATGGTTACTTGATCTAGAACAGTAAATTTCTTATCAGAAACTGAACTATTTAGGTTACTGATAAGGTTGAAACTACTGTTGATAAAACACATTTCAGAGATTTATCAGCTGAAGACAATTTTGAATTAGGCCTACGTTTCTGTTCTGTGTATAAAGGTGTACAGTTAATTTTGATGTTTACGGTTTACTCCTTATTTTTTCAATAAGTTTAAAACAATTTTAACCAGATGATCTACATTTAACATACACTCCAGCGGAATCTATACTTATTTAATACGCAAGCAGGTTTTTTGTGACAATTACTCCTTTTAAACTACTGAACCGATTGAATGTTTTTGGTGTCAATGGAAAGAGCTTAACGTTGTGACGTACTTTCACGAAGGTCGTCTCAATCGTTGCCACGGATGACTCAGTCGTCGCTGGGTTGGATATTCCAGGGGTCTATGGGAAGGAAAAGGATAAACTCAGATATATGGCTATAAGTCCTAAGACTTCAGGTGTGCCAGTATCATCACCGTTAGTGGGAGGGGAAGTAGGGATTGCTCGGATTGCTCTAGCACTGTAGTAAAGAAACAAATTATAGCTGAAACTAATCTACGCATCTGACCCCAGTGCTAGAGCAATCTTAGCATCCAATCCCAGTGCTAGAGTGATCGAAGCATCCGACTCCAGTGCTAGAGTAGTTTAAAGTTTTCTCTAATTCTTACTGTTTCCGATATCCCAATGGTGGCCTCCTTGAGTTGATCACCCTGTACAGTATATAAGTAGATTTTCATCTATTTAATTGAAGACTTTAAACAAAGTGGACATATTTTACATAGCATTTACCTTTGTTCAGTAAATCACTGGCTGTGGAGACAGGTAGCTTAACAAGTATTGGTCCGAGGGTGAACCAAGTCTTCTTCCCCTTTTCCTTAGACAGAGCTCTCAAAGCTTCTCGGTTACTGTTGCGTCTGCGGTCGAGGTCGACAATCTCAGCTCTGTCTCGCAAAATAGAGTCAGCTTGGAGCTCTGCAGCATGCAGTTGTTTCAAGGTTAATTTAGGATTTTCCATTTCAGATTATGCTCTGAAAAAAAAAACAACATATGGTTCAGTTTGATGATAAATTGTAGCAAACAAGTAAACTTGGGAGGGGACCATTAAAACAGAATTTGCCTTTAAATCATTCAAAAACTACTTTATTGGTCTGAGAGATAAAAACTAACAGATTGGTATCCCAGCCGAGACTCGACACACGACCGACGCGCGTCTACATGTCCGTCATGGCTCAAATAAAAGTAGGCCTACCGTGTATTTTTACGTTTTAATCGTGATGTATCTAAGTGTAAAGTTTGTGTATGTGTTTCAAAACTTCAATGGGGAAGATCAAGAACTTATATTAGGACTGATGATGGCAATTTATTCTGCCGAAATGCATCTCCTGTAATAGGACACAGCAATATTACGATCGACCGGCGGACACAGGTAATTTAACCTTTTACTGAAGATTGGTATAAAAAACTGTAACAACATTTTATGCTTGTTATAAGTTGTGTTATATTGTAATAGCTCATTACTCTATGTTGTTCCTTTTGTACTTTATAGCTTTATAACTTTATAATGACTTGGAGTTTATTCTTTGTTTTTTCTTATTTATGGATTTTGGAGCGAAACCGTTAATTCGCTCTCTCTGATTTTGGCCTTCAAATAGAGAACATGTAATCTGTAAATCAAGTATTGTGTGAAGTTAATAAAAGTTATGTAGAACCAGTAAAATCTGTATATTTATTAATAAAGCCCCACTTGCAACTAAATAATTAATTAAATGAATACAAATTAGAATAATGCTTGGATGTTAAATTTTAGTTTTAACACAAGTGTATGGAGCTTGTCTTCAAATTTGAAATTTGCGGTTTGATAACTAGCAGTAATGAAAGATTTTGATGCAATTGTCACTAAAGATGCTACCTTGAGGCGGGTTTTCCTACCTGCCAAATACGGCAGCATAATTTTGAATGTCATTCGAGGGTTTTAGTATGTTCAGGTTACAGCCCATTCATTAGTACAGCCATTCAGTTAGGAAAATCGTTAAACCTGAACCATGTGAAGGGGTTGTAAAAAAAAAAAAAACGCAGCCGAATTTGACAAATAGGAAATGCCTCAATAAGGTTAATGTCAACTTGTACGGTATTGATGCACATAAAAATTAAGAATGAACTAATTATTGTACTATTGTATGTTGTTGGTTTTGAATACAAATGAACAATTGGTAAACCGTTGTGTAGCAAAGATGTTAAACAATAAGTTATTTAATGGTAGTACAGAACAATTAATTGGCATGAATAGTCCGAATAATAATTTTTAATAGTGTAGGTTATTTGTTTTGTTAAGTTATTTTATTATATGTTTTGAGTTTTACAGCAACAGACCTTTAAAAAAATGTAGGCTACTGTGCTTATCTATATTTTATTTTTTAAATGAATAGTTTAAATTTAATAACTATACAAATAATTTTACTGATTGTAATGGAAATAGTAATATAGGCCTACACTTATTGTATTAAAGAAATTAATAGCTCAACTCACTCACCACTAATTTATATATTTACATTATTTACACCCAACATCGACTATTTGGACCCAATGCTATGACAACATTTGTCTTAAATTCCTTTCCAGTCTTTGGTCCTTTCTTTTTTGCGACTGTAGCTTTCTTTTGAATGTATCTTTGGGTTTTGCATTCCTCCGTGCATCCTCCACATTATGTGTTACTCTTGGTTTGTACTGTTTAGCTCCCAACCCCGTCCGGTCTTGTTTCAAAATGGTTTTCGGGGGAAATTTATTGCCTTCGCCGCTCGGACCTAGCCCGGTTTCTTTGTCCCATCCTGACCTGAGTAGGATTTGAAATCCTTTGTTGCTTTCAGGAATTCCGTACATTGTAGGTATCTTTTTCTTCGATGCAGCGTTGAAATTGTGAACAGTGGAAGAAAGATGTTGCTTTAACGATGTATCCTCGAAACTTAATTTACACCTCTTGCAGTAAAACGGGGTGATTCGTGATTGTTCCGAACAGGTAGACTCTTCTACGGTAGTGTTTTTGGACTGTAGAGTATATTTGTCCAGAATAGTCAAGACATGAGTGTGACCTCTACTAGAAGCTAGTTGACGACAAGTGTTGCCTTTTTTGTCTCGAAGATCAAGTCGCGGACACCATCTTAGTAGCAGCTCCACCATGTCTATATTCCCAGTACAACATGCTGACATCAGCGGAGTCCAACCAAACTGATCCGTCGTGTTGATCTTATCTTCATTTCCATCTAATATTTTTTCAACATCCTTCAAATTTCCGCCTTCAACGGCCTTCATAAGTGTATTAATATTAAATGTCACTTTGACTACAGTTTTCTGTTTCTTGCAATCATCAGCTGTTTCCCTTTTTTCTACTCGCTTAGTATTGGAAACTTTTCCGATCACCTTTTCATAAAACTGTTTGACATGACTACCAGAAACAAACACAGGTCTAGGTGTTGG
The DNA here is from genome assembly GCF_028750875.1 of Macrosteles quadrilineatus. NCBI lineage: Eukaryota > Metazoa > Arthropoda > Insecta > Hemiptera > Cicadellidae > Macrosteles > Macrosteles quadrilineatus. The sequence goes on along the minus strand of NW_026542599.1, from coordinate 7,224,122 downwards.
ATTAGAATCAGTATTTTCTGAACTGCTTTTTAGTTCATCAGACGCTTTGACAAACGGCTTAATAGGGCCTATAAAGTAGGTAGAGCTTGTTTTATCCATTGATTCTGCAACAAATGGAATTTTATTACTTTATTTTGTATACTATTTCTATTAGTTTTGTCATGGGGTTGACTTGTCAATCTTTAGGTAAAAGTTATGAAAGCAATTTTTGTTTCAATGATAATGCTCATAACAAAAATGTTGTGATTAAAAAAACAATGATCAGCAAAATTCCTCTAATATCCATTCTCTTCCGAATTGTATCACGTTTACAACTGTTAATTACAACCAATCCTTAAAAACGCTGGATATTTATTTAATCGGTGTTAGGGCTTGTTCCATAAATTGAGAATCATGGTGTCAAAAAATACTATGCCACAGTTATGATACTTTTTATCCAGCTGCGTTGAAGAACATCTGCACTAACTTAAATAGTAACAAAAATAGTAAATTTTCAACAATCTGTCACCACCCATTTTGTCTGTAATCACTGAAGAATGAAAAGTAACTAGACAAATAACTTGCCCTTTCTTCTAAATTAGTTCAATATGCTGGATAACATACAGCTTAGATCCACATTTACCAAAGCCCCGGTCTCATTGACTGCTGGGAAATATATGTTCAATAGTTGGCCACACTGGTAGGCCAGCTTGGACTTAACCCTTCTGTACCTTTCTTCCAACTGCAGATACACCCTTTGTTTAGTTCTTTCTAGTTTAGGGTATAAGTATAACATTAGCCTACAATCAATCAAGAATTTTTAGAAGTACTGTACTGTACTTTTCCTATGAGTTCCACCTGAGCTTTACTTTACTTGACACTATCAAGTTACAGTAACATCACAACATCGCAATGACAAAGATTGACAAAAAGCGATAGCCTACGAGCCGGTAATGCCACTGCTAACCTTTACACTCTGCAGACGGCTCGTCCAGATTGCCAACAGTTGGCAGCCAATCTAAAGGCGGGGACACACTTGTCATACACCCTTCCGATCCTACTACGATCCGATTTGCGGGATTCCAGAAGGATCGGTGCGGGATCGGAGGGGGTGAACACACATGTCATACACGCTTCCGAACCGGCGACCCATCTCCGATTTCCTCCACCGAGTAGATCAACACTCGCCAGTCTGATTCGTAAACGTAAACTACGTGCAGAAGGTGATAAATACTGTATGTTCAAAAACTTTTGTATTCAGGATTTAGCCATGGTTTGTCTAGGTGAAGAGGAAGAAAGTCAGACAACTCTGGAGGGCAGTGGAAAACGGAGAATTTTGGTCCATTCTGCATGGAAGGAAAGCAGAAGTGCCCATTTTATATATTATAGGTTTTTCTCTCTCGAGTTCGTTTAGCTCTCCTACCCGTCCGATTTTCATGATTGTGGTCTCGAATTGAAGGTATGCACGCACAGATTTCAAATCAACCATCGGCATATATTTATCTCAAACAATTGTTCCAATAAAGGTGATTTTAAAGAAATAACCCGTCCTGCATCCGACAAACGAATAGACTGCAGTGTCGGTGCGTGATCGGAGTCAAAATCGGAGTAGGATCGGAGTATGACATGAAGCGTGTCGGAGAGGTGTAAACAACCGCGTTCAATGTTATGTACCATTCCCCTCTCCGACAGTCGTACCGCAGTATGATCGGAGTCGGATCGGAAGGGTGTATGACAAGTGTGTCCCCGCCTTAATACTGTGTGTTTGGTTAAAAGTATTCCTTGATCTGTGTATAATCATATGTCATATTATGTTATTATTGTTATTGTTTACATTTGAATTTTTTACAAGTTGTACACAGATTGAGTTCAGTAATAAAGATACTTTTGTTAAATGGAAATTAGTAAATTCTATTAAACACTGTGTGCGTATGTTATTGCGGATCATTTACATAAAAAAAATTCTTACGTAGACTACATTAGTTTTAATTAATCATAATTTAATTTGTATCAGCGAATTTCCCATATAGAAAATAAGAGCGGTTTTTACTTTAAACTTGAAAAAAAAAACATACCTTATCAATGTAAGGCTAAGGTGCCGGTAATTATTTGTTTCTGACTGAAAATTTAAAATATACATAGCCTAAGTTAACTTATTTAGACCTAAAACAACCTCGGATAAGCCGAGGCTCAGATGCTACCTTTGATGCCCAAGTTAAGTTAGGCCTAGGTACCTTAATTTTTGTTACATCCAGTTGATGGTGACGAACTCTGGAAGGCTTGCACGTTTCTGTTCAAAGAATCGAAGTTTATTGCATGGTATTGATAAGCATTTCTCAGTTTGGACCTTATGTCATCCAGGTTAGGGTCCAATTCTGCCAGTTCGCTTGAAATACTATCAAAATTGTTGCTTAAACTTTTGCTCTCCGTTATAAGTTTCACTATAGATTCACAATTGTTATTTTTATACGTCTGAGTGCTTTCTACTTTCCATTCGATGTCATCAAGTCTCTTCACAGTATTGAGAAATTGTTCCTCAAGATCTATGATAGCTTGCTCCATTCTGTAAGCAAATAATTTTTAGGCATGAACCTGAAGTATTCTTCAATCATAGGTAAATAAAGTAAATTAACATATAGCCTACTTTAAAATTAGGCCTACCTTGGCCCAAACAAGCAGGGGGCTTCTACATAGGTGAACAAATATACCTAATATAAATGGGCGAACATTAAGACCAAAACTATAGACACTTGGAGGGTTAAATCTAACCGAATGAATAATCAATAGCCTATAGGTAACGAATAATCTACACATATCAATATTTTTCATTCGATTGAGTGAAGGACGTTAACTTAAGTGCAGCCAAACTAACCAAACGATATATCGAATGAAACAATAGATTAATCGATATATCAATTCGATATTTTCATTCAAATGAGTGTAGGACCTAAAGTAAAGTGCAGCCGTTATAATTTATAGGTCTACAAATATTTTAAAATAGCCACTTTGTTCAGAATTTTATGAGGATTCCAAAAATATAATAATATAAGGAAGTAGCCTAGGTTTGCAAATAAATAAGTTATGGGCAAAAAACAGATTTCGGTACATAGCGTTTAGCTAAGAATGCATAGCCTAACCATAGCTAGGAATCTGGCTGATAATTTACATCAATATCACTACCACTTCTTTAGGATCATCAACCAGCCCTTCAAAATCACTTAAATCTTCTTATAATGCACCACGTATATCACTACTTTTGATTTTAACACTAAAACAATGATAAACGTAATAAAACACATCAGTCATCGGTGCGAGGTTAACCAAGCTGTTTACAAATACCACGTCAGCTGTCTGCTGCAATATTTTCGGAACTAAAATTAAAAGTGTCTAGAAACAGACATCAGGAGAAAGCTCTGAATCTGCTGAAAAAACCCATACCTAACTCGATCCAGTTCAATACGATTCAGTCAGTCCCAGAGCCGTCGCCGTAAACAGTGTTTGTGAGTCGCAAAAGCAACGCATAACACTACAGCGGATGTGTTATGAGTCGCTTTTACGACACATAAGTTAACACTCGGAGGGTTAAACCTAACTAACCGTAGATTATTTGTTACCTATTATTGATTATTCATTCAGTTAGATTTAAACCTAACTAACCAAACTTGATACAGTAGAACCTCTTTAATCCGAATGCCTCATTGCTGTACTCTATGTACACAGTACAGTAGTTCTTTATTGTATACTGTATTTATTGATATACGCACCGTAATTATTTCAATTGTCTCAACTTACTGTTTATTCCCTATGTTTACTAACTGTATTAAATAAACGCAGTATTTTACTTTATAAAGCATTTTTCACTTATCCCTAGCTATTGTTATGTAAAACAACAATATTTTATGTAATCCGAACTATTCAATAGTCCGAACTACACCTGGTCCCAATTAGTTCGGATTGAAGAGGTTCTACTATATATCAAATGAAATAATCAATCGATCGATATTTTCATTCGAATGAGGGTAGCACGTAAATAAAGTGCAGCCAGAAATTTATGTTTGCAACTTGCCGTACCTATGTGTAGTTACAACAATGTATAAGTGGGTACAGTTTCTTAACTGGGCTATGCTAATTTCGATTGAAACTATCGCTTCGATTAGTAAACCCTAATGCGATTTTTCACCATCAGCAAGTTTGGTAGGTTAGGTTAGGTTATGATAGTTTAATTTTATAATAGATATAGCCTATTTAAAAATATTGATTATTAATCAATATTTCCAATTCGGTAGTTTCAATCGATATTAGCATAGCCCAGTTAAGAAACTGTACCCGTATAAGTATCCTGAACTTAGTAGCTAGCTTGCTAATAAAGATTATAACTCTAAAAAGTTGGAGTAAGCTAGCTAACCAAGACAGGTTTAAGCCTAATGGGGGATTTGAACTAAATAATTAGGCCTACCTAAATTTTACCCATTGCAGCAGTTAAAACAAAAATAACTATGAAATTAAATAACCGTTCACTTGTTCACTACAGCAGTCAACAACTTACAACTTTACTTTACTTAATTAAGTTAATAGGCCTACTTCATTACTTTGAATTTGATCTCTGATCTGACTGAATATTGAATAAGCTTTGTAAGTAAAAAGTAAAGGTTAGGTTAGGTTTAGAGTTTGATTTGGTTTTTAGGTTAGAGAGGTAGGCTGGATAAGTTTTAGGAAGAGACCAGAAGAACTAGTATGTTTAGAAGAAGGGGTAAAGCGTCGATTATGAAACATTCTGTCTGGTAAGAAATCATCCTGCATTTTTCAACAACTGCGTCAAAGTCAATAATGAAGTATATTTACTGGTAGTTATTGAATTGAATTATTTTTGCTGTGTTAAGTATCTAAACAAATTATAGGCATACCATTTACTTTACCTAAAAAGTTTAGGCAACAGACAAATTTTCCCCTTTAGCTATTATTCATCCATCAATCCAACAGCAATGTTAAGTTATAGATGTATTTAATATATCTAAAAGGCAAAGCCCTTACTGACTGACTGACTCACTCACTCAGGAAAACTAAGTAGTTTTTATTCTGATAGGACTCTCGGGCTCCACCCCGGCCCCAGTGGCTTACTTACTTATACTTGAATACTTGATTCCTTCATCCTTGACCAACAAACGTTGGATAGATTGCGTCAAAAAAGAGTAACTTATAAAACACTACTATAAACATATATATATACAATTTAAACTGTACTGACGGATGTGACTCGGATTTTTGGAAAGTTGAGTGGATTGTCAATCAGTTCCTTGATGGAGTACAGAGGCCTACTGACTAGGCTCTGGCGAAGTGCAGACTTAAACTGCTTTGGTTCTAGGGTCCGGATGGTTGTCGGTAGCGTATTAAATAATTTTATCGCTAGAGATGGATATGAGTTAAGCGTGTGGCTAAGTCGACAACGGGGTGCATCCAGGTCATAGGCTCTGCGGGTTCCATAGTTGTGCTGCATGTTTCTGGTTGAGAAGTTGTTTATATTTTCTCTCAGAAGAACTAGGGTGTTTAGCGCATACTGGCTGAAAACTGATAGTATGCCAAGTTCTTTAAAAAGAGGTCTACAGTGATCGGTAGGGCCAGAGGATGTTATTAGTCTTAGCGCCTTCTTCTGCAGCAACAGCACACTCTGGGTCGCGTAGCAATGGCCCCATACCACCAGTCCATAATTTATGTGGCTATGGAATAATGCATGGTACATTATGACTAGGTAGGGACGTGTAATCTCATGCTTCAGTTTCCTGATCAGATATAATATTCTGCTTAGCCTGACGCACACTCTCTCCACATGGAGGTTCCAGTTGAGTTTGGAATCGATCCAGAATCCTAGCAGTTTGACCGCCTCGTCTTCGATGCCCTGTTTGAGGGTACACGTGATGGATTGTGTTTTATCGTCATTGATTTTAAGGCGATTCAAAACGAACCATTCTTTGGCCTCATCCAGCAGAAATGCTGCCTCGGTTCTCAGGTCGTTCAGGTTGCCGTGCCTGGTCAGTAGTGTTGTGTCGTCTGCAAAGAGCAGCGTTCGTCTATTTAGGGACAGATCTTTAATCATTATGACGAACAGGACAGGGCCCAGAATCGATCCTTGGGGCACGCCGTGGTGTATTTGCCTGATACTGGAGGAGGCTCCCTGCAACGAAACAATTTGTTTCCTGTTTTCTAAGTAGCTAACTATTGATTTGTGGACTACTCCAGTGACGCCATATTTGCCAAGCTTGGCAAGAAGGATGTCATGAGAGACCACGTCGAATGCCTTGCTAAGATCACAGAGACTGAGATGGACGGAGTCATTAGATTCAAAGGCATCAGAGATGTTCTTGACTAAGCTAAGGAGTGCAGAGGTTGTGGATCTTCCGGCCCTAAACCCATGTTGAGAATCGTTAAACAGATTGTTGTTCTCGAAATAGGCCACCAGTTGCTGTTTCATTACTGACTCCAGAACCTTAGAGAAAACAGGAAGAATTGATATCGGCCGAAAGTTTGCGGGCTGTGCCGGGTCACCCTTCTTGTAAATCGGAATGGTTTTAGCTAACTTCAGGTTTTCGAGAAAAACACCTTTAGCCAAACAGCTGTTGACTAAATAAGCAAGAGGGGCAGCAATCGATTTAAATACGGATTTAAGAATATGACTAGAAACTCCATTTATGTCCTGACTAAAAGAATCTTTAAAGTTGTGTACTATTTTAATTAGATCTTTCTCACTCACCTTTTTCCAATTTCTAAGGGTGACAGTTGGGGTTAGGTCCGGGAGGTAGTCAACTGAGTTAGGCTGTAACAGAGGTAGGTAAGAGATTATATTATCAGCAATACCAGAAAAGTAGTCATTGAAGTCGTCGGGTGATGATGGAGATGATGGTACATGAGTGGATGGTCTGTGTTGGTTGATGATGCCCCAAGCGGCTTTACATGAATTTGGAGCATTCAAGATGGTCTGTGCATTGGACAATTTCTTAGCTAACCTAACTTTGGAACTGTAGTATTTTTTTATTTTAGAATAGAGTGAGAGGTATTTAATTTTCAGAGCAGGGTCAAGGGTCAGTTTGTAGTGATCATGGACTAAAATCATCAGTGAACGCAGCTTGCTTAATTCTGGGGTATACCAACTGTTAGGCTTGTTACTTACTTTGGTGGATTGAGATTTTGTAGCTTGCGGTTTTTTCTTAATTTCTCTAGCTGGAAAGACCAAGTCAAATTGTTCCTGGAAAAGACCAGAAAACATCCCAAATGCATCAGAAGCGTCAGGTACTGTGTAGATACTCTCCCAATTTATATTCTCTAGCATACAACATAGGGTCGGTACATTGTTTAAATCTAGTTTCCTTTTCACTATCTTGTAAGAGTCTAGCCAGTGGGGTTCTTTGCTTACCTTGGTCAGTCCCAATGTAAGGACCACAGCTCCGTTGTGGTCACCGACATGGGACGGAACAACCTCCGCTTTCAAGTCCCAGGAGTCAAAATTGGTAGCGGCTGAGTCCAGACACGCGTCGCCTCTGGTTGGCACTCTCATGGGGCTCTAGAGTTTCCCATGTTAACCTTATGAGAAATGGAATTAATGAATCTTAACAGCTGTTTCAATTAAACAAGTTGGTTCTGTTCTATGATGTTCAATATCATTAAAGTTACAAGGATTACCAACAGGGTGCAGCACTATTATTTCTTTTACATTTATGACAACAGCTAATTTGCAACCAAAAGGTGAGTGAGCGTAGCGAACGAACTTCAACCTGGAGGCGGGTTAGCGTAGCGAACCCTCCAACCTAAAAGTGAGTGAGCTTGGCGAACGAACTTCAACCAGGACGTGATTGAGCCATGCGAACCAGCTCACTTATAAAGTTAAACGGGGCAAAGCCCGCGGGTACAGCTAGTACAAATATAGATGTAATAGCCATAGACTATTTCAATGTAATATTATAAGTCCAAGTCCAGTGTGTTTGACTGTGGCGACTAGCGCTACATCTCGTGAAGCTCCTGCTCGCTAGGAGGCTAGGAGCATATACATCTTGACAGCTGCGGGTCAAAGCCCTGGTAGCTAGAGAGAGGTGGCTTTGACTGATGGCACTGACTGGTGTCAAAGGAATTTAATTTTTATTATATTACGATTATTTTCATGATTTTTGCTTTACTGTTTGGTCATATAACTAGAGAAATAAGATATTTGATTTTCTAGTTTTATTTAGTTTATGATGTTTAAAATAACTGAAATATCAAGAAACAAATTATTATCGCAAATTGAAAGGGAGTATGTTTTATCATAGATAAAGCATACTCCGTTTTATCACATCATAATCTAAGTGCAAGGTCCTATAGCTCCGATTCATTCAACCATTCAACTCATTAGCATTATTGTTTTGTTGTATGCTTATGAATATAATTTGAATTAAAATCCACGCTATATGGCATTGATTATATTTGGGTGGTAAACTAGGCTACATGTTTGTACAATAATAGTGTTTTGCAATGGAGAACTTTAAAAACAAAAATATTTAGTTTGTAAAAAAAACAAAAACATTAAAACAAAAACAAAACAGCTTTTTATTATTAGGTTATGTTGCTATGCTAGCTAAGATTTAGGTAAACGGTAAACTTAGGATTTAGGGTCTTGAATGCTAATTGTTTATGGATTATGTTAGTGAAATTAAACTTTACATAAATTTTAATGTGATAAATCTCGCCAAACATGAATGAATTAAACTCTGTCAAGGATTTGAATGACTTTAGGAAACAGGTACGTGGGACCACCTAGGCCTTGGACTCGATTTTGCTTATAGGCCCTAGGCTGTAACTAATATTACATTGTGTATTATTTTATTGGTAAACGTATAAACATTAAATAGGCCTATTACTACTCATTACTTGTAAATAAGAACAAAAGTAGATCCTAAAATTAATTTCATTATTCTAAGTTATTGACCTAAATATTATTGATTTAAATTACCTGTAACTTATCCCTCAAGTGATCCTGGTTGACCAGGATCACTCGACGGATTAAGGTATTGAAACTAGTGATGGGATAACCGAATGGTTTCTATGACCAAATAATCAATCAGTTATTTTTTGCGTCAATTGGTTATTTTTAGTTGAATGAATCACCGAATCAATTTTAGTCATTATTCACTGTCACGAAGCACAACTAATTTTTATCTTATGGGAAACTGAATGCCATTTAGTCTTTTAGCGTCAATCGGTGATTTTTAGTTGAACGAATCGCCGAATAAATTTTAGTTTCCTGATGATGTGACTAAATAACTAAACCACCGAATCGCTCGGTAAGACTAATTTAACCGAACCAGGATAAAATAACCGAACTAGTCTATTCAGCATCAATAACCGATTGATTAGGTTATTTTCATTCGGTGATTCCCACCACTAATTGAAACCTTTTATTGTAAAAATCAGTGAGCAAGAGGCTATACCGGTAATTATTCCGTGTAGGTGCCTCCAAACAAATTTTTAATTTTGATATCTTACTTAATAGTTTTTTTTACCTCGTGAATCCAAATATACCATTATTTTTCACAGCTGATGAATATTTCTCAAGATATCGCCATAATAATATACAACATTACAATAAGCAAGGTAGGATGGATGGCATTTACAAGTGGAATGAACTATGGGTTAAGTAAGCCAACAGCTGATTGTTTTGAATCATAGGCTAGTCAAAAGCAAATGGAAGTGAACATTTATAAGCTAACTCTGATTCTGAAATATGAAAATCACCTGATTGAGTTTCACTTTTCACATTCTAAGACCAATAAGCGAACACATTCAATAAATTGTATTATTGTCACCAGTATTCTATTCTTATTAATAATTTATTGATTTATATTACATCGTTTAGAAATTACATAATAAAATGGTGCTATTCTAACGTAACCTAACCTAACCAAACCTCTAGAATGCAAGCAAACTCCATTTTATGTCAGAAAAGGCATGTCAGGGTAGTAGGTCGTGCTTTATGTAAATTGGTGACTGCACTAAGTCCTTTTAAGGTAGGTTGGATGAGGTAAGTTAAAGTTTAGGTTATAATGCAACTGAGTTGTTGGTTTATGTCGCCTGCAGACTGTTTTTGTAAAGTTAAAATCCAGAGAAAAACACTTCAAATTACTATTTCAAAAATGCAAGCATTTTTGAAAAAGGTAAATCTACTGGGATGGGAGGATCCCCAAACAACATTGTCTGCGCTCGTGCACCTCTTGCTAGTATTCTCTACATGTTATAGTCCAGCCGCTTAAAAAGCGACCTGCGCGCTAATGCTAACCAATGCTAGAGGAGGTTGCTTTCTAAGCGGCCGAACTATAGTAGACATTTGAAATATCTAATAATAATATAATATTTGAAATAAAAAAGTAGCATTTGGTAGCGTTGGAAAGTCAAAGTGCACTGAAGTACACTAAATTCAATCAAGCATTGTGAACCTCCTTAAGGTAACCAGTCGCCACTTGTCTCAAGGAACAATTCTAGCCTCTGGCCTTAACCTATTCTTTGACTTCAGTATTGGAAATTTAAACTAAGTTAATTTACTACTATGATTCATCTTAATATTAGCTTTTTTTCTCTTTTTATTCTAGTTGGATTCATTATCTGACACTCTGAATTTCTTTAAACCCGATGAACGAGACAAGGCAATCAAAATTCTTCAAGAATGCATTGAAGACTGTAAAAACAGTTTTACTTTAGTCGAAGGTAACTCAAAATTAAGTTAAAACCTTTAATGCAGTGTTTCCCAACCAGTGTGCCGTGGCACACTGGTGTGCCGGTAGGCCTCTGTAGGTGTGCCGCAAAATTTGAAGTAGTTAAAAAACTTTTGATGTCGTAATAGAGGTGCTTTAAGTGTGGTTGCGCGTTCATGAGAACACAATCTTTTGTGTAGAATTACTTGTCAGTGTTGAATCCATGTTTCCAATTTTGAAAAGTCTGCGTCTGTTTGAAGGAAATATAATAAAGTACTTCTTATCCCTTGATATTTCGAACATTATTGCCACCGGGACTGATGTACGAACTGATAGAAGCCTTGTTATAAGATACAAATACACGTCATCTTGTTAATTAAGCATAAAGTTCAACATTAAAAATTACATTCAACATTAAACATAAAGTTTACACATTTTTAACACAAAATACATTTAATGAAGGTAGCCGGCCACATTTATAAGGAACACACTGACGCAGGTAGCACGGTGGACACGACTGTGGTCATGATATTTTTGTCACAATATTTTTGTAGAAAAGTGTGCCGTGACTACAAACGTGTTCTAGTTAGTGTGCCCTGAACGGAAAAAGGTTGGGAAACACTGCTTTAATGAATGTAATTTGAATCTACGTTAGTTTCACACAGAGTAACAAAATCTCAATAACTTGTTCAACCTTATTAGTAAAATAACCTTAAATATTTATACGAACAGAACAAAAAAAAATTGTTGAAAGCAGTTTATGTGCTAGGACATGGGAATCAAACTTAGAACCTGGGATTTCAATTTGGCAGTTGGCCCTACCTTGTGGATTGGTCTGATCATTGGCTGTCCTCAAATTTGGCAATTGGCTAGATTTCATTATCTTTACTATGTGTGTTACCAACAAATACATGATGTATGAGGATTTCCGATTCCCGTTTTCTTAAGATAAGGAAAAGTTTACAAATTAGCACAGCCAAATCTCGGGTCAAACAAATCAAAGTGAGATAGCTCTCCAGTAACCCATTCCATGCAATTGAACAATAATTCTTGCATTTACATTTGTTTAACCTTACTTAACAAATCCTATTTCTATGTCGTTAACAATGACAATGTTGGATGAAAATGAATAAAATTAACTTTAATTGGTTTTAATCATAATCACTTATATTCATTGAATTTAATGTATGTAATTGCAAAGCATGATTTTCTTTTAGTTGAGTCAGAAGGGATCAGCAACAAAGTTCAAAACAACGACGGACCCAGCAACTGTCCAATGTTGAGAAGTGAAAATTCTAAATTAGAGAAAAGTATTGCTTTTGAGGGATTTGAATCGAATGGTAAGCTGAAACATTTCTGGATACAAAGCGAACATTTCCCTTTATAAACTATATAATTTTACCCTTTTGGTGAAAACTTAGCCTAATTGTTAATTTCTTATACTGTGCAACTAATAATAATAATAATAATATCTGCCAATTTATTCACTCCTTGACAGGATTTTGTAATCAAACCAAAATATTTTGTTTGCGTTTCCCTCAGCATATCTAGGCCAATTTTTCCATGATCCTAACCTTATGTATGTTGAATCTTGAATGTGGATTAAATATTAAAATTTGTGAATGGAAATGCAAAAAAGTATATGCAAATCGGCTAAGCGCCAGGGTTTATCAAGGTATTTATTGTTTTAAATTCAAATTTGGGTGTTAGATATTAAGGATAAGTACATTATCTACAGAGTAATAAACATGGGAAACAGCCTACCTGTAGTGCATAGTTATTTAAAGTCTAATTTCAGCAATATATGACCAATTCTTGGACAAATGTAATGTTTTCAGAAGTATACAAAAGGTCTGCACCTATAGGAACAGAGTCCGTCAAGCTTCCCGAACATTCTACACACAATAGGCCTAGTCATGTGGAAAAAACATCTTCAGATACAAATGCAGAAGATTTAATTTTCATCAGTGAAGAGAGCGATTTACAGAGCGAGGACGATTGTAAAACATCCCTGAAGTGCCTCAAGTGTGAAAAAAAGTATGAAAATAAACGCAATCTATTGGAACATGTACAATCACATTCTGGAAAACCCAAGTCGTGCAGTGATTGCCCCAAGTTGTTTCAAAATTCGCTAGCGTTCAAATGCCACAAACAGTTGGGAATGTGCGTTAAGTCGAGTAAGGTGTTCAAGTGTAAGTTGTGTAAACGTTTGGTTTACGGGGAGAGCCAGTACAATGCACATCTCAGTGCGCACAAACGCAACCAGTGCAAGACTTGCGGCGATCACTTCTCTCGACAGAAACACCTGGAAATTCACATTGTCAATGTTCACAATGGAGCCATCAACAAGGATTTGTTCAGGTTGGTTAATCATCGCTATATAAGTACCAAGGTGCATGGGCTTTGATAGGCCTTGCATTTCAACTCGTAGAGTGAATGATGATGTGAAATGAAGTGAGATGTCTTTTTTAGATAAAATGGTATTGGCAGCTAAGTAGCACTTCTTGAAACCAATTCTTGGTCTATCTGTAGTTTCACTCTACAGCAACCCTACCAATACAATAAAACAAAAATCCCTCTATACAAGTGGAGGAAATTCTCTCTTATTCCGCTTTAACATTATGAAAAAACCCATTTTGTTTCGTATGAAATTTCCTGTTCCATCCCGAGTAAATTTGTACACGTGTCATTTTAAAATAAGGTAGTTCTTTAAACCTTGCTGTAAACTGTTCTAAAATAATTTAATCATTTGGGGTTGGTTTAGTCTGGAAAGCAGTATAAAATACCCCCGCCGCAGCAAACCTGCCGTCTAAGCGAATTTCCATTTGGCTGAATTGATTTTCAATTGGTCTATTTAAATAACATTAGGTTTAACGAGTACCTAGGTTTGCTGCTACAAGGAAACTAATAAATAGTGTGTTTTAAGTAAAATAATTATTGCTTAGTATAAAATGAATATATTTGCCAAGTTTGATCAAAAGATATCCATAAATAAGCAAACTACAACATTTTACAATATTCTCCATAAGAATAACATGGGAATTTTAAATTTAATTTTTTTTTTTGTTTTCTCCGTAACCAATAACCGTACAAAAACACTTTGATATACTGAATTGTTTGTTTTTTTTAAGCTCTTTAAGAAGGTTTAGAGAAAAATTGGAAAATTTTGTGTTTTGAGGGTCAAAAGTGAGAAAAACCAATTTTTACCCCATAAAACCCCCCATAAAATCGTGTTCCCATGGTCCGATCATGCTGGATCGCGAACTCATTCAAGTTTATCCCGCCTTACACCTTCAAACCAAATTTCATCAAAATCGGATAAAAATTACTCAAGTTATCGTGTTCACTGACACATATATATATAAATCTATATATCTATATATATATATATATATATACATATATAAAAATTTGAACGAATGGTGTTTTTGGCCTCTGGGGACATCAAAATGAAAAAGTAAATCGGTCCCGGGCCTAAGTCTTACCATGAGACCTACGGTAATAGCTACTTCCCTATAGGGAAATTCGCTAAAACAGGCCTCAGAGCCAAAAATCTTGGTTTTAACCGTACATATAGTCTAAAATTGGTGTTTTCGAAATAAAGATCCTTTGTATGGAAACACTGCTACCAAATTCTATACTTTGATTATTTTAGTCACGGACAGAAAGTACGTATGAGCCAGTAGTCCTGACAGTAAAAATGTTTTCAGTATTGACCTTTGGTAAAGGTTTATTGCTCAATTTTGACTCTTGTTGTTGGTAATAAATTTAAAGGGCCATATAAATGTTATATATTCAATTCTAGAGGTTAAAAGTGTATTTACATTGCCAAATAGGACTGTAGGAGTAAGGGTAAATAATATATTTTAAGGAAGGAGACCCTTACGCATACTCCCACTACTTCATTATTATTTTTCCCAAATCTAATCATAGCAGAAATCATACAAGAAATTTACTCGTCCGTCGGCACCCCTCCGTCTTTTACTTAGACTCATCCGACGTTCGCACATTTCAGACATTCTTAAGCATTTTTATTAACTCGTATTTTTTCATGTGTCTCAGAGATAATCATTAGGCCTACTAACATTCAGTTTCGTATTTAGGGTTCTAGTGGCCCGAGGCTAAATCAACCCGAGCGGCCCCGCAATAGCGGTGAAATCGTGAACATCTCCCATGATCACAAAACATAGTCATTGTCACCTGTGATCGCCTTCTTGCAGGCTTTATTTAAAGCCCCCTTTTAATTTAATCAAGTTAGCCTCTTGTATTTTCATAATCCGGCGGCAAATGCGCTTGGGATACTTGCATCCAAACCAACCGACGAAAACTCAGTGTGAGCTCAGGCTTGGCCAGAGGAAGGCGATATTTCGTTCGCGAATATTCTTCTCAGTTTACTTTGTGCACGCTAGTGCGATCTGTCGTTCCCGCGTGTGGGGACAAAGTGAGCGTTTTCCTTAAGTACTATAGTAGGTAGTTAATTTTGGCAGATAATAGTAAAACATAGCATGTTTTATTTAGAGTGATTTCAATTGGTAATTAGTCAGTGAGACTGCACCAGTGCTGATGGTGGACACTACCTCAGTGCTTATGGGTAGCCGGTGTCCCATAATTTGGTGACTTCACTTCATGGAGAGTTTATATTTACATTATTTTTGTTACTGAGTAGGCTATTGATATTCAATTATCAATTATCAATCATTAAGATGGGGACGCCACTTAGGTGCGTATTTTAACCCAAATATGAGTGAAGGATGAGTGTAGAATGGAGTGAGATGATCTGTGTAGCTTTGTTACTGACTAAGATCAGCTGTTTCATTAGCCAGGATCATTTATTTAAAGCCCAATGATCAGGAACAGCTGGGTCCAGTTTTGAACCATCAAAAAGCTACTGACTTTTCTCAGGATCGAACCGGCGACCTTTTGATTAGTAGGCGAGCACTATAACCACTCAGCTACCCAGCCAGTTCAATACAGTATAAATATTTAAAATAATAATTAAAATAAAGACTGCCAAAAGAGATTTGATTATTTTATTAGCAGTTAAATGTTAAAATGAAGACTAGGCTTAAATCAAACTCTTACTTGTTCTAAGTCTAACAAAGTAAAAAAATAATAGGAATATCTAGCCTATATATTAATAGGCAAGCATGTTTCTTTAAGCCCCCTTTCCCAGCTTGTGTGCATCGCAGAAAAAAATCTACGCATGCTGTTGGAAAAATACATGCCTGTAGATTTGCAGGATATAAATTAATATAGGCTCAAAAATAAGCACAAACAATTAATTTAAAATCCAAACAAATTAACATGGGCCTTATGGGTTGCCATGCTGGGGACAAAATAACAACAAAATATAAACAGAAAATCAAAACAAATTAAAAAAAATTCCAATCACATGTTTCCTTTACAGCGTGGGGTGAAATTAGAGAAGTCTGTACATGACATATTTTTGTTTGAGTTTTCGACCACTGGACGACTCAGTATATATTAGCCTAATAATATATAAAATAAGTACCCTTTTCCCTTTTTTTAATAAAATTACACAACATGTTATACAGGGTGTCCCGTAAGTAAACAGCCAAACTCCGGGAAATGGTTCTATGGGTCAAAATAAAGAGAAAATCAAGGATAACAATTTTCCAAAATCGTTTCAGTAACCAGATATCCGCCATTTTGTATTTTTTACACAAACATTTTTATTTTAGGATTTTTTCAACCGATCTTTATAAAACTTGGTATGCAGGTTGTAGAAGAGCCCCATGTTAAACATTACGATTTTTATTTGTAAAATGGGGCAAACCTGACTAGCTTCTGCCTTATTCTACCCCATTTTACAACTATAAATCGTAATATTTCAGCTATTTCATATTCAATCTGAAATTGGTACCGGTATCGTTTGATAGGGAATTAAAAATGCTAAATAAAAGTATTCTTGGCATTTTTTCATAAAATTATCTGTTTTTGAGTAATTTAAGCTAAAAAAATGAAAATGGCCGCCATTTAAAAATTTTAAGTTGAATCAAGATGATTTTTTTTTTACCATGGAGCTCTTCTACCTTAATCTGCATAGGCCTTACCAAGTTTTATAAAGATCGGTTGAAAAAATCCTAAAATAAAAATGTTTATGTAAAAAATATAAAATGGCGGATATCTGGTTAACAAAGCGATTTTGGAACAATTGTTATTCTTAATTTTCTCTTTATTTTGACCCATGGCACCATTTCTAGGAGTTTGGCTGTTTACTTACGGGACACCCTGTATATATATACAGGGTGATTGATATAAGTGTGCCAGCCGTTTTATTCGAAAACTATAAGAGATATCAAAAAAAGTTAAATGGTAAGTGCCTTGGATTTTTTATTAAAAAAATTATAGTCAAGTCAAAAAAATTATTTTAGCCGCCATTTTTCCAATATGGCCGCCAACTTTGATTTTTCTTATGGAACACCCTGTATTTTATGATGTATTCTGGTAGAAAAAGTAATTTTAAGACGATTTTATTCATGTGATTTTTTTCATAAACCTAACCGTTTCAAAGATAATAATGGTTTAAGTTGTGAAATTTTGAATGGTTTTCGAGCAAAACAGCTGGCATGCTTGCTTAGGCCTTTATTGAAACTCTTTCTCATGCAGAAATTTCAAAACTTTAACCATTATTATCTTTAAAACGGTTAGGTTTATGAAAAAAATTACAAGTATAAAATCGTCTTAAAATTACTTTTTCTACCAGAATACATCATAAAATACAGGGTGTTCCGTAAGAAAAATCAAAGTTGGCGGCCATATTTGAAAAATGGCGGCTAAAATAATTTTTTTGACTTGACTACAATTTTTTAAATCAAAAATCCAAAGCACTTACTATTTAACTTTTTTTGATATCTCTTATAGTTTTCGAATAAAACGGCTGGCACACTTATATCAATCACCCTGTATATGTATGTTTCTTATAATGTCAAAATATGGCCTACCTATGTTGCTGAATTTTGAGTATGACTTGTATGATTGTTTTTCATTGCCAGGTGTCACATTTGTAGCAGACAGTTTACTCAGCGCCGTTCTCTGGTTTATCACTTGAAGGTTCGTATTATCGGTGTTATGGATTAGCTGTAGCTAATTTGTTATTGAATAGAACAAAGTAGAATGGGCCATTTACAAAACATCTATTGTCAAAATTCTACCCCTCCCTTACCTTGATAATTGTTATCCTTTGATAGTTTTTTTTCCTAGGACGCTAGGCACGAGTCTGGGATTGTTTTTCACATTACTTCAGACTAGACCTAGGGGTTGCGGCATTATCACTTAGATAAAATCCATTGGTGACTTGGCGGGGATCGAACCCGGGACCTCAGGGACTGAAGGTGCCACTACGCCAGCTCGCTCCCCATACTATCCTTTGATAAATGGATAAGACATAAAACATGCTCAAATTAAATCATTTACCTCTTTATCTTGGCTGGGTTAAGCACTTAGCTTATTTTACATATCGTTAATTGACAATAGCGAACTGTCAGTGGCACAGTTCAATTACGTCCATTCTTATACTAAAATTGGCTACAACTTAGGCTTAGGAATAGGATTTCTATTGTCAAAACTCATTAGTCTAATGTGCTACCAATTGTGTATGACTATTTTCTGATAAGTTGTGTATATCTGTAATATGCACATTTAAAGTAGCCTAATTTTAATTTATCAAACTCACCATTATTATATAAAAAATCTCTCCATTCAAGTGAGTTTGAGATTGAATTCTTTAATATACCTTGTTTAGTAGCCTTTGTTCTTGCAGAATTTGTTGTTTAATCCAATATATTTCGCCACGGTGTGTGGCATCTTTAAGAAGGTTTTATATGGATGTTCTTTTTACATTATACCCTTATGTTAGTTTTAGATAACATAGAGGTTAAACACAGTGTTGTGGAATGTTGCAGTTGACCCACCCAGGCAGTGATGTGATGTGCGAAGTTTGTCTAGAGATGTTCAAAAACAGCGAAGACTTGGAGACGCACCTCGCCTCACACAAGTTGACCACCTTCACTTGTGACAAGTGTGGACAGACGTTCTCCCGCAGACAGCAGTATCAGCTGCATGTTAAAGTGAGTGAAGCGGAGCGCAGCAAACATAACTCCTGTGCCTGTGGCTGACAAAAGTTCTTGATTTCTGCTCCTTGCAGTAGATAGAATACAGCTCCGTAAGGAATGAACATTCACTTGGCTACACGAGTGATATTTAAAATGGCGGGTGTGTATCTGACTGGTACATGGGTCTAAATTCCGGGCCTTCAATCCAATCCCGGGATTTTGGGATTTGTCTCAGCCAATCCCGGGATCAATCCCAGGATTATACAATATTATGATTTTTAACTTTTAAGCCATTTTAAGTGAGCGAGAAGTCCCCTTGTTAAGTACTTTAATGTATTAAACTGGCCTTACCAGTGTTACACTGCACAATGTTTCAGTTTTTTAAGTAAATAAATATTACCACGTGGAACTTTCATTGCCCATATTTCTTATTTACAGTGTATAAATGTCGATACGTCACTCTAGAATATAATAAATACATTTAAATAAATCACGAGCAACCGCACTCACGCATAGGCTATACCATGCTAATAGATGGATTAATTAAAGATAGCTAAATAAGAGAAAAAGATAAAATGGTAAGAATCACGAGTAGCAGCGTAAAAATGTTATTTTGACTTACAGCAATAAAACAATATAAGATACTGTAAAACAATAAACCATATATGCTTATGTTGTAGCGTGTGTATGAAAAACGTAATTTTAGATTGAAAGAAATTTAATCACCACACTAATAACCAAATACGAAGATAAAAGTTATAGACCCTAAATATAAGCAATCTTAGTGTGTTTATAGTTATATTTTATGGCTTCAATGAAAATAATACTTAAATTTCCGATTGCAATGTTATGTTTGCTACACGAATTGCGTTGTTTACGTTTAATGTTAAAAGTAAAACTCAAAATAACTTGTAGGCCTACTGTAATTAAGTTCTAACTAGGTAATGTAATAACATTTACAGAAAGTAAATCCAAATCCTCCTCTAAAAACTGAAACATATATTTAGGCCTACATTTGTTCGCCTATTGAGTTTAATGATACTGTAATAAAATCTTCCAATCAAAAAAGACCATTACTTATACAATTTCATATAATCGTCCTAAAAATAAAGAGTATATGTGTTTCAAGTGTTATTGGGCTATTTTTATTAATTTTCCGTAAGTAAAAGTCCTCAAAGTCACAAAACAATCAATATAAACATAGGTTTTGCAATCCCGTGATTAAAAGTCACCAATCCCGGGATTTCTAGGTATCAAAAATCGGCCGGGATCCCGGAAATTGGGATCCCGGGATTGAGACCCCTACTGGTACATTCAGTACATAACTAAATACAGGTATTCTTAGTTGCCGAATACAGCCCGGAATCGAAATGTTATGCGTGTGCCCTTGTCGAACTTGGCAGCTACAAGAAGGCTGAACCCATCCCTTGTGTCAGCTTTCATCTTTGAACTTTTGTTTAGCAAATAATTTACAACACAATGACAAATTACATCTGGGTCTGGAACGTTTTAACTTGGAATCGAACCAGCGATCTTTAGACTTGAAGGCGAGCACTATAACCACTTGGCTACCCAGTCAATAACCAACCTCGATGTTTCCAGGAGCATGAGAAGTACAAGTGCAAGATGTGCAGTGAAGGGTTCTCGTCCAAGAAGGCGGCCGAGGCTCACGCTGCGACGGGACACTCAGTACAAGGTCTGGAGCCTCAGCTGCAATGCGCACAGTGTGGCCAACTGTTCCTCACACGCAGTCAGCTCAACAATCATATGATGGAGCACACAGGTAACCATCGCCATCCAGCCAACTGGGAATTGTAATGACCACTGGGAAAAAGTCTGTGGATTGTATGTGCATTTTGTACAGGACCCGGAAGTTCAAAATAATTGCCAATTTACCGTGTAAACTAAGGACATCAAACCGCAGCAGACAATTATAGTGTTAATGGGTATATCGGGAGTTGTAGAATTTCCATAGCACTATCAAAATACATTTTACGACTGTACTGTTTTACCAAGTGACATAAGTATGTTTATTTTTGTAGATAAATCTTAGTACAGTAAACACATGAGTGTGTGAACATTTATTGTCATGTAATAATGTTTTCCTTAATAATGGTCATATTGCCATAAGGAAACTCAAATTGGCAGTTCAACTATAACTTATCTCCCTAGCAGTTAGCGTCACAGACTGCGTGCGGGAAGGACACGTTTGATTCCCAGCACATATGGGCTTCTTGACCGCTTTCCCTAAAAACGTTATTTCATGTGTCTCGTGTAAAAATTTCCCTGGAGTTGACAGTAAAAAATATTTACATAACAATAATTATTAAGACTAGCTGTTACCCACGGGCTCCACCCCGTTTTACTACATTTGTATTAATAAAACTATTGATTGGTTAAGTTAAGATGAAATAAACAAAACAGAATACAGTAATGGTAATACAAACAGATAATAACAGCAGCTGTGGTATTTTTAACATTAGGTAAATGGAAAGTTCCCTTTGGAAAGCAATTACGACCTTATAGGACAATTTATGAAATAATGGATAATTTTGCGCAAGGTTTCTCGTCATGACGAACATTTTAAGTATATGGTTTATGGGGGTGTGACTTGTAGTTTTCTCAAAAGTTCATGGGTACTTTTGGCTTTATATAGATTGCTTTTGATTTACTGTGTTTTAAATTGGATTTGCCTCAGTTCTATTATAACAATAATTGACTTATGTGATCAAACAAGTAAAACAGTCCAGGCAACAAAGACAACAAAAGAGCAAATAAGGGAGCAAATTTTTGCAAGAGTATCTACAAAAAACCTAAAAAAAGGTCCTTTAGAGCCATAACCCCCCCCCCATCATCACGCTCATCAGAATTATTTCCTCTATTATTTGTCTTTGTTGCCTTTACTAAAGTAACTTTCATATTATGTTTCTGTACTTTTACATTTGTATTTAAACACTTCTCATCTATTTTCAGGTGAAAAGAAGCTGTACTGCGAGAAATGCAAATTGACCTTCAAACGGCTGTGGAATTACCGAAACCATCTTGAGAGCAATGAACATCTTCAGGGAGATGCTCCAAAACAGCTGTTAGCTTGTCCGCAATGTGGAAAAACGTTCACGAACAAAAACAATCTGAGAGTTCACATCAGCCGGGTTCACAAGGCTAATAAAGAGCACGCTTGTCCCCACTGCGATTACAAGACCAAGGTGACTAATTTTCTCTGCTAGAATAGATTTCAAGGGCATTAAAATGGTCAGACAAGATGGTTTTATTTTGATTGTTAAGAAGTATCTGTGGGGTACCACAAGGCTCAATCCTGGGACCCACTTTGTTTCTAATACTAAGCGGCTATTCATTTGTCTTTCAATATTAACACACCTTTTTATCTATGCAGATGATGGATCAGCAGCCAATGAAAACATAAGATGGAGAGTAAATTAAAAGTTGCAGACACACTTGACAATCTACTCTTGACAAAATGTTTAGTTGGCTTTCTCAAAACAATTTGAAGTTAAATTGCTCGAATGCAAAAATATAAATTTGTATTTAAACAACAGGAAAGATCCTGTTGAGGAATTGTATAATGCCCTAGGAGAAGTATGCATATACCCCAACAGTATGCCATTTTGAAGCTTTACTTAACAATAGTTATTTGTGTAACTAGTGGTGAAAGTGGCACTTTGCTGCACACGAGAGCAATGTTTACGCACGAGCCGCAGGCGAGTGCGGAATGATCTCGAGTGCAGCAAAGGCCTTTTTCACTCGTGTTACACATTATATTTTTCCTACAGTCACTATAAAACATAAATAATTAGTCTTTCAAACACTATACAACACGTTTTTAGGTTCACCTAGCAACACAATTACACAAATGGTGCCCTGGAGAAAGTAGTACCCGTGGTCCGTATCACTCCGCTATTTTTCCTCGGCAAGAAATGTGCTCCGTCTTTTGAGAATATAGTTCCGTATGTTTTTGTAATTTGAAGTGGTTTCCGCGCCTAAAAAAATGCTTTAAAGGTATTTTCTTGTTTATTAAGACCGTAGGAATGTTTTAAAAACGTTTAAAAGAAAAGTCCAGAAAGTTCAGAAATACCGAAACTATAAACACGAAATGACAGGTTAAATCGTAGTTATAATAGTCAATCAGCTGTTCATAGTATTATTATCTTTAAGTGTTGCCAACCTATTTCCAAGCGTACACGGATTACGTGCATAATAAAACCACGCTGTTTTGTGTTGTTTGGTTGGAATCCTGATGTGCGGCAAAGTATAAACCGTGCGGCAAAGTATAAACCGTGCGGCAAAGTATAAATATGCAGCAATTAGCAGCTTTCTGTACTATAAACAGTACAGGGAAGCCAACTTTGTCGGGTGACTGTAGGAGAAATAATTTAAAATACCATTGCAGTTCAAGGGGAAGGTTAAACTAAGCTGATTCTTTAGCAATCATGAAATACCCTAGGAGGAATTTCGGCTTTATTTAATTATGATTTGATAAAGAACAATAGGCCAACACTAAAATATAAGGGTTTTTAAACAAAAGTTGATCTTTTTGATCATTTTTCCAATTAGGAAATGTCTGTTACTTTAACTATGCTCAATTTTGTAATGTTATGTGACGAGTAAAGTATTTGATTTGATTCAGGTGAGGAACAACTTGAAAAGGCACATTGCCTCGCACACAGAGAAGCCACAATTTGTTTGTGACAAGTGCGGAGGACAATTCCACACGAAGGCCTCCTTGCAGGAGCACGACTTGCGACTTCACAACGACAGTAAGGACTTCAGCTGTGATAAGTGTGGCACGGTGTTTAGCCGATCCTCCGACCTCAACCGGCATCTGCTCAACAAACATTCAGAAGCGGCTTTGTACTCTTGTCACTGCGGCAACAGCTACAAGTCTCTCAGTAATCTGAAACGTCACCAACTCTTGGGACATCGACAAGTAGATAAACCGAAGCGTATCAAGAAACTGTTTGACGGTAAAACTGGCAAGAAGAAAAAGGATAAAGTAGAATCCGCTACGAGTTCAGAGGGATTACAGCTGTTGGAAAGTCAGGTACAGGAGGTTTCTTCGGTGATGAACGAATCAAATGTGGTTGTTATGAGTGATAATTCGGAACAGTTGTTGCAAGTGTCTTACAGCATGGACTTTGCTCAAGACAAATCCCAGGTGGTGTATACGCAGAGTTTGGACATGAGCGGTTTGCAAGTGGTCGATTCTATGATTCAATTGGAAAATCATCCCAAACAAAGCTCCAACCTACTGATAAATGTGAGAAACCTGTTTGGCCGCAATGATTACATCCTTCCACCGCCCATTGGGACTTCGATGGTCAATAGTTTGGATAATACTGTGGCTACAGATCTGCCAGATATTGCCATATCTAGTCAAAAGCAAAATGTGATTACTGGTTTACAAGAGTATATAATACCAAATGAGTTGAACTTCCTCAATGTATAGATTGGTCCATCTTTGTATCAATTAAAATGTAATTTGTTATCATATTCCAACTGAATCTTACAAAGTAATTATCAAATGTATTTATTTTTGTATTATGAAGTAAACAAGATTTATAAAAATGTTCTGCTGCCTTTAGTTTTCAATTTAACTGCCTAGCCTTGTAGCATTCTACACATGACAGTATTCAAGTTATTACCAATATGGAATTAGTGTGGTTGTGACTCATGAAAAATTATGAAATAGTTATTTGTGTAAAACTAGTGTGCAAAGTGGCACAACACAGCATAGGAATATTTACGCAGCGGAAGTGATGAGACTTTTCTTCAAAACAGTGTCATGAGTTACTGTCAATATAAAATTGTATATTTAGCTTTCCATTTATTAAAAACCCCATCCTCAATGAAAGACATAATTGTATTGATTTGATTTAAATTCAGTATTCAGTCCTCAACTGAAATTCCAGCATAAGGGTATGGACTATGGATTATGGAAGATTCTGTAGTATAATTATATAAACTTCAAATCGAGTGTCTTAGTAAGTAATACAAAATGATTCTGTTTTGAAAGTTAATTCATACCCAATTATGGTAGCCAATAATTCCAAGGATTTTATAGACAGATTTTTTAACTCGCTGTTATAAACCCCGTACAGTAGACAACACTCATCTGTGGGGAATTTTAAATATGAAAAGACCCCAACAACCTTTCACTCTTTGAAAGCAAAATACTTTAGTGAATAATCCAGCAATAGTTCAAATGTAATAAAATAATGTAGTCCCTCCTAAAATTAAATGCTGCATTATCTACACTTGCATTTATTTAGTAGATGTATTTAGGTCATTAAGATGGACACATTTTCCATGCTCATATTCATTAATTGATAACCCATATTCTCATGCACTATGGATGCAACATGAAAACAGAGCATTTGTAACTTTTTTGTTAATTTATCATGTAATTTATAACAGGTGAAAGAAATTACCTGGGGACTTGAAAAGGTCAGTAAATTAATGACGTAGTTAAATACAAGAGAATCTTTTTATTCAATACAAAAAATGAACCTACCCGGGATGAATCAGTTTTAAATTTGTTTACTCAAACAAATATTCATGAAAACAGCAAAATAGCAAAACTTTGAATAGCCTGTATTAATATTTAATTTGTTAAATATAAAACTACAATTTTATTAGGCTACCTTTTTATAGAAACATGACAAATTTACAACATCAAGTGTGTTTACTTTAATAACATGCACAACGGAAATAACTACATAGATACTATCGAGCATTCAGTCGAGATCAATTTTCAAATTACCAAAAGCGAGGTTACCAAAGCCGTTATTCTCTTGCTCTAGGCTGACAGATCCTTAAACTGGCCGACCTTGACTGCAAGGAAATAAACAGCGATAAAATCATTGTTTGCATAATGTTTATTAAAAGTCTAGAGTCCTACAAGTTAAACTATACAAGTGTGTAAAATATTAGTTAATAATGAAAACACATTTAGGTAATCTGATTTGTCCTTGACAATCTTGAAAACGGTTGAAATAAGGTGATGAAATGCTTATTCCCTTTAAGTCCTGAAAAAGTAAAAAATAAAAATAAATTGCTGGTAAAATAAATAAAAAGATAATCTAGGTAACTAAAAAGTGGTGAAAGCACAATTTTTAGGTTAATGAATAAAACTAATTTAAAAATGGTAGGCTAATATATTAGGCTGTGAGGGAATTATATCGGTACCTAGGTCTAAATAAATAAATGTGTATCAAATCCGTTAACATAAGTTATAGGCCTATGGCTTAAAATCTTACTGGTACTTCTAAGTTAAATACCCAACAGTCAATTCTGCTAATTTCTATGGGATTATAGGGATTAAACAAAGCTAATATCAGCACAGTATTCTCAGCTCATTAAATAGATCACCAGTTCTTATTTTTTATATTTAGGCCTATTTTGTGTAAGTTATTCAGTCACCCTTTACTATAAGTTAACATTTTAAAGTAATTAATTAGCCCTATTTTGCACCAGTGCGGTGCGGGCCCGTCCCGTACCGTCTATGCGGGATGTCCAGGAAGGTACTGATTTTTTTTAACGGATGGGATTTAGCCTGCTTATTCTACTGTAGGGTACGGATCTTATCGAGGGACAAATTATTGAAGTTCTACTGTAACTTACTGTCGTTTAAACATGATTAAGCTACAATTCTAAAAGATAGCGTTTAAATTAAATGTAGACTCTATGTCTGGTTTTAATTAAAGTGGTTATTTAATACAATTAAAACAAACACTGTAAACAATTAGTCCTGGCTAGAGGAGCCTTTACTTGCTGGAAAAATGTTAAAGAAAACATGGTGACAGGGAATGAAAGTAGGACCATAGACTAAGCAACACAAGGGAGTATGTTTTATCTATGGTAGGACTAACTGTGGTTTAACTTCTACCTAGATCTTATCTAAAAATAAAAGGCTGCCGGTACTGTTAAGTATTAAGGTTTACGCCCTGCATTCGTTTGACTGATGTTTTTGATTATAACTATCAATATACCTAAGGTCAAGTAGGGTAAATGGGCCCCCCAAATGGCATAGTAAAACTTTGACCACAGATTAAAAAATACCCGTAGGTGCTATAGGATAATCAAATTTGCTGAGCTTATTCTTTTACATGTTTTGTACCTATGTGTTTTTTTATTTTGTTAAAAATATTAATTTTGTTTTAGAGATTTTATTGTAAAATGATGTTTGGGATGTACACTTCTCCCTTGATCTGGGGTAAGAGTACCCCCCACTTAAAGTAGCTTTGCACTGCATATTTTTTTTATGTTGGGGCATGTGGATTGTAAAAGGAAAAATAAGCTTACGGTAACGTAGCCTACTTTTAATTTTTTATTTATTAAAATAGTTCAAACAGTTCAGGAGTTGTGAGCTTTTTTGAGAACCTCTGCAAGGGAAAATGAAAAAGTCAGCTTTATTCAAACTAAAAAATAAAAACCTTATACATTTCACAAGGCTATTTCGTTGAATTAACAATTAATAAGTCTCAAAAAGCAGAAATTGAGCTTTAATTTGTTTTTTTGTTGATTAAAATATCTCAACTATTCGGTACGGTAGTTAGGAATTTTTTTTTTAACTTCCGCTCGGTGAAGTAACTTAAAACCTTAATATTTTTTTATTTAAATGTTTTTAAGATAAGATTGGTCAAAGACTTACCATTTATTTTTCTTCTGGTCAAGTTTTCTTTATTCTTAGATAATATATTACCAGTAGTTATTGAGGGGGGTCTACACTTGCTCCATGGAAAAAACTACACATGCCCCAAACGGATTTAACACAGGGTAAGTGTACGCCCCCCCTAACTCCCCAAAATTGACTTTTTAGGGCTAACTTATAACAATGTTATTTTGGAAATCCTTTTAAAAGAATAAGTAGGTAATAAGATTAATATATTTTGGATAAACCTAGTTATCCTTGTAGTAGCCTATTTTTTTTTCTTTTTCTTTCCAAGGGACACTTGCGTTTTGAGTGGAAACGCAAGGGGGTTTTTGAACACGTCAAGCTCATACCAATAGTAACAAGAGAATTTTATATACTGTAGGTAGTGATTATAATTTAAAAGAGCATAGCCTAACTATTAATGTATATTCATGCATTCATGTAGTTTGAAGTACGTCTACCTTTGGCCAAGTTTTCATGTTTTGGTTAATTTGGTCATGTTAACATGGTTATATTATGTTTTGGATTGCCCCGGGCATAAGCTTGCCCAACTTGACCTTATCAATTATTTCAAAAATTTTGATTATTTTGGATTATTTTATTTTAATGAATGAATGTGGGGCGTAAATCAAAGTGCAGCCAGTATTTCATTAAACTTACCACCCAGGTGTTGTATTGGCAAGTCGCCTCATTCGCCTTGTGTTTCTGTCTTGATCTCTAATTTTCTTCTCCATTTCTGCATCTGTTAATGTTTCCAAGAATGGCGACCACTGGTCAGATTCAGATGGCGGCCTGAACGGTACTTCAACAATAGGCAAAGGAGCTTCACTGAAAGCATACGTTCTCTGATGCCAACTCAGTTGTCCACGTATAGAATAAGCAATGGCTGTTACAAATTCTCCACCAAGTCCTAACTCTGCACACAGTTTCATTGCGAATGCTTCAGGGCTGTTTTCTTTTTCACTCATGTCCCATTCAACTTGGTCCACAAGAGAAGTGTTTCCAACATGAATATTTAGTTTTATTATTACCCTCTGATCAGTTTGTTCATCCAGTATATTATCTGTAGGAAAGGCATCAACTTGTTGCCTTATAGCCTGAGCGATTGCGGGCACAAATGTTAATGGATTCAGATCCAAATCATCACACAGAACTTCTGCGAACTGCTCTGGAGTGATGAGGGTTTCATTTTTGTTCCAAGTAAAAGTGTCCCTAAGCTTCTGACCTTCTATTTCCATATCTAAACGGATTGGAACCAATGTCTCTGGTTGTGCTGCATTTTCATGATTTGTAATTGGGTCAGTATCATCAAAGCATAAAGGAAAAGTTCTTATCTTCTTATTATTTACTCGATTTCTATTGATTGGTGTTGCTTGAGGGACAGCATCCAAATGAGAGCTATTGGGCAGTGATGGTACCCAAGGCATGCTTTTCTTGGCTTTGCCTTCCCGAGGAGTCGGGGTTTCCGTGGAATGAACGGAAACTGCCTTATATTTCTCATCATTACCATCAATAATGTCTTCAACTTCAGAGGCTCTCAAAAGAGAAACACTGGAAGCTAGGCAATGTGCACTTAAACCTAGGTCAATAAGACGCTTTCTTTCATCATTTGTGATGGTTCTTCGGTACATTCCTGGGTAGCGCTTGTATAAAGAACCACGAAACAATCGCAAATAATTACCAACTTCGGATCCAATACAGTAGTACTCTCCATTTTCTTCTATTTGAAAACTAATGGGTTTATCACCGTACGTTCTGATAGCCATTCTCGTGCTGTTAAGTAAATTAATCGATATATATGCTTGGAAGTGTTGTATTCCAATACACCTAGGATACTAATAAAACACAATAAAAAGCTTACAAATACGACGTCTTTCTTAGAGAATTCCACCAGAGTTGAAAGTATAAACAAAGTGGTTAGCGGTTAACATTTGACAAACAACAAAATGACGGACGATTGACGAAACGAAACGCTACGCAACGCAGGCACCAGGCAGGCAAAACAAAAGCAAAGCAAGCAATGCTCAGCTAAAAGCAAAGACGTACAATCTAACTTATGATTTTATTAGCCAGACAGTATAAGAGCAAGAGGAATGAAACTTAGATATATCTCAGTTTGCAATGCTCTATTTTTATCATCGCAATCGTGGGAACAAGCTTATCATAGACAAACTAAAACAATAACTTCATTTTGTCATGTCAAAACACAAAACGTCTAGACCAGCCTTCCGTGCGTAACGTGTTTCTCGGTACCGGGTTTTTGAAATGTCTATTATTGTTATGTAGGCCGCGGCCTTCAAAGTGGCAACGTCGCAAGTAGGGTTGTAACAGCTGTTTTGTTTGGAAGCAGGGTTATGTGTATTTACGAAAGTGGACTATGCAAATATTGACTTCGCTTAAAATGTGCAGATGTCATATTGATTTGGTTTTCAATTCTGTATGTTTTATTTTCAATATTATTTTAGTAAATTTATATTCATAAATTTAAATCAATAAAGTGCGAATTAATGAGCTAATGTCACATGTCTGCCATGTTATCTTATGGGATGTCTGACACTTAACAACCCTACTATAGCGACGTTGCCAATTCTACCAGGCCAAGGCCAGGGGCCCATTTCATAATAAACTACAAGTTACAAGTTACAACTTGTAACTTGTTATTTCCATTAGATTTGCATTGGGCAATCAGCTGATTTACTAATAATATTAGTTTGTACTTTATTATGAAATGGGCCCCAGGAGTTAAAGGTGGCCGTGGTTCGTGTGTTTGTCAGTGACTTATGTTTAATCTATGCTTATACAAATGTGACTTTGATGGATTTTTACCATTTGAAGTTCCCCTCAGGAATGATTATAAATCTGAAAGTTTGTGAGTTTGTGCGTTTGTGTGTTGCTCAATCACGCATAAACTACAGGACGGATTGGGCTAAAATTTGGCATGATGATAGCGAAACTGCAGTAGCCTACATAGACTACAAAGGATCACTTTTGACAGTATAAGGCATTTAAACCATTATACTAAAACAATAAATTGTTAAGCTGTATCTGGCCACGGCAACCTTTAACTCCAGGCCGCGGCCTGGTAGAATTGGCTACGTCGCAAGTAGTGTTAGCGCCACACGACAAATCCCATAAGATAACATGGCAGTCAGGTGACACCAATTCATTAATCCGCGTAATATTCATTTGAATTTAAATTTATGAACAGAAATTTATTAAAAGACTTAAAATAAAACATATAGAATCGAAAACCAAAACAATATAAATTGAAAATATACTTCTGTACGTTTAAAGGGGAGTCAACATTTTCATAGCCCAGTAACCAATACTTGAGGAGTAGCCTATGTCTTATCTATGGTGTCGTGTAAATCAAATTAGGCGAATGGGAATTCGCTTAGCCTGCAGGTCTGCTGCGGCGGAGGTATTTATGAATTGATCGTACATTTTATTATTACCAAAGCTATTGAGTATTTATAATTGAATTCATAAGAAGCATTAATTTGTCCACATATCTGTTTTTTACACAGTTATGGCCACGTTATCAATGACTATCCATAAAAAGACTATTGTTATACATAAAACAAATATATGAAAATTGGGAAACATAGTTCATCAATGGTATGCAGTGGGAACTCAACTGGGAAGAACAGAAGAAGTGATCTGATCACGTGACCTGACTACTACTAGTGACTACCATTTGAGCGCTTGCTGCAGGTACCGTGATTAAATTATATATTTATCAAATTTAGTGGGTAAATTGTATTATATTACTGTTTACTTGTGTTCCAAAATTAAGTTGACCACTTTAGAATAACAAGTTATAGTTTTTGGTACTACCGGTTTATGTTATTCTATTTCTTGTGCAATATTTGATTTTGTCGAATAGCGGACTAATGAACCTTCTGCCAAGGCCTCAAACAAAGTTTCGGAATGGCGTCCTCTCCACATGGCAATTAATGACCCTCTTTAAAGCCAGGAACTAATATATTCACTTTATATTTCGCGTCAAATTTGTTAGTCATAACGTTATCTATAACTCATCCAAAACTCGCAAGGGTGTCTCCTTGTTGGATGATTCTATGCCGATCATAATGTTGAGGTCCATTGTGATCGGTCGCGCAATAATAAACTAGGAAATATTTGTCATAAATTTGAAAATAGGCCTATTAATTGCATAGTTACTAGGCCCATAGTTTTTATACCAATGCTATACCTATTTAATCAGTTTATGAGTCATTTGCAGGAATATGACTTTTTGATAGCCTATTCCTAGTCTAGGCTTAACTTAAGTGTAACTTAGGCCTATTCTAGCCCAAAATAAATAGACGTAGCCTAATCTGTATAGCATATTCTTCTAACTTATTAACTTAGAATACAGGTTTTAAAGAATTATCTTAGGCTAGTTTGCTTCATTTACAATCACACACACAATTCATAATTTAAAGTTCTAAAACTTAAGTTAGCCTAAGTACTTTATTTCTAAATAGCCTACATTGTTTATGTAGGCTAAATTGTCATTGTCAATTAAGTTAAGTTTAGTCTTATCTGCAAGAATTCCAAATTTCCCTGATTAGACAAATAACTTAGGCTAGTTGTATCCTTATCTATGCTGCAGTATGATAAGGCTCAGGGGTCTGAATTTACTGTCAAATATAACTTAGGCTTGGGCTTTCATAGCAATCATGTTTAGGCAAGTTAAACTTTAAGGTAGGGCCTAAGTTTACACTGGGATAGCCTAACTTACTTGTACGGTAACTTATGGGAGAACATGTGTGAAATAGGCTAGGCATATTGTAATAACGTAAGATGCAAGGTGAAAGTTTGAGGACAAAAATTCCAATAAGTTATCCTAATTTACTTGATAAATGACACTTAAACAGCATAGGCTAATTACACTAAAACAAGTTTAACTTAAGTTAGGGATCTATTAAGCTTAGGCTAAGGCTAGAAAGGGGGTAAGTATTGGTGGCATTGGTGAATACTTAGTTATGTACTGAAGCTATTATTCTTAAATTTAATTTACCGTACTTAAAATTATGGATAAGTTAGGCTAGTGATAAAGAGGAGTATTGAAATAATGTTATTGAAATTGAAATAAAATTATAAAATATTGTGTGTTTTTACACACATAAAGTTAAAACTTATTAGTATAAAAGAGGATGTTTGTATATTTGTTTAGATAAATTACGGCTATGTAGACTGGCCTAGGCTAGGGTATTGTCTTTTACATTTCACATCACTTAAGTTGTAGAAATAAACAAAGACTCCTTACATTTACATGGATCACACTTAACCCTTCAAGGGTTAACAAGGGCCTTGTTAAGGAATCAGGCTTAAGTTAACTTAAGCTTACCTATATATACATTAGTATAATAAATGAACGGTTATAGCGGTGAGCGTATTGCTGCATGAAAAGTGACTTATTGTCTAGAGGAGTAGTAGCGGACTGTGCCGCGGCCGAACATCGTACCTTGGAAAAGTACAAAGGTCGGGAAATTCCTTTCTTATCGGCCGGACATGGGTTGAAAGATAAATAGTGAAACCAACGCTCAGGGCAATGGAAAGTAGGTGTTGAAATAAAAATATACCTAGGCTACCAAACAAAATGATATTTAACAGGCTAAACTTAGGGTACCTTTTACCACCAAGGCCCATGATTCATCATCTAACTTAGGTCTCGTCCTTTATTGCTTAACTTTAAACTTATTGCTTAAGAGTTGTTTCCATTCATCTTGCATAGGTAGTTCTATGAAGCCAACAGTGGGGTGAAACTTTGATATCCGACTTCATTGACATGCTGTAGCAGAGTATTTTTAAATAAGTTAGCTAAACTCTTAATTAACTTAAATTCATTCTTTAAGTTAACTCAGGAACAACACCTCCCTCTTAACCTAGCTATTAATCTTCAGCGTTTAACACAATTTTCTTTTTTAAGTTCGCAATGATTTAACTTAGGCAAAAAGTTTTTGTACTAGACTTCACTTAATTTTGCAGTTATATAATGTTATTAGGCTTAATGTTTTAATTGGGATTTAATTAAGTTTAGGCTTTTTGTTTCAGTGTAACTACTGTGTAAATATTGTAAAATAGTTATCAAACAATGAGCACAACGGCCCGTTCCACCCCCAGGGGTGGGAAGAACAACAAAGCGGAGGCGGCTTCGACTCCGAAAACTCAGAAAACAGAAACCAACAAATCTGAGAGTCCAAAAGTAGCCAACCTTGACAAGTCACAAGTAGTAAGTATTTTAACTTAACAGTAAGTTAAGAGATTGTTCAACAAAAATATCTTTAAGATTTTATTGCTGGTAAACAGTTAGGCTTAATACAGGTAGGCCTGAAGATTTATGTTTATTTTTTAGGTAAACCAACTTGAAAATTAATGTCTAAGTAACCTAACTTAAATTATGTAGTCATACTGTAAAAATATCTTTTTCATTTTTTGAAATTTTGTGTCTTTTGATTATAGACGTAAAAAGTAACTTGGTGGATTAAATTATGTTTATTTAAGTCACATTAGCCTACTCGATTGGAAGGACCAGAATAGCTTTTAAGTCCTTCAAACTCCAACAATCAATATCCCTGCGGTCTGGATTTCTTGGAGAAAACTTCCCGGTTTTACAGAAGGTTCACAGAGCCTCAAGCTGGTTCATTAGTAAAATTTTTGCCTTTTGCCATTTGAACTAACTTAGGACTACTGGCAGACATTTATACTGGTACATGTGCAGTTTTTGTACAGACCTTGTGCTAGCAATTTAGTCATCTTATAACTTAAGCAAGAAATTAACCTGGTGTTGTAAATAAAGTATTTAAGTTAGGTCCATGAATTGGTCTCTCTTGCCATTAATCCTCCATTCATCAATCTTGCCAGCTTTCTTACCCACTTTTTTCAAGAGTTTGTGACGGTACTGCACCTGTATTTAAACATGGAGAAGGTGTAATTTTTTTTCTGTTTGTGTTACCGGTAAGTGTAAGAAAGGGCCATGTGGCCCTAACTTTGCCTGGAAAAATAAACGATTTTCATTTCATTTAACTTAATAAGAAAGTAAATTTTTATTTACCACCAGAGGTTTGGCATCCTTTTTCTGTGGGTGTTTTTTTACTTGAATACTCTAGTTAAGAAAGTTAACCGTTTGATTTTCTAAAAGAAACAAGTTATCTTAAAATATTTAAGTCCCATGAGTACCGTACCCTATCCAAATAAACATTGTTAGGCCTACCTATATAAAAACTTGCCATTTTATCTACGCATAATTATATAAATACTTGACACAACTATAAAAATGAAACTTGTGTGTGAATTTTTGTTGGAACTTTAATAACCACAATGATTGTAACTTTCAGCCCACAGCTGAACAGATGCGAATGGCAGAAATCATGGATACCAAGAAAGATGATTTGGCTTTAAAAGACAAAATCAAGCAGGTACTGTGTCATATGCTAAAATTCATAATCTATTCTGTAACTTAACCTAACATTTTTAGCTCCATGCCGATTTGTGTTAGATTGTAGATAGGCCTATGCTAGAAATGTAACTGTCTGTAAACTCTTATTATCTTTTATTAGCACTAAAACTAATAATTTACAGTTTACGTCAATTGTTAAGATTGGTAATATTAACATCCTGAGACTGTACCTTATTTTCCTCAGATCTATCTGTACTGTATTTTCTTAGAACCCCCCCCCCCCCCCCCACAGGATCTAATTTAAGTTAAACTGAACTTAAAAATCACATAATGGTACCAAAAATGCTTCTAATTGTTTATTATAATTTATGCAATTTAACTATTCTCTCTCTCGCGGCTACCACTACAGGCCTAATCTATATAAGCGTAAGCATCACCAGCACTGGATTCATGGAAATAACATTAACTTCTCTTAAGTATTATAAATAGCAACTTAGAATTTCCTTCTTTAAATAGCCTAGACACATTTTTGATTGTTAATGAAAAAGTAGATAAACTCTGTCTGTATTGATTTATAAGCACAACTAAATTCTGTACCATTTTTTTTTTTTTTTATAATCTTGAGGCATATGAATAAATATATTAATTCATAATTTTTCAGGTGATGGATGCCACGCAGAAATCAGAGGATGAAGTTTGCACTGCTCTTCATGACTGTGACAATGATGCTAACAAGGCTGTTAACTATCTTTTGGAAGGGAGTCTCAAGGTAATATTGTCTACAAATTCCCCAAAATCCCATTTGAAGTTTTAAACTTTTTACACCCTGCTGTTAAAAGATATATATGTTATTTTTTAGTTGAAGAGATAATGGCTGTCAAATTGTGTAGGCCTCCACCATTTACCATCTCATTCCTCTTTTTTACCTCAACTATCCACCTTCCTCAAGATTTTTCTTCCCTCTATCATCGTCATAGAGCCTTGACCACCATTTATATATTTCCTGGAATTTTCTCTCATATTTTTCTCACATGTGTCTGAACCATCTCAGTTTTACTTTTTCTACCCTCATGGTGTCAGTCATCTTGTTTGTGGTGTCGGTTTATTTGTAGGCGTTTTGCAGCAATAGGGCAAAGTGTTACATATGATTTTGTACAGGACGAGTGGTCCACATCAGTTGTCAAGAAGAAGAAGAACAGGACAGCGAGTGCGGCCAAGGGCGCGGAGGCTGTCAACAACCATACAGAAGCGGAGGAGTGGGAGACTGTGGAGCCAAGTGGTGGAGGGCGGGGCAGAGACAGAGCTAGACAGCGGGGCAGCGGCCCACCAAGACTACGGGGCAGAGGATCCATGGAGAGTCAGAGATGTGAGTCAAGACAGTTTAGAACCTTTGACTAAATTCTGTGTTAACTGTATACCTACAGGGTTAGGCAAAAGTCTGGAACCCCCCAGTTAACTTTTTAACGTGTTGCAGTAGGAAAACCAAACTTTGCACATATTTACAACATAAGAAATTGCACTTTTTGATTTAAGTTACTACTTTGCCCCAGCCCCCAAAATGGGGTATTTTGGGGGCAGCCCCAAATTTTCAAAAGTAAACACCTATCATGTGACCCCTCATTTTAAAGGGTTTATCAAGAGAAATTTAATGGCACAAACTAGAGGTCAATATCGCATCCCTAATCAAAATGGCAGCCATTTGAATGATTTAAGATGCGCAAGCAAGATAAAGCAGGGTGTCTAGTAGTCGGGAAAGTCGGGAATTAGTATTGAATTTCAAAATGGTCTTGAAAAGTCGGGATTTAGTCTTAAATTTGATTTAAAAGTCGGGAATTTTATGATTTTGCCGCGATCGTCGTCTTCCGTTTACGTAACCGCGAAAGCCAATGATGATTGTCCTCACGGCCTCGGGAAATGTTCATGATTTTGCCGTGATCGCGGACGTCGACAATAACGTTTCCGTGACCGCGGGAGATGGCGGTAATGTCTAAACAGCCGCGGGAAATGTTCATGATTTTGCCGCGATCCCGGACGACGACGATGACGTTTCTGTGACCGCGGGAGACGACGATGATGTCTACACGGCCGCTGGAAATGTTCATGATTTTGCTGCGATCGAGGACGACGGCGATGACGTTTCCGTGACCGCAGGAGATGACGATGACGTTTCCGTGACCGCAGGATATGACGATGACGTTTCCGTGACCGCAGGATATGACGATGACGTTTCCGTGACCGCGGGAGATGACGATGATATCTGCTCGGCCGCGGGAAATATTCATGATTTTGTCGCGATCGCGGACGACGACGATTACGTTTCCGTGACCGCGGGAGATGACGATGAAGTTTCCGTGACCGCGGGAGATGACGATGAAGTTTCCGTGACCGTGGGAGATGACGATGAAGTTTCCGTGACCGCGGGAGACGACGATCACGTTTCTGTAACCGCTGCAGTCAATGATGATGTCTAAACGTACGGTACGCAGAAGATTTCATGATAAAAAAAACAAATTTGCTAGTTAGAATTTTTTATTGCTGCATTATTTCTTTACTTGAAAACACCACATTATCATAATACTACTTTATGACAAATACAAAGGGTTGGTGTAGTATTATTCAGAAAATTTGGTTAGAAAAAGCTATAAGAATAGGTATCGGTATCAAGAATCGAGAATCGATACATTTTGGTATCAACACCCACTAATTGTGGAAAAAACTAGTCTTGAAAAATCTGGAATTAGTCTTGAAAAGTCTGGAATTAGTCTTGAATTTTATAATGGAAATAAACTAGACACCCTGATAAAGTCTGGACACCCCCAGTTACCTTAAAACATTTAATATTTTAAAACCAAAAGGTGAGTTCTCTTTTTTTATAAAGGTATGCTGAGTTTAGTTTTCCTGCTATAACCTGTTAAAAATTTAATAGGGGATATTTAAAAATGACTGCCATTTTGATTAGAGGTGCGATATTGACCTCTAGTTTGCGCTATTTAATTTCTGTTGATAAACCCTTTAAAATGAGGGGTCACATGATAGGTGATTACTTTTGAAAATTTGGGGCTGCCCCCAAAATACCCCATTTTGGGGGCTGGGTACAAGTTCTGACTTAAATGAAAAAGTGCATTTTTAAATGTTGTAAACATGTGCCGAGTTTGGTTTTCCCACTGCCACACGTTATAAAGTTAACTGGAGGTGTCCAGACTTTATCTTGCTTGCTCATCTTAAATTAAATGGCTGCCATTTCGATTAGGGGTGTGATATTGACCCCTGGTTTGCGCCATTCAATTTCTCTTGATAAACCCTTTAAAATGAGGGGTCACATGGTATTTTTCTGCATGAATTTGTATTTGCTTATGAATTATGTCCTTCTAAGTAGTTGTTTAATTCAATTCTCGTAATTTATTAGATCTGATTATCTTAGGCTGGGCTGAGTTGAGAACTGAATTGTTGTTTAAACATAATCATACAAATATATATATACCGTATATGTATATATTTAACTTTTACATGGCTATTGTGAAATGTTTAGAAGTCTATACCTGTATGACTAATATTGGTTACAGGGAGGGGTCGAGAAAACAAAGAGAATGAACGGAACCTGGAAGACAACTTCAACGGAGAAAGAGGTCGTAGGGGTGACCGTGGAGGTCGTATGTCCAATGGTCCAGGCCGAGGAGGTCGCGGAGGCAGGGGTGGTGGACGGCTCGGCTCTCGAACCTTCCAGCGGGGGGAGAGGCCGAGCGGGGGTGGATTCCCAAGATCCATCGAGACCTGGAACAACCCCTCTGCTGAAGACGGTTCCGGGGAAAAAATGGGTAAGTTGGTGTAATTGTGCCTTTGACTAATTTGTGTATTGAAGGTTGCTGTGGTCTGGTCTTCTTAACTATTATTTTTATGATATGCTGTTTTTTATGGATCATGTGTTCATCTCCTACCTAATCCTCCCCAATTTCTTTACTCTAATATTCTCTTTTTACTTACCTTATTTTTGATGGTTTAAATAATTTCTTCCTTCCGGATTGTGTTAGGGTAGGGCCTTTGGTATTTATTTTATATTATATGGTGGTGGTATTTTTAATCATGTTTTGTACGGGAATTTTTCAAACCCTAGTCTCTTTACTACATTATGTAACGTCGTTGAAAAGCATTAGGCTACTAAATCAAATCAAATCAATACTAGTTCACCTCCTGATAAAAAAATAGATTTGTTAACTAAATTCAGAACCTATCCTATATTTTTATATTTGAATTGGTTATTGTTGTTCTTCCTACCAATAATTTATGGCTCAAAGACTAATAGTTATTGACAGAATTTTACGTTTGATTAAAGAGTACCTAAACAATTTGGTTCCAGTTTGTCAAATTTTTATTTTGGACTTGTTTGTCTTGTGGCATCTGTTTCGCTGATCCTCTCTTTCCCTTAATTCCTATCTTCTGGTGTTTGCTTTGTTCATTTTCTTTTGTTGGTGATGGGTTTCTGCATGCCAAGCCATTTGCGATTTCAAATACTTATTAAACATTTTTTTCGTTCCATGTTTTGTTCTGAAGAAAATTGGGATGCTAACGGAGC
Organism: Macrosteles quadrilineatus; assembly: GCF_028750875.1. Lineage (NCBI taxonomy): Eukaryota > Metazoa > Arthropoda > Insecta > Hemiptera > Cicadellidae > Macrosteles > Macrosteles quadrilineatus. The sequence continues at coordinate 7,184,713 of NW_026542599.1, read as the reverse complement.
TGAAGATTGGGACACGGAAGAGCCCAAAACCAAACAAAATGGTATAGTATTGTTCTTAGGGAAAGTAGCAGAGGTCCTTCTCTCTAGTCGTTAGTATCCTGCAAAGGTTCAAGATGCTGATTATAAAATTTTGTTTCCACCCATTCATGAAATGTATTAATTGTTTAATTAGGCCTAAGGGGATGGTTAAAAAAAATAACTATCATTAAGGAAATTAAAAAAAGGATATTCAACAAAATCTTCTTAGCCAAGTAGTCTTTAAGTTTTGAAACTTTGCATGGACTCTCATCAATAGCTCGAGGCGCTTTTATAGAAACAGGTTTGCATAATGTTATTAGGGCCTGGTTGTACCTAGGGTGATTTACATGATTCATCATGTTTAAAATTTGTTAATGACCTTTTACTGAACAAATATTGATAAATCTATATCAATAGAAAGAAAATTTCTTCTTAGATACCCCTACCGTTTTGTTAGCCATGGAGCAAGTTTCTAATCGATGTTGTAAATTTGCTCATTCACGGGCTAGCAATACAATCTACGACAATGAGAATTGGTTCATGTAGTTCTTGAAGGTTTTGAGGTTTTGGCGGTATATATACTTTGTCCTAAACCTAGTCCCAGAGAAAAGAATTGAACACCGTATGGTCCATAAGAGAAAGGACAAGTCACGTGAGGTAACTTGTCGTGTAAGAATTTACGTACTTCATGGTGCCAGTGAGGTGGAGCCCCATGCTGCTGAAACATTGAGTCTTGTGAGACTTCTATCTGAGGAAACAACCAGTCCTCCAACGTGTCAAGAATGGCTATTCCTGTGATGGGTTTTTTCTGGAAACAAACAGGCCATTCACCTAGGGTTTTAAAACCACAGAAGACATTACACCAAAGTGTCTGAATTTGACATAGCAAATCCGTCTCTTGTTTACGTTTCAGCGCACTTCCAGAGTTTTTAAACTGAAGACACCGCCGTAGGCTGCTTTGTTGTGGCGGATTTTTTCTGTTGGATTGTAATCAATAGTAAAATGACTAGGGATGGACGGGCCTCGAAATTTCGGGAAATTTTAAATCTCGTTCTACAAGACGAGATTCTATTTTGGTCAAGATTTCTTCGAGACAAGATAAAAAAAAAATTTAATTTAAAAATTTGTAAACATTAAAAATAAAAACTTTGCAAAGGTGTTTTTATTTAATTATTATTTATATAGATTAATTCTTTACATGGAAATATTGCTTCAATTGTTTTATTATTTTTTTTGACATAGCAAATAATGAGAAGTTTTGTTAGTGTAAGCAGTGGGGAACATGTTTTAACTGTAAACATAGCCAAAATAAGTCACTCCAAAATCATTCTAAAAATAACACAATACTTGAAAATTGTTACTTGATACTTAACTAGTAATACTGTTGTTAAAGATTTATAAATTTGATATTTTTCAAAGTTGAACTATATATTAAGTGATATCTCCATGATTCCTATGCCGGAGAGTTATTTTTAATAAGTTAGGCCTTAATAATATTTTTTTTATACTGATATTTTTATTAATGTTTTTTAATAAAAGATTTTAAATATTTGTGTATATTAATATTTTTTTATTTACAGTCATAAATCAGTAGGTATTTAAAATAATCAGGTTAAAATGTGGAACGTGCATTTCCTGTTATATACGAGAAGAAAAAACCCGTCTCAATCTTGTCTCGAAATTTTATGAGAAATAAAAAATCCTGTCCTTTCTCGAACTAAAAATTCAATCTCGTCCATCCCTAGTAATCATCCAAGTACCATGTAAACAAACCCGATAAAATGGCATGAATAATTATTAAACATGTGATTATAACAATTTAAAACATTCTCTTCAAGCCAATATTAAAATCATCAACTAACAGTAGATAAGAAATAAGTGAGATACTTGATGTTAAAACCTGACGAATCATTTACGTACCCTGTATTTAGAATATTACCAAGTAAACACATAATGGTCCGCAATATAAACATTTGTTGGATAGTGAAAGTCAATACACCAACTGACTTGCTCAACAATTAGACTAATCACAGTTGAGGATTTGGTCAACTAGTTGCATTGAGGATTTGATCCACCTCTTCTAGATAAGAATGGCCCAAATTTAAACAAAAATACTTATCTGCACAGTGATAGGAAAAACATGGTTCTCCTGATAGTTTTAGATGTTAGTCTGGCTCATTCTTTGATAAGAATGAGTTCACCCCTTCTAGATAAGATAAGTAATGGTTCTACCAATAATAGGAAAATAATTATAGGAAAAAATAAATAGGAAAATATGTTTCTTCTTGAAGTTTTAGATATTTGTTTGGTCTTGCCTCACCCTTAAAAGCTGTTTATCTGCATTTAAATAAACAATTACTGTTGGCCTAAAACAAATATGCTAAACATTTCTAGTAGCCTACATTTCAAGCAATGCAATATATTATTTTATAGATAGGGTCACAACAATAATTTCACTACTTATCTCAGCCTTCTAATATTACACATTGTGTTTATCAGTTAATCAATACACTACCAACCTTGCCCTGGTAACTGATATGGTGTTGGTGCTATTGAACATTTTTATCTTTTTGCACTGATAGTAAATTATTGTTAAAAAAATTATATTTTGAGAATTTTTTATACTTATCTGTTATTTAATGTCAAAAAATTTAATTTGAGGATTCCATTACCTGAATAAGAATATATAACATTTTATTTTAATATGCAAAGACATTTGTAATTTGTAACATGACTTTTCTCTGCATTAAAAAACTGAATTATACCCAGTAAAGTATCTATACATTGGCATTCAGTCAATGTCATTAAATTGTAGGTAATACTGAAAACATTGAATTATGATGTTTGAGGATCAAGTAGACTTCCGATTATTAAAAAAACTCAAACTAGTTTTTAATGAGTGTTATTTTTATGTGGATTGACCACTGATGAATGTTTCTATATTAGGTAGGGTAGATCTTTGCGAATTCTGATTTACAGTTTTAAGCTATTGTTTCTATAATTGGGCCAATTTATTTGTTAAAATATTTTTTAAACTAGCTGTTGTACCCGTGCTTTGCAACGGGAAGAGAACACGAAATAGAAACATGTTGATCTTTACATCTGTTGATAAAATAGTTACACATAAGCCTTTTGAAAACATAATTTAACCTTTACGGCCTTTATAAAATAGATGTTATAAATGTAAAAAAATAATAGTATCGCACCCTGTTGGTAAACCTTGTAACTTTTTAATGCTATTCAATATCATAGAACCAACTTGTGTAGTTGAAACAGCTGACAAAATTCTTTTACTATAATATTGTGGTATAATTACCTCGTCAAGTAATCCAAATGATGTGATGTTAGGCTAAAAACCTACATGTTTCACCGTTAATACGGCATCGTCAGGGTACAAACACAGTAAGACATTGTTGTCACACGCATACAATAAATAAATAACACGAAACGAATTACGAACATAACATTTAGATAGGCCTATCACACGACGCGGACGGTCCCGGCGCAGGTAGTAGACAAAATTCTTTTACTCCTTTTAAATATGATTACTCATAAGGTTAACATGGGAAACTCCAGAGCCACTGAGGCGGAGCCCGATAGGACTTTTGAGATAAGAATGCGTCCATATGTTAATCGGGAATGTGAGCTATCATCATACCAAATTTCAGCTCAATCCGACCAGTATTTTTCGCGTTTACTTGTCACAAACATACATCCAAACTTTCTCATTTATAATATTAGTAGGATAAGCTAAGTACTGTGGAACAAACATTCTAGAACAAATTGTCCTCTCTACATAAACAAGACTGATCTGCTATTCAAATTATCTTTTTAAAATCACGTTTTCATAAGCATGATAAATATATAATTGAGTGGCTCAAACATATTTTCAGGTTCCAGATTTTAACAATAAGATGAGAAATGTTCTGGTAGTGTTTAAAATCAACAGTATAACTTAAATTAGGAATATGCCTGTGTGAGCTTCTATATTAATTATTAAAACACCCAGTTTCATTGACAATTTTAATCACCAGTTAAATTAAGGCATCTCACATATTGTTCTTGTGTTTATTCACTGTTTTAAAACAACTCAATAGTATCATTGTTAATAGGAGTTAACACTCCATTCCTATGTTGGTAGCCTGTTGTAGAATGATAAAGTAGTTGAATTATTACTGACGGTGTGTACTAATCTCAATAATTACTGTCTGTTGACAACACAAATGTGTTAATCAAGCAAATAGAAAGAGTTAATTATTCTAAACTATAGCTTGTTTCATCTCACATCTAATATCATTCCATGAACTACAGGAGTGAATTAAATTATGACAGCGGCATACACAGATCATAATTCTACCCTCATCCTTCACTCATATTTGGGTTAAAATACACACCCAGTTGGCATCCCCGTCTTAATGATTAATAATAATTCACGGTTTGTGTCTCATTAATATATTTTTATATTTAAATAAAATATTGGGTGCAGCTGGTCCATATGGATGAGATGTCTAATTAAGTATACTAAAGTCAACAGTAGTATTTTGACTTCAACAATGCTGACTGGGGGATTTTTAGAATGCCGTGTGATATCCATAATCTTGCAGGGAACTGGGACGGGTTTCCATCCCCTGAAGACTGGGACAACGAGGAGTATACCGGCTCAATAAGTTAGTGATTTTAAGATAATAAGAGTACATTGGGTCAGATCACTTGCCAATACAATTAACTCTTATGATAAGGAAAGAATTGGATTCCAGAGACGAGAGACAAGTGTTATCTTTACTTCCAAGATTAAAGTGGACAAATTTTGATGATTTTAATTTCTAGGAAAGAATACACACTGCTGCTTTAAATTTGCAATTGGACATAGACGAGAAAAGAAATGTTAAGAGTCTCATTCAATGTACTACAGAGTCAGCTCATGTTAAACAAGTAAAGTCAAATAAAAACAACTCTTTCAAGTTTGCAAGAAAACAGCCATGGTTTGACTTACAGTGCGCTAAAGCTAGGCACAACATTTTTAAACTATTGAGAAACTACAGAAAAAGCAATGAAATTGAGAACAAAATGAATATATTGAGGCAACAGATCTTTAAAAAATGTACTTAAACCTAAAAAAAAAACTTCTTACTTTGACAATATGTATTTATCTTTGACTCAGACTAAAGATGGTAAATGTTTATGGAAACTTATTAATAGTTTTAAGATTAAAAGTCCCAATACAGGTGGTCAAGTCAGTCCAAACGAATGGTTAGAGCAGAGCACTTTAAGAGTCTCTTGAACCCGCCCCTGCTGTCAGCCAATGTCCGTTATGCGCTTCCTCTTATTCAAGACGACTTTCTAGATAGAGAATTTAATTTGAACAAATTAAAATCAGTTTTATTAAAAGTAAAGTAAGGTAAGGCACCAGGAGCTGACAGAATACCATACGAGTTCTTTAAAAAAAGTTCAGAATCTTTTTTTTTAGTTAAGTTGCTGAATTTTTATAACAATCTTTTCAAAACTAGTAAAGTACCGAAAAGTTTAAAAAAATCAATAATATATTCTCTGTTTAAGAAAGGTAATAAAAACAATGCCCAAAATTATAGGGGTTTATCGTTTATAGATTGCGTAGCTAAGTTATACACAAGTTTACTGCACAACAGATTAAATCTTTGGATAACAGATCATGGTAAGCTATGTGAATATCAAGCCGGTTTCAGGAATGGTTATTCGACAATTGATAATGTTTTTATTCTTTCTAATGCTGCAAAATTGTGTCTCAGTAAAAAAAGGTAAATTATACACTTTTTTTGTAGATTTTACCTCAGCTTAATGCTGACTAGGTGTTTTTAGAATGTCGTGTGATATCCATAACCTTGCAGAGAACTGGGGTGACGGGTTTCCATCGCCTGAAGACTGGGACAACGAGGAGTACACCGGCTCGCTGGCTGACAGCAAGGTGTTCACCCCGTCGTCCGGGCCTGACCCGGCGGCACCCCAGGCTGCGGCAGACCCAGACCAACCTGAGGATGGGTCAGTGGAGCAGCCTCTGCAACCCGTACTGCTGGACACTCAGCAACCGCCCCGACCTGTGCAGATGCCTCCGGTAGGTTATTTGTTTCATTCATAAGTTAAATCAATGCATGTACAGTAGAACTTCAATTATTTGGAATGTTTGAAACCGGTCCTTGTCCAGATAATACAAATCTGAATAACTGAGTTGTTCGAGGAAAAAGTTAGCCTATTTCAAATGGCAAAAGACAGGCATTAGGCAGATTAAAGAGGTTAAAGAGTAGCATATTACGAGGGTTGTTTACATCTGTGTTATTGTTGATTTATATTTGTTAGCTTTGTTATTGTAATTCATGCTTTGATAGCTTGAGATATTTTGTTTTCATTATTTTAACATTTTTCTTGACAAGGTGTTGTATACACTATTCTGTTTTGTGTTATTTGACCAATAAATCTCTTGACTCTTGACTTAATCCTGCCTGCCTCTAAAAAATATCTGATTCCCAATTTTTTTTTAACCTAGTTTGGTGATTAAAAGAGATGGTTCTGCGGTGAAATACATTGTAACACAATGGAACAGATTTTTTGGTGAACAGTTGCGTAATATCGATGTTATTGTTACAGAGCCCAGTGGGGGTGAACACTCTAACGCCAGCTCAGTCGCAGTATCTCAGTCAGCTGACGCAGCAGAGTAGTGACTACAAGGCAATGACTCAGTCACAACCCCAGCCTCAACAGTACCCCACCACCTACCCCGCTCCTCCCTCCGGTGAGTCACAAGAGTAAATAAACACTACATTTAACCTATAAGCTTAACTTGTGATATTATTTGATTACTCCATTGAGTGTTGAAATAAATCCCTCTTGATGTATCTTAAGCGTGGATGTTGCTGAAAAGCAATCGGGCGAGTATTTACCAATTTTAGCGAATTTCCCTATAGGGAAGTAGCTATTACCGTAGGTCTCATGGTAAGACCTAAGCCCGGGACCGATTTACTTTTTCATTTTGATGTCCCCAGAGGCCAAAAACACCATTCGTTCAAATTTTTATATATCTATATATAGATATATATTTTGATAGTTCTGTTCACTTTTTAGGGCTACTTTTTCAATTAATAAGCGAAATAATAAAAACCAGAGTACCCTGAAATTCATTTTTATTTAAACTGATACGTATTTCGGCACTAAGGCCATGAATTACTGTGATCATGGCCTTAGTGCCGAAATACGTATCAGTTTAAATAAAAATGAATTTCAGGGTACTCTGGTTTTTATTATTTCGCTTATTAATAGATATATATATATATATATATATATATATGTCCATCCGCACGATAACTTGAGTAATTTTTGTCCGATTTTGATAAAATTTGGTTTGAAGGTGTAAGGCGGGATAAACTTGAATGAGTTCGCGAACCAGCATGATCAGACTATGGGAACGGGGGTTTATGGGGGGTTTTATGGGGTAAAAATAGGTTTTTCCCATTTTTTACCCTAAAAACATGAAATTTCACAATTTCTTTTTAAACCATTTTGTAGAGCTTAAAAAAACAAATAATTTAGTATATTGAAGCGTTATTATGCGCCTATTTGTTACGGAGAAAATTCAAAAAAATTTAATTTTGAAATTCCCATGTTATTCTTATGGGGAATAAGTCAACTGTTGTAGTTTGCTTGTTTATGAACATATTTTGATCGATTTTGGAAAATACTTTTATTTCTTACTAAACTATTATCAATTTATAAAAAAAAAACTTTTTTACCCTCCCTGTTGCAGCAAACCTAAGTACTCGTTAAACTTATTCTATTTAAATAGGAAATAAATGTGCTATTTTTATGGAGGCATTTTAATGTAAATCTAATCAGGTTAATGGAAATTCGCTTAGTCTGCAGGTTTGCTGCGGCGGGGGTATTTATCTGTGATTTTTCCAGACCAGTTATTTGACAGCTTGTTGCCTTGTGGTTCAAGCTTTTTGTGATTGGATTATGCTCTAATCAAATTTAAAGGTGATCATCAAATGTGACAAATCAAAATGAAGCTTGCACTTCGAGGCAACATTGGATGAATTTAAAAAAAACATTAGGAGGTCAATATTTATCTGTATATAAACACATGAAACTGAGTTACTTCTTCAGTGTTAGTGGCGATCTGTTCGCTCCATTGCAGCCAGCTTGAGTGTAAACGGTGTTATAAACAATAATAATGGCACCAAACTATGTCATCAGGTTCCAAACCAAAATCTTCAATTTCAACACTTTGAACCTATAAACTGTCCAATAAAATTTCAAAACGGAGACTTTTCTAAAGTTTTGATGGTTTCAACATCACTATTCAGCACCATGGTATCAGACTGGGCGACACAACTCTAAAAAACGCAAAACTCTAATCTAACTCTGGATATCACAACTCTAATTGAAGTATTGTAGGTATATTTGCAGCTTAGTTAACTGTAGTTTGAATAATAATTTCATGGTGTTTTTATAAATATTTTATGGTTGTTTGCTTATACTAAAAAAAGTCTAAATAACAAAATGTCTGGCTTATGGTATATGTCCTTGGTATTTCTTTCAATGTACACTTTATGGATTTGAAAGATAAACATTTACTTTACAGTCGCCTATTCATCCAGCTATGGTGTCAACACTAACAGCTACAGCTCGTCTCTGCAGGATGGAACATCAGCTCCTTCAACACAACCTCTTCCTGCAAGGACCAAGCCTCAGAAGCCCAGGGTTCCTCCTCCGTCAAAGGTACTGAATTGTTCTGTTCCTGGTTAGATTGTGATTGCTAATGAACACAACCAAAGTCCACTATCTTTGAGACCGTTCCGTCAAATGGCCAAGAATTATGAAATGCTTACAAGAGGTTAGGTTTAAGGAACTTTTGTTAGGATAACACAGCAGGCTTACCTGTAGGAGAAAGAGTTTACTCCGGCACAGGAAACACAAACAACTTACCACTATACACAGCAGAAGAATAGTATATATGTTGGAAGGTTTTTGGATTTCCTGTGCCAAAATTGACTTTTTCCGATTAAGGTAAGCCTGGTATACTTACAAAAATCTGTGAAACCTTTAGATAAATTATTGTTTCCAATGTAATCTTAATATACTTTTGATCTTTTAAATACCTATCTAATCAAAGTTCTCTCTGTTACTTGTACTTACAAAATGACTTATTTTGACTGAGGAACCGATTTTGCAGATACCATCGAGTGCTGTAGAGATGCCACCAGGGGATGCTATCGCCGTGGCTATGTTGGACGTACAGTTTGGTGCGATGGAGTTTGGCTCTGACTCTTCAACGCTAGACACGTCGACGTCACTGGACTCAACTAACACCAAGGCGACTGTAGCGTCTTCTGCGCCCACACCTACCCCCACCGCGCCAACGCCTACCTCGGTAGCAGCCTCGGTAGCCTCCATCATGGAGTCGTATGCTTCTTCTCAGCCTCAGCAAAACAACCTGGCCAACGCCCTTGGGCAGACGCAGAAGGTGGGTTGTATTGTATGCAAGACTACTCAGGGTGTCATAGAAGTGGCTGTAATTCAAGTTTTTGTTCTGAATGAAAGCCAATATTATTTTTTTAAATGAGAGTTCAGCTGGATTACCTGAGAAAATGAGCTCATAGGGACTATGTATATTTTGAAAACGGTCACAAAACTTAACATCAATATATTGTTCTAATATAAAACTTTCTTCAGAAAGTAGATTACAAATTTAATTGTTTTTAAAATCTTCAATTTGCAGTCTTCAATACCCATTCTCTACCTGCCAGCTCTGGTTCAAGTACATAGTTGATTGTTCATGCTTAACCTGTACACATTGTACTTGTGATGTTGTCAATTTACAGCTTCAAGTTTTTCCTGTACCCGTAAGCTTAGATATTATGTTAATGCTTGTGAAAATTAAACATTTTTGTCATCAATCAAAGCCAAACAACATACAAATCTTTGACTTGTTGCTAAAACAATTGAGTTATAATTAACCTATACTGAATATAAGGGTTTCCAATGTGGAATTGAAATTACGACTTTTGTAAAAATCATTACTAATTGCATTGAGCATTTACTAGCAAACTTATTTAATTTGAACCTCATCATCATTAGCTACTGGTCAAATTGAGTTCCGTTGTTTATCATAAGCAACATGTGTATTACAGCTGGGGTCAGGAGACTCGATGTTGCCGGACGTGGTTGTGACGCAAGCCAACTCGTATGCAGCCCAGAGCTCCAGCAGGCCAGCAGTGAGTAGTGTGCTGACAGAACTGACCAACAGCACAGCCAAGTCATCGGTAGACACTACGTTGTCGTACAACTCCACTGACAGCGCACTCTACCAGTCACAAGCCTATCAGAAACCTGCCACGGCCAACTACCCCGCGCCAACACCGGTGTCTACCTACAACAGCTCCAACTATTCCACGTCGCAGGTAAACCATGCAAATGCACACTGGCTCACTGGGCAAGATAGGTGGTTTAGACTGATGAAAATCCTAATCTCAGTTGAATCCATCTTTAACATATCTCAAAGGCCAATGTGCTTTTTGTAATCGCCTAACAAAAATCAAACTCTTTATACTACGACTTTTTTTCAGACATGCTGGTTTACTCAGCTTGCCCAATCATAGGATTAGGGGAAGTTTGTAGTATATTTAAGCTGTTATGTTTAGGCCGCAGCATACTTCTCATTGTTTAACAGATATCAAATAAGTCTCTCAAAGAGGGATTCTATTTGAGTGTGTATTACAGGTGACGTCAAGCAATACAGGGTACAGCTCACAGACTGGCTACACCAATAGTTACGGAGCCAGTGTGACACAGAGCACGGCGTCGTATCCTTCGTACACTAGCAACCAGACATCGTACGCTTACACCGGCTACCCCTCCACCAACAACTACCAGAGCAGTGGCCAGATGTATCAGGGCTCAGGTAGGTCATCACGATAGTTACCGAACATAGAACAGTGTTTCCCAACCTGTGGTAAAAAGAGACCACTTGTGTTCTTGGTTGGGAATAGCAATCGACAAATATAAGAATTTTTTTTAGAAAGGAATAGAGTTCAGCTAGTTTATCTGAGAAAATAGAGTCTGGGGGCTGATAGATCCACAATAAAAGAACACAAAATATTTGTCCTGGACTTCTTCCTACTGTCTGAAGAAGGACGAAATATTACTGTTATGCTTTAGTTTTTTTTTTTAAGGAAAAAGATAATCCTTAGATGTGTTGAGGCTGCTGATGCTTGAATGGTAAGAGGAAGAGAGTAGGTTAACCCTTTAATACACATTCACTTCTGCTGTTCTTGGTTGTAGCCAGACTGAAAGGGATTTTGGCCAGTACTTTTTGCTTCCACGCTGGACATATATATATTTATGAAACGGTTACGCACGTGACACAAATTCACTGGATTATTTCTAAATAAACTCTAAAATGATTTCAGGTTTTGTCAGGCTATTATAGTTCTGTGGATTTTAAAATATTTGTAATCAAGAGACTCTTTTTAACCAAGAATTAACAGTACCATTAGATAGCTGAGATGGAATCATTACATTTGTTCTGTTTGTGATGAGTGTTTATCACCATTCCAGGTTCGACGACGGGCTACCCAGCGTCTTACCAGAACAGCAGCTATCCCCCCACAGCAACCGCTCAGCAGAGCCATAAGATGAGCTCAGCACTAGGCTCTTCTCAGGCTAAAGACTCACAGGTGATTATATTGTTTCTTTATTTTAGATCCCACAGTTTTTGAAAACATTGTTTGTTTTGTAAGAATTTGTATTTACTTCGTACTACAGTTTAATGAAGCTAGGCCTCCATTCTTCCTGCTTTTGATTTTTTTTCTCAGGTTTTTCAGATGTTATTCTCCCCTGTATCCTTTTACACACTTTTTTACAATAGGGAAATGCCTTAAATATTGTCGGAAAGTAAATTGGCAGGGTCCAGTTCTTACTATGAGACGGTAATAGCTTATTCCCTTATGGGAAATTTGTCATAAGTGGTATCTATTCAAATATTATCAGTGTGTCTCGTCTTATCACTTTTGTAAGCCATGTTGTCGAATGTTTCAGTATGAGAGTGGTCAGGTGAACAGTAATAGTGTCCCAGCTGTGTCCACAGTCAGTTCAACACCTTCACTTGGACTGTCTGCGACCAGCCAATCTGCAGCTTCCACCAAAGTCACCGCACTCTCCACAGGTAACAACTCTCTACATTCATGACAAAGTTACATTTTGGTGAGATAAGTTTAAGTTATTTGAAAGGTTGTGGACTTTTCCTATTATGACTATGAAAAAGATAAACTGTTCTTATTTCTCGATCTGGGACATATTTGTTTTGTGGAATCAGATTTTTTTTTTATTGGTTAAGTAGCATTGCTATGGTGCTACATAAAATTGTTCCTCCAATGGTAGGCCTAAGTGCTGTGTTTTGTTGTCATTCTAAGTGATCAAAGTACCTAGTGGGCAATGTAAAATGTAGATCAAATGTTTTGCAAACTGTTTCACCAACTAATTCAAGAGAACAAATGCTTTCTTGGACGACAACTATAAAAAAAATACAATTTCATTTAATTAAACGCTTACATTCTTTTAAACTGAAGCCTTTAAAGCACACAGTAGTTTAAAGCACACAGTATCACATTCACGTTTGGAGTGCTTTTTTTCACCTTGTTCAGCTGTTAATTTGTTATCTCTAGTTCCTCCCCCTACCCACACAATAATAACACGATTAACATTTGCGATGTCCATTAATTAGCCAACAAGAGCGGGCTGGTGGCTGGTATTCCTCCGCAAGTGCCTCCAATGATCAACACCCACCAGTATATCATGGGCCAGGCCGCAGGTCTGCCGTACTTCCAGCAGCCAATGTACAGCTATGACGAGCTCATGCTGCAACAGAGGATAGCAGCCGCTGCCCCACCTATGGTGAGTTAAACACTGTCACACCTCCCTTCTAAATCAGAAAATCAGAAACGTTTTATTGTCCTTCAACATTTACAACAGATGCAATAGACTAAAGTCAAGAAAATTCAGCTATTACATAAACAGCCTATTTTTAGGCAAAACAAAACAAGCCTAAAAACAAGTCAAAATAGGCTATACTAATACATATGCTTACAAATAAAAAATAATGTGGAAATGTGAGGACATTAAAAGTTAACTTCGTCAACCTTAAAATATTCTTCTAAGTCATAAAAAGGATTTAAAAGTAACCAATCCTGAGCTCTTTTTTTAAATGACTTAAGGTCCAATTCTTTGGCATTGATGCTAAGCTTATTAAATAATCTTAATGAAATAACATGGTAACTATTTTTACATTTACGTGTGTTGTGTGAATGGATATTAAACCTATAAACATGGGAACTAGTATTTTTCTTAACCCTAAGTAAACACATAAATATGTACAGATTAATCACAGTCAATATTCTACTTCTTATGAACAATGGCTTGCAATGCTCTTCAATTGGAGCTTTGTTTATTATTCTAACTACCTTCTTTTGGAGTATTAACACTTCACTTATGTGACTACTGTTTCCCCAAAGAATCAAGCCGTAGCTAATTATGGATTGGAAAAATGCAAAGTAGGCTACCCTTATGTAGGTTTCAGGTACAACACCCATAAGATTTCTAAGCAAACAGATTACTCTGGACAATCTTGCACAAACCTAATCTATCTGAGGAGACCAGCTTAAACATTTATCAATTTTTATTCCTAAAACTGTAATTACATTTTCATTGTTTACATCTTGTGAATCTACTGGAATGTTTTTAAGACTACACAATAGATTAGATAAATATTTAGGCTATCCTCTTCTGTCTACACTAGTGAAGACATTTCTTTAGGAAGAATCTTTAACACTTACCCCAACAACTCAATCACTCACTCACTCCCATGGCCATTTATGCCCAAGGCGGGATTTGGCCGCACCAACAACTGCTTTCCATCTCTCTCGATCTTCTGCCTCTTCCACTTCTGCCCCCACTTCTCTGACGTCCTTGGAAACACTATCCCACCATCTCTTCTTGGGCCTTCCTAATGGTCGTTTCCCTTCTGGCTTTCCTATACTTGCTTCTTTTAGTAGTGAACCTCGTTCTCTCCGTAGTGCGTGTCCTGCCCACCTTATTCTCCTTGCTTTCACGTGTGCTACTACATCATAATCATTGTACATATTCCTTATCTCCCTATTATGCCTTTTTCTCCATTCTCCATTTTCTTGTATTGGTCCATATATCATTCTTAAAATTTTGTTTTCAAAAGCAATCATTTTGTTTTCTTCTTTTTTATTTAAAATCCAAGTTTCAGCTCCATATGTTAATACTGGTCGAATTATACTATGATATATTTTTATTTTCGTTTTATGTGAGAGAATCTTTGAAGTCAACAATTTCTTACAAGAATACATACATTTATTGTACCTACAACATACACACCCCATTAAAGAATAGTCTAGATTTGGCTTGTTCAAACTTAGTGTTTTCATAATTTTTCAAGTTCTTTTTAATTTGATTTGATCTTTGAACGAACTTTTCTAAAAAAGTCAAAGAAAAGGCTTTATGTTGATCAAAATATCTTGATTAATTAAGTTGCAATTAATTCCTGTGGCTTAATACCATCACAAGAATTAAATGTATAGTAACTGGCCCAATAAGTATAGCTTGAGAATTACGAATTTCATTAATACTTTAGTAGATTATTTTTATAATTAGGTACTCATATCGATATTTGTAGAATTTATGTTTCCATCTACTCAGTGGCCTAATCTAATTTACAAGTTAATTGCGCATTCGTCTTTTTAAATAAGTAGGTTTATAAACATTGTTAGTTCCTTTTTTGTATTTATTTTATGTTTGCTATGGATGAAGTTTATCATCCAAACGTTTCATTACAATGTCTAGAACAAATGAATATTCTAACTAACAATTGATTCTTCTTTGAACTCTACATAGTTTAACCAAGAACACCTAGAAAAAAATAAGTTACAATAACAAATTATTCCTGAGTCGGTGGCTCAGTTGGTAGCGTTACAGACTTCGGGCCCAAGGCAGTGATGTCGTGGGTTCGGATCCTGGTCACTGCCGCAAACATTTTATCAGTATAGTTCACCTTCGTACTGTACCGGCTCACCCCTTGCTTTATTGGATACGTTCCTCGCACAGATCTGTAGTCTATGTGGACGGGCAAATGCAAGGTTAAAACAGGCCGCCAATCCCAAAAATATATATATATATATATATTATTTGTTTATATGGTGTAAGAGATTGTTGACACTTCGTACCATTGTTACAGCCAACCGGCTACTTTGACATGAGTTTCCAGCAGCAAGGAGGAGCGGGCACGTCAGGTAGAGACGCAAGTCTCGGAAACGTCGCATACTCCATGTCTGATGGGAGGTTTGCACGTGCAGACAACGCGTCTCCTGTGCCGTCCACACTCAGTCAGAACGTGACGACGGGACATCAGCAGCCGATGATCAACCCCAGTCTACCTCCAGGCTATGCCTACATCTACGGTGGCTTCCCCGCCAACTACGCCCAGTTTACAACGCCCACTGCGCTGTACCCTGTTAGTTTGCCAATGTTTAGTTAAGATTATGTCGTACATAACCAATTTCCTCCCTCCGGTTAATATAGGTAAAAGTAAATAAAACATGATTAAAACTTGTTAATGGTAGCTGAGTATTAAAAACAATATACAACATTTCATCACAAAAAGGAATGAGAAATTAATGCTAAGATGGCCAAGTACAAATGTAAACAGGTTTACTGTTAAATTTTGATTTATTACATTTGATTAAATCATGGATAAAACATACTCCCTGTAAGTAGATTTCCCATCTTTATGGAAAAGCTGAAGCCAATTTTATTGTTAGTTCTGTCCGGTGTAGTGTAGATGTTGTGTTTTGTTTACAATTTGTTTCTATTATTTTAGGGTTATTTTCTCATTATTTGTGCCTCACTGTTTGGTTATATAGCTAGTGGACGAGTTATTGTTTATGTTATGATTGGATAGTTTTATTTGGTGAAACGAGGTTTTAAGTTACTGAAATAACAAGAAACGAATTGTAAACCAAACACGACATCTACAGTACACCGGACAGAACTAACAGTAACATTGGCTTCAGCTGTTCCATAAGTATGGGAAATCTAAGGGAGTATTTTTTATCTATGATTAAATGTAGGGGGAAATCGGCAAAATTATATACACAGAGAAGTTAGGTTCTGAGGAAAATAGTGTTTAGGACGATTGTGTGCTTTTAGCTCCAGTATGTTGTGCCAAAAATATACTTGTATATTTTACTTGTATATTATACTCTGAGCAAGGAAGAGGCCAAGTAGCCACTGTGTGGAAATTCCTATCCCACAGGATCTTCTTCCACGTAAGCGTTGTAGTATATGAGGGTGAGGAGGGCAGTGTGGGACACTAGACACTAGTAGGAATGGCAAAATTTTTCAATTTGTCGATATATCGGAAGCAATATATCAATGACCCATACAAAAAAAAAAAAAAAAAACACAATAAACACAAAGTAATCAAAAGCAGTCTGTCAAACTTGTTTCACTTCCAATAGACTAATTATCTGGTAGAGTGTTCAAGAACCAAATGGTAGAGTTTGGGAGAAGAATTCGCACGCAATCATTCATCAGGGGAGCAGGGCAGCCAACTGAAACGCTTGTTGATGAAAATAAAAGATAGATAATTTAAATAAAAAATAAAACCGCTTGAAAATAAGCGTATACTTGAACACATGAAAAAATTACAATTTTTGATATTTTATGAATCCAATATATCGGACCAAAAAGATTGATGTCTCCACTCTGATACTATTGGAATGAATTTTGTCGATATCAATACATCGGGCCCAGAATATCGATGTATAAAAAATAACGATGTATCGTTGCCATCCCTAGACACTAGTGCTGGTCACCACTAAAATTTACTATAGAATCTTTCCTTTCTACCTCACTTCTATTTGATGTAGTTGAGTTGATTAATTTGTTACTATAATCAGGGCCGGATTTAGCATTTTGGTGCCCCAAGGCCCAATAATTTTTCCGCCCCCCAAGTCTGGTTAAAATCACTTTCCAACAAACCTTTATTAAAAACTATACCAGGCTCATGTCAACTACATCCATTTTGAGCTAAAACTGGCAAAAACTTTAACACGGGAATGGAATGCCTAGTACCATCAATAGTCAAAGGTGTTATATATAACAGCTTCTGTCACTCAATATACGTACAACTATTCTTTCTGTTCAAATCCTAAACTGTGCATTTTTGTGCAAGAAACCTTTTTGTATAATGTTTTTAAAAACATTTCTAGCCAACCTAACAAACAACTGTTATTTATTTTAGATAAAAATTGTGATTTTGTTTAAAGATGGCACCAACGGCGGCAGCAGCCAACTCAACGTCAGGTCAGTACAAGGGGCCAGGTTACGGCTCAGCAGCCGGTTACGGGTCTGGCTACGAGGCAGGTGCGGACGGTTACAAGGTCGGGGCTGCCGGCGGCTACTCGGCTACGCCACAGACCAAGGCAGGCGGCACCCCCACCACCTCCGCCGACCTGTATACCAAAGGCCACGCTACGCTCAACAAGGTTAATGTGAGTACATGAAGGGGTCAAGTGAACTCTTTCTTATGGTTGTGCATGATTAAGTTGTTACAATTTTATACGGCAGTTTTGTTGTGACCAAATGAACACGCTGTAGAGCAGTGAGGGGAGATGGCGAAAGGAGTAAGATTATGTGTTAGAAAACGTTGAACGAGGGTCACGCAACAACTAAGTAATAAGCTCCTTGCCGTTTACTGGTGTCATTAGGAAATAGGTAGCATTCGCACCATTCATATTATAACCATTCTTATATTATGGTGGTATTGTCACCATTAGTAGCTCTATAGCGGACGTGCACTATTTGCTGTGTGTAAAGTAATTTTTTAAAATTATTGAATCTCTCACCGCATGCAAGATAAGGTCAATTGATATGTTTTTTACCACAAGAAACATATCCGATGCCGACATTCATCTCATGATGACTAAAGCATTATTTGACTTGCTCATAACAGTTCAGACGTTACAAAAATAATAGGATATTCTCTGTATTATATTTCCAAAGTAATAGGTGACACTTTAGTAATAGTATTATTGCTCTTGTTGACAGTCGTATGACAAGGCTGGTTTCCACTCGGGCACACCTCCCCCCTTCAACCTGACTGGTAGTCAGACGGGACTGGCCCCAAGTGGGACGTACGCGCCTCACCTGTTTATCCCTACGATGCCTCCTCACCAACAACACCATTCCGGAGCAACGCTCATGCATCAGCCCCTTCACCAGGTAAGTCTAGGGTGAAAACTGTGCGGTAACTTGTACGAAGGGTTGAGTTCAGCTAGCTTACCTGAGAAAATTGCTCAGGGGCTAACTGTATGTCTGTTGTATACTGAAGTCTCTCAAATAGACTTTCCCCCTTCATGGACCAGCTGTAGCCAAATTTCTTTAAAATAGAACATAGTTGAGCCAATTGCAGAGTGTTTTTCTGTCAAACTGAGATATTCCCTTACTTTTTTGTTACTTCGATAAAGTAAGTGATTCTTACAGTTAGGCTTCGTTTGAAAGTTGAGGTATTCAATATAAATCAGTATACAATTTACTACTGATCAATTTACTCCGTGAACTCCAAGTTGTTGAATTTTTTTCTCTTAACACTAATTTCTGAAATAAAATTAAAGGTTAGCGTCCTTTGTTCGTTTTCAGTCTACTTTGTTTGACTAGTGGATTACTAGTTTGTGTTGAGTGACTCATTGTCAAATCCAACATCAAATAATGAGTTTGTGTACAAAATCTTTAGTTAGCACACACACACTGACAAGACACGAACAATAAAACATTTCAAACTTGACATTTAAACACTAAGCCGGCCACTAATTTTCTCAGATAACCAACCTAAGTTCTATCCCTTTTCAAAGAAACATTCTTAAGCTAGTGCTAATCAGTGGCTCGCTATTATATAAAGCAGTTGTTGTCAATTACAGTTAGGTACTATCGTGTAAAAAAACAATTGCAATTTTTTATGATAAGAATATTTCCTCGATAAAATAGGTACCGTCTGAGTCACCATCTATAATATTTAATCCTTACTAGTGTTGAGTTATTTATTTTGAAATCTGAATGAAATCCGGTATTTTTTTTATTGTACTATTTTGAATTGTAGGCTTTGGCAAGTGAACTGTATTCTTATTTGTATTTTTAGATTAATTACAATTTATTAGGCAACCATTAGGCTTTCAATTCTTTTTATTGTACTGAACACTAGCCTTATACGATTAAAAATGACTGATAAAAACAAAAATAGATAAATTGCGTGGACACCCTGAGTAAATGATGATTCTAGTACAGTGTGTCTGGGTGATACTGTAGCTATTGTCTTGTTTGCAGATTGAGATGAGGAATCATGGGAGGAGAATGGTCAGTACAGCCCCGTAATGTTAAATGTTTGACAAACTCAACATTTCCACTAATTGTTGTCCGTGTCGAGATCTCTAAAATTTCCTAATAAATGTTTTCTACCGTTTCTGCTGTTTATTTTCCAACATCTCTCATTGTTGCCGACTGGCGTTTGAGATTAGTGGAAATGTATGTCTGCCATTTGTTTGCTTACCTTACCTGTCAACCTCCCATTTGTCTTAATGCTGACTGCTTTTTTATGCTTAATTTTCACTACCAGTAACAATTTTTGTTCTTCCCATGAATGTCAGTTACCATCTTGAATCAGAAGTAGTCAAAAAATCTCCGTATCAAGTATTTGAACCATGGCATGTCAAAAATCATCAAATCTAACAGACAATAGTTGTGTGGTTTTGTAAATATTCATCAAAAAGTTCATTGAAGAAAGTTACCTTCATTCTCATTATGATTGTTAAATGTCATTGTTTTGTTATTGGCTGCATCAGTGTTTCACTCTTAGAAAACCCTTTATCGTTTTACAAATAAACATATTCAGAATTTGAAATGTGAAACTACTGACATATTTTGTACTGTATTCAAAAGAACCATTTTATTTTCTTTTAGGGCCTAATAGGAATTTTAATAACATAGTCAATGTCAATACAATGAGTTTTTTTACTTGAATGCATTAATTTTTATAATTAAATCAAACATACCCTTGAAAACTCTGCTGTCTCGTTGTTCCTCGCATTTTGTAAACTAAAATCTGTAAATATCTAAAGATGGGTGTTTTACATTATGTTGGGTGTTTAACATGTGTATGTTCATAATATTCTGATATTAACAATCTGCACTTAACATGTATGTTTTTGGGTCAAATAGTATAGTCTTTATATTGATAGTTGTGAAGTTAGAGTTAAGTAAAAGAGAAGAAAACTATATTGGATTATTAGTCTGTAGGTTCAAGATTCCAGGGTGTCCACGAATACAGCTAACCAGTTATTTTAGTTACATGTACAGTAACTAGTTGACTTGTGTGTAAATAGCTAACATACGTTTTATAATCAATTTGTAGTTCAACTATGTATAAAAAATGTATACTGTGATTCTTAGAAAGCAATATATTATTTGTCTACTGAGCCATGGGTTCATCCATTGTTTGATTACCAATAGGAGATAATTAAATCTTGCAATGTAGTTGGTCATCGTGTAGTAATATAGTTCATTACAGGATACATATTTAGAATCATGATGGTATGAGTTACTTTTGGTAATGAAAGCTGTCTACAACTTATTTGTTTGTGTCTATGTCAGGGGTAATAAATAATCATAAATGCTTTTAGAGTAATTGGATAATCCCAAACTTTTTAAATTTAATGGATATGGCAGGGATCGACTAAAGTCAGAGACTAACCACAAGGCTACAACACACCCTGCTAGACGACGAAGACGTTTCCGTGACCGTGGCAGTCAATGTTGATGTCTACACGGCCGCAGATGCTTACGATTTTGCCACGATGCTGACGACGATGATGACGTTTCCGTTACCGTACTGCAGGAGTCAATGATGCCTATATGGCCACGGGAAATGTTTATAATTTTGCGGTGATTGTGTAAGACGTTGATCAAGTTCCTGTGACTGCGGACGACGACGATGGCGTTTCCGTGACCAATGATGATGTGTGGCCATGGAAGATTTTCATGATAAAAAATTTGCTAGTTACAATTTTTCATTGCTGCATTTTTTTCTTTACTTTAAAAACCCCCAATTAAATTAATAATAGTTTATAACATAAGACAGGGTTTGGTGTAGTGTAACCAAATTATTTAGAAAATTTTGTTGAACTATAAAAATTTCTTCGACACATCACTAATTGTTGAAAAATCTAGAATTAGTCTTGAATTTTAAAATGCAAATAAACTAGATACCATGGTACGACAGAGAAATACAACTGAATGAAAAAGGCAAACAAGTAATTCCTAATAACAAAATTTCCAAATATTCAAAAAGACTGGTTTGTAAATATTTTTGACTTTTCAAAAATATTATTTTGTAAAATCTTACTCTTAATAAATTGGTTGGGTGTTAAGGGATTTAGACTGAAATGACGCTAGATCTTTTAAAAGGAGAAAAAGTCAAAGTTGCCAAATTTCAAATGTTGAAAAAGATTTTCTTAATAGCTTGTAATGTAATCTCATAAAGGTTTTACAATGTCAATAGTTAAAGTTGACTAATTTAAAATTTGGATAAGCTTTGCTATGTTAACATACCCTCAATGTTGGAATTACCCATGTTATTTGTTACTCTCATTGGAGAACTTAATATGAACTATACAGTTTGGGGCAACAACAATAGGATGATGGAAAACTCAAGTTTTGTTATTTATATTATTAATGAAAATCTACTGACACTGTTGTTATTTTACGAGAGCTCTATCAAAATGAGGGTCTCTTACAAGCTCCCGTAGCGGCTATGTTCTTAACTTCATTGACTATTATTATGGTAAAATGAGACAAATGGTCCCAAGTGAGACGGGGTCCCAAACAATGAGAAAACCAATTTTCACTCCTGCTCAGTATGAGTAACGCTCTATCATCAGGTAGTGAACCTATATATAGGAAGTGAGTTGTTTTGGTTGCAAACTCAATTTTCAGAAAGCTCTTGTAACAAACAAAAGTGAATATTGAAAAGTGGTTTTATAACATAGCAAGGTCACATTTAGTTAGAAGTTATTGTTTTTTCTGTGCTATATGCAAAAGAAGAGGTGGTTACTTTATCCATAGAGAAGTAAGGAATAGACTCACTTCCATTAAGTAATACAATAATAATACACACCATTAAGTTAGTAATAAATGCCATTAAGGTGGTGTCTAGGGCAAAAACCAACACTGCCTTCCTCCCCTTCATGTACTACAACGCTCGTTGTGGAGGAAGACCCGTACTATAGGAATTTCCACACAGTGCTCACCTCTCGGGTTCTTCCCTGCTTGTCACAAGTACCTGTACTTCCAGCGCAACATACCAGAGCTGAAAGCGCAATTGTCATAATTGTGTTTCCTCTGTTTCTTACTTCTCTGTTCTTTGTCATACAGTTTTTTGCCAATATTTATAACAGTAAAATTATCTTAAAAACAGATATAAAAGAGTACAAATGTGAACGGAATGTTTGTTGTTTCAGGACGGAGCCAC
This sequence comes from Macrosteles quadrilineatus, assembly GCF_028750875.1. NCBI lineage: Eukaryota > Metazoa > Arthropoda > Insecta > Hemiptera > Cicadellidae > Macrosteles > Macrosteles quadrilineatus. The sequence goes on along the minus strand of NW_026542599.1, from coordinate 7,162,071 downwards.
CAACTCAGGTCCTCGCACTCAGTCCACCTCTCAGCCCAACAAAGCTGGCAGCAAGCAGCAGAACTACAGCCCTTCCTTCTGGGCCACCAGCTCCTAAACCTTCTCTCCTTCTTTGTTGTTCTACGGGCTTTGCACTCTCAATGTCGCCTCTTGAATGTTTTTGTCAAGGCCCGTCACGGGCCGATCGGACTCATACGATGGAATATGTATTATATGTGTAGTTTAGATTTTTGTTTTTCGTAAATATTACCGATTCGGTCGTAATCGATCCAAATCGTATTATTTTTGCCGTATTTTCTAATGCATTTTTGTAGTCTGCATGAGAGATATCGAATATCGCTCTCCTTAATATTATCAAAAAGTATTCGGGTATCCGCGGAAATAGCCGAAGACCCGTGTAAATACAGTTTCACAAGCCCTTTTTTTTATTTTAGTCTCGCTTAACAGTCAATAAAAAAATAAGACTGATTTTAATTGATAGATAATTAATTGTGAAGTGTTGTGCGCTTGTGAAGTTGTGTTACAAGCGTCGCTGGGCCCACATCTCCATGTACAGCCTCAGAAATGTTTGTAGATAAGTAAGAATGTGGATAGTTTACGGTCGGTCAAGTTATATTGTGTATTTATATTTACTAATCATAACTCGACAGTGAAATTTCATTTAATACAAAAAAGATATTTGCTAAAGTCTCAGTGTTCCTTGTGTTGTTATTTACCCTACATCATGAATGGAATTGTTATAGTTTAACAAGTGCTGTTTCTGATTTTCCTCCTCTTTTGGTGCAAACTGTCCAATAAGTGGCTTAAAAACTAATTGGGATACTATATAAACCTGTAAATCTTTTGTACAAATAATTGTATTACTTTGTTAGTGGATTATGAAATCATTGTGTGTTATAATTTCCTTGAATTGTAAGTCAAAGATAAAATTATTTCTGTATATTCAGCTACCATATTCATAAACCCTACTTTTATAACTTATCAATATATATAATTTTTGTAAGTATTATGGAAAGAACACTTTTTGTCCAATCATGATCCACATAATATAGAAAAGCCAGTCCATAGGCAATATGTTTATTTTTGAAATTGTTGGAAGAATAATGGGGATTTTAACTTATGTGTCCAGTTTGCTGTTTTTTGTATTAAAATTTTGTTTGGTTTGTTTGAAGTTTAATTTTATTGATTTCTGAAGGTGAGTATCAAGAAATTATTCAGATGCATGATCAACTGAAGGTGGAATTATTTTAAGGTTATAAGTTTTAAACTGAAGATTCAAGCTACTGGCTATTTAAGTAATCAACCACATGATTTAGAGTATGTATGCAATATGTAAGGACATCCAATTATATACATCTAAAACATGCGAAAGTCTCACTGACTAAAACGTCACTAATTCTTCAACTTCCGGACTGAAATTTCATATGATTTTACCAATGGGTATTTATTTAAATAACATTAGTTAAACTAGTAGAGTACATGTTTCCTGCAGATAAGGTATCTTTTCAGTGACATGTTAATAGTTCAATATGAAACAAATTTCCCAAATTAAAAAAAAATATGTTCGTTAACAAGCAAATACAACAGTTAACTTATTTTCCTTACAAATGAGTGCAAAATTTACATTTTTTTCCTTAGCCATTAAGCACATAACAACAATTTGACATAGACATAGGTACTAATTTATTAAGCTCTTCAAAATGGTTCTGAAAAAAATTGCAAATTTCAATGTTTTTAGGGCCAAAAATGGTAAAATCACATTTGAACCCCGTAAACCCCTGTACCCATCATGCTGTTGATCATGCGAGTTTTAACGAGTTTGTTCAAATAAATGTAGGATTACACGTTAGTACAAAACTTTATCAAAATCGGATCATTTTTGCTCAAGTTATTGCGTTAATGGGCAACGAAATATGTCCCGGGTCCAGGTCTTGCCATACCACCTATGTTAATACTGTAGCCTATTCCCTATATGAAATTCGCTAAAAAGCAATGGACTCAGAATTAACCCCTCATTGAGACTCCTTAAGTGACATTAATGTACAGTCCTACCTTACAGACTACCTCTTTCATCTACCGCTTGTTCAAGTCCCTTCTGATATGATATGAAAAATAGCCAACTCCTTACCATGTAAACAATAAGATTTTAATTTGCTTAACAAGATGCGGGGCAACCATTTAACTGTTCCACAAGGGGGATTGGAGGTAAAAAGGAACAACCTCCAGTAAAAAGGGGTATTGAGATGTCCTCCCCCAGAAAATCTTTATGTACAAAATGGTTTATTTAACAAATTTGTGGAAGTAATTTTGCTTTAAATGTATTGTGAGTTTGTTATTTGCGTAGTATTTAGATTTGGTTAACGTATATAGGGTCTCATTTTTTTATTTGAAAAATCAACAAATAAAACAGACAACGTCCAACATAGAGGGGCCGACACGGTCTAAAACGTTCAGGTCACAAGGTATCCTGTTCCAAAGTCTCAAGAAGATTATCCACCAAACTTTCAACCTTATGTGGATTTGTCTTAACGAAAACCGAATTGAGAATAACTAAAAAGGTTAGCACAAACAATATGAATTCAAGGGGGTGTGAGTGTGGAATGTAGTTACTGTGTATACTAGATGCTGATTTGGTACCGACTAAGAGGATCAGCTGTTTATTTAGCCAAGACCGTATGATAAATACAGTTTCGAATCATCCACAGAGAAAAAAACTCCTGACTTGAACCGGCGACCGGTTATCACTATGCTGTAACTCAGCTTCCCATCTACATGCGATACATAAACCTAATCATCCTGAACTGTGTCATCAATTATTATCAATTATTTAAGATGGGGACGCCACTATGTGCGTATTTTAACCCCAAAATGCGAGTGTAGGATGAGTGGCGCGATCTTGTAGTCTTGTTAGTGACTAAGGCCGACATGTTCCTTAGGACACAGCTGTTAATTAATAGCCCATACAGCTAATGGCAATTAAGGGACCTATAGTTTATAGTGGAATCCTAACCACATTTTTTCCTTGTAATTTACGAATTGGTCTAATTATCAGGATAGTACTGCGGATAGTCGTAGTACTCACTAATGCGGACGTTAATCCACACCAGGGAGCATCGCATCCACAGAGAATCAGAATGGCCTAAATTTCATTCTAAGGTTAGCCATCAACGTCATCCTTTTTACACCGAGTACAATACTGCGAAGATGACATTCTCGTCCCGCCAGCCATTACTCTGTGTCCGCCCTATCAAAGGAGGAAACATCCGGAGGCCGACCGGAAGGTCAAGCAGGAACCTTGGACCGGAACTCGACATTGAAGATGGTCGGCGATTGGTTGATCTAACCGGGCCGAGGTTGCCGATGTCTTGCACTCACCTTACATAACCTTACAATCCGTACAACAAAAACACAACATGGAAAACTCCTTAAACCCGCGCGAGGCCTTTGATAAGAAGACTAAACTGTCCGAGAGAAGTTGTGGGTCTAACTGTTTGAGTAAAATATATCAGATTTAATTACCTTTGGCTTTAGAAGAAGAAGCAAATAATTTCAAATTGAAACTCTTAAATTTGAATGCAAAAATCCAGTGGCGGTTCTAGCACCTTGTGAAGGGCAGGGGGCTACCGGGGTGTGTGGACAAAAGGAGGAAGTCGGGGGTTAAAGCTTTAAAACTGTTTTATGGCTTTCTAAACTATTTTTAACTTCTAGAACCTTAACGATTATATATGTTAAACCTTTATTTAGAAACCAATATAATATTTTTATATCACATTGGTCATAATTTCTCGGTTATAATTTCTACCGTAAAATTCAACAGTTGAATTGTAAGGTAGAAATATAGCCTGTAATTGGTAAAATACACTCAACCTTTAAAAACCAATAGGGATATTAATTATTGAAGAAGAAACAGCGCAGTCGTTGGCGGCTCCTTGGAATTTCATATAGGCAATTTGGATGACTCCATGTATGGCGGGTATAGTTTTGTTTTAAACGGGCGCTTTCACCTCATCGACCACTGACAAAATATTTCACTCACTTTGCAAGGTTACAATTGTCTAGGTTAGTAGCGCAACCCATGTCACATATAGTGAAAATAATGGAGATCTGATCTAGGCGTTGCTCCAAAATACACTTTTCGGGACAGTGCCTAGATGTGTATATATTTATTCTGAGCAGTGACTTAGCCACGCAATATTTTCGGAACAGTGCTTTTCGGAGTAATGCAACGCACCGATGTGGCAAGGGAAGTAAATCCACCGTAGATTGGTGCTCATCAGCTGATTCTTATCTTACGTTCAACGACGCACAAGTGACGTGTACAACGCCGTATTTCAATGTACTCCGATGACGTCATCTAATCGCGCGCGGGTTCGCTTACCGTAAGCTATTCTTAAGTATTACCACAGATGTGGCTATATTTTATCAGTTTGCATTGTGAAATTGCTGTCTCGAAGATGGGTCCAGACTTTTCATATCCTGTTATGAAGGACGCCGAGTCGGGAGAATCGGTTTGTAAAAGAAAAATTTCGATCCCAAACCAGTTGCTACTTACCAGCTTTTAATCCTGCACATAAGGATGTGCATTCCTCTTCAGGGATGTTTAGGAGTTACAAGCATTCTGAATCAATGGTTTGTACAAATGTTTGAACATTATAATTTTCCTACAGTTACCAGACATAGTGTGCTTTCTTGTACCGATTATAGCACGAAAAGTTGCCAATTGCTGCATTTAGTAACTTTGACTTTACATCGTGCAAGACTTCTCGTCCTATTGTAAAATCTTAAACCTTTTTCATATGTTTTTCGATGGTTACGTTTATGGAGTACGCTGTTGTTGGATATTGTAGGCTATAGTTTTCTACATGAGAACAAACAATATAGTCTTCGAAGTTGGTTGAATAATCAGAAACAAGTAGGGAAATAACAAAACTATCGTAAAGGTATGGACACAGGCTCTAATACAAGTGTCCATTTTATTAGTATTAAGGCCGATTCAGGCCTTCAGCTAAGTGAAGAAACAGTAAGAGACATGAATGACATAGAGGACCTGTTTACGTTATTATAACATGTAAATCCCATGTCTACAGAACCGAACAAAACGATTATTAAAATTGTCATAATTTGTTTGTTCCATAACGATGATCAATCTGTTAAGGAGTATGCTAAATTTATGGACCAGCTGTCCTTGATAAGAGGCTTTTAATAAATGGTCCTGCAAAGAAACAGCTGATCGAAGTAGCAAACCTACACGAATAATCTGACTCCATTAATTTTACCCCTGCATTCATTTAGGTTAAAATACAAACTCGTATAGGTGTGCGTAGCTTGTTGATAGTATTGCATAGATTACACGTACCACAGCCTCCTCCATTACAAGGCCGCGGCGTTGGTGTGTGGCAACGTCGCACCGGCCGGCTTATTGCCATGGTAACAGTACACTGTAAACATAAACATTGCCAGACGCAACAGCTGATTCGGTGGAGTTGCCAATTTGGTCTCGACACGGAATTGTATTAGTGGAGGCCCTTAATAGATTTCTCATACTTAATCAAACTAATACAACTTTACGATGTATGCCGACATTTGGTTAATGAAGAGGTGGTTATTATCTTGTTTACTCACTTACAGTTAAAATTCATATTTAAAACAACTATTGTAACCTAGTAAAACTATTTATAGACCATTGCTCCTACATGTACCAGAGGCTAAAGCACAATTCACAAAATCCACCCTAAAATAAGAGAAAAGCACATAGGCAACACTAAGTGCTCAAACGTCACAAAAATGAAATACACATAAGGATCACTTCAGACTTTACAATAGGACAGGTTGAGACTATTCAAAGTCAATTATATTTACTTATAAACTTATCACGTACAGTAGTGTCAACCGAAAAGTAACGCGTACTCTCTAAAGCCTACCCTAAACTTAAGAAGACAATCACTCGACATCTTCACTTCTCAAGAGTAACCAGGCATGACAAAAATCCAAAACAAACTTCAACATTTGCCACGAGTCCACTTGCACTATAAAAAATCAATGCTACCTTTTCGACAGACAAAGTGCCACACCCACAGATCCTGAGTCCAGATCCTTAGCTGAGGTCACCACAGTGAGTGGGCACCGAGGTTGTCCCGAGGTTGTCCATAGTTCCTGACCTTCGAGTCCTCACTTCCTCTACTTCCGCATCTGCCACGCTCCAGCGGACCTCCAGTATGGCCACGGTTACATGGTTACAGACAGCTACGGTTACGTAACCTGGGTAACCAACTGTGAAGGCACGGAGATAAACACGGTTGTTAATGTACACTTTGTTTAGCACTATTAAATTGAGAGCATTTTCCATAACGATTATTTTATTTTGTAATTCTACACATACTAGGATGCTAGGTTCTATTCCAAATAGTTGACAATTTACTTCAGACTTGCCTAAAGGGTCGCTGTACTGTCATAAAGCTATTTTTATTGGGGGTTGGCGTGATTTGAACCCGGTGCCTCGGGAATCGAAGCGTCGTGCTTGATCACTTGACCAGCTCACTTCCCTCGATCACGATTAGTAAAAGCAAAGTGCTATCGACGTTTGTGGATCTGGAATTTGATTCTGTTATCAGATGAGGAATTGCCAAAAACATAACAAGATTACATTTCTACAAAGCTGTAAAATCACAAAAAAGAAAACAACAAGAGAACTAAAACTGTAGTAGTAAAAACGAGAAAAATCCTTAAAAAAATTATCAGTGTATAATTAAGGGTTGAAGAACATAATGGCTGATATCATCACATAAATAACGTAGATTTGCCACCAATCAAACCCAAACCATAATTTACCATAGTTTCAAACTAAGTACTGTATATAGGCCTACACATTAGGCGGGAACTTTAAATACCTATCAAAGATTCACCAATTGGTTAAATTATGTGATTTGAGATGAAACATGTTTGCTTGCTCAACAATCTTTCGATGATGTCATCTCGCCATCGACCTCAGTGACTCGACCTTGCTGTTGGTTGGAGACTGGACTCAACTGGAGCGAGAGCGAGAATACACTGAAGTGTTGTGATTGGTTGATTGTGCGGAATAAAATCCCTAATGATAAATGATCACGCTTATGTCCAGATTTGTTTCCAAGATTCTCTTATAATATCTCATTGTATTTACATAACTCAACTCATTACGGATTCAATCTAACTGGAATTTGTGTTTGAAGTCAACAGGAGTAGTAAAATCTGTCTCACCTATTGCAAATTAATTATTTACTGTGCGGAATTAACTCACTTATCTCTAAATAGTGGCTTGAATACCATTAATTCACTATGAGTTTTTATTTAATGCTTTTATTAGGGTGACAAATTTTGTAAAATCCTATTTTGCTTTCCAACAAATTTAACATTTCTCTATGGTACTCCGTTCTTAAGGACCACAGAACTGAGTTTTTTCAATAGACGCAGGTAGCGACAATGACTGAGACTATTAATCAGCAATAAGCCATCGCAAGTTGTCATAGCACAGAATATTAATATTATGTTATTAAAGAGATTTAAAAAAAGCCGATTAGTAAAAAATAATCTTTTCCTACGTTTCGGGAATATCGTCCCATCGTCCCGTCCACAGGTGGATTCAATAAAAAAACCACACAGAGCAGTAGTGGTAGTCAAACAAAAATCCTAGGACCGATTTGTTACTGTTTTGTGTTTTTGTTTTTATTTTTTGTTTGGCCTCTAATATATAGTCAATGCCTCTATACAGTTCTGTGTGTGGTATTTAAAAGTGTGCTTTTCCTGCTTTGACTGGGCTTATGTATTAAGAGTCTTCCGTAGTGGAAGCCATGTTGGATTTCTTCCCCATAAGAACAATGTTAAACATTACATCATTTGTGGACACGTAACGGTGTTATTTGTTAAGATATAGCTTTGAAATTTATAATTTGTATTTTTAACATAATAGACTCGTGACTGAGGTTTTTGAATTTCGAAAATCCATTTTCATTTCCTTTCAATAATTAGCGTAATTTTAAGCTAATTAATAATCAATTATTCATTATAAAAATTAAAAATTGTGAAATAAAAAACGTCAATCTCTAGAGGACCGCAATTCCTTAAATTTAACTCCTTATCCATAATTATATGACAATTTGCTGATGAGATATTTGGACCCAAAGTTAACATTGTTCTTATGGGGAAGAAATCCAACATGGCTTCCACTATGGAAGACTCTTATTCACGTTGCGTTTAGGTATGTACATTTCCACTTGCGGATGGAATCATATTCTATATTACAAAACATAGTGAAAACCTAACTGTCATAAGCCACTACCAACAATTTACTTTAAACAAAGAAGTAATGTTCTTTCTTTATTCTAGCCCAGGGGGAGTTCCAGTCAGGTGTACAAGGGGACATGTGTATTATGGGGGGAGGGGTCACATTTTTTTGAAGTCTGGTATATATATGTGCTCAGTGGAAACAACCACACCACATGTGCGCCGTCAAGGTTGCGACCCTGGCCTACTTGGACACCGGAACTTCCGCTCATTCCCCCTCCTGTTCCCCGTTCCTCTGTTCCTTTATTCCCGCCACGCCGCGCCGTTTGTTCCCTCACCTATGACCATCCTACACCGTCTCGCGGCTTGGGTTTCGCGACCTACTGTTTGCTGGGTAAATAGAGTGGAAATAGGGTGTAAAGTTTATTTTGACGTAAGTTTTTAATCGTTAAAGCGATTTATGTCTCAAAGCAATTAACAGTTAAATGTTATAGTTGTTGACAGTAAATTACTGGCAAATCGAAAATGGTCATTCGAGTCGGATTGCTAAAATGTTTCGCACTTCTGAAAATTTCGTTTTCTCAACGTTGGTTATTGCTAAAATCACGTCCGGTGCTCAGAGACGGTGTTTAATTACATCTATGATTCATTAAGGCCAAAGAGGGCACATTTAATGGTTCAAATAGATAGTTTCACAAAATAATTACTGCTCTGTAGTTTGACAATTAGGAAAATTAATGCACGGTATGAATAAACCCAACGATAACGAGCTTTTTCGTAATTTCGTAACTGAGTAGCTGACGGGTTAAAAAGTGTATGCGTGGTAAATCACGGAATATCGGTTCTGTTATTGTTCGAATCCAAAATAACCGGCCTTCTCTGACTGAAATATACTTGATGCCACGAATACTAGAATAAAATCTGGTATGGATCATAAACATAAACAAATGACGCTTTTGTCCGAAAATAAAGATTATTGTTAATGCTATTAGTATAGGATTCGGGCCAACAACGTCATTTGTGTATGTTTGTGATCCACACCGGGTTTTATTCTAGTATTCGTGGGATAAAGTATATTTCAATCAGAGAAGCCGGTTATTTTGGATTCGAACAAAGACAGAACCGATATTCCGTGATTTACCAGACATAAACTTTTTTAAACCGGTTCTTTTACAGTATTCGTACTTAATCCATTTCGGCCTAAATGTTGTATGTACAAAAAATGTATAGCAATTATAGGCACCAACGTTATTTTTAAATACCTTTGCTGAGTGATAATTTTTGTCGATTTTAAAGTGATAACACTCAGATAATTCAAAATCACTTTTAAACAGTAGAGTAATGAGATTTGTGTTGTTTTGTTTGGCTTAAATACACATTTTAATTGTTATAGACGTTTTGATACAGCTGAATTATTTAGTTAGTTTGTGGCTTTTGTGAGGTTAATAACAAAAAATGATTTCTACTTAAGAAACAGCTTCTGAAAAGATTCTATTTCAAACATATTATTATGTACTAAAAAATCGGTCCGTTTCGTCCCTAGCCACATTCCCTTGCCTCTAGGGCTAATAAACACAAACATCACTTAGAAATTCCACTGCTACTCTGATACTCAAAGGCAACCCAAAATGAATACTTCCAGAAAATTGCAAAGCAATAATGTTAATGTCAATTGAAACAACAATTCTTCCATGCCTACACTTTTGTATAGATTGGAGAAAATAAAAAGTTTAACTATCATCATTATCATTATCATTTTAGATAGGGACGCCACCTATATGCGTTTTAGAACAAAATATGAGTAAAGGATTAGTGTAGAATTTAAGGTAGTATATTTTATTCATGGTAAAAATAGAGTGCGATGCACTGTGTAGATTTGTTACTGACTAAGATCAGCTGTAGCCCGACTGACTAAGTCAGAACGAAGCCCAATGATAAAAAAAAGAAAAAGAAAAAAACAGCTGGCTCTAGTTTAGACTCATCGAAAAGCTACACTAATTTCTTGGATCGAATCGGCGACCTTTTGATTACAAGCTATTCAACGTTAAAAAGGTTTAACACCTGCTTTCGATCCAATGGATTTTAATAAATGTTCCTAACAAAAATCTGATTACTTAACAAGGATACAATACTTGGACACACAAGGTTTGTGTATTGGGAATTTCAAGGGAGAAGAACAGTTGGAATAAAGATGATGATATTAATATAGTATGCGTTCAGCAAACCACCTTCATATGTAGCCCTGTGGATCGGTGTACTATGGTGGAATAAAACAAGAGTTAGCTTGAAACTAAATCGCACCTCAACTAAAACCAGATGTGACAAGTTAGATAAAGGCATAATGAAATAATCAGGAGTTGAGTTGCAACTAAAATCGCACCGTAACAACAACGTTAGATAAAGCTAGTCAGATAACCATGGCTCATAACCAAACAGTTACGAACGCACTAACTTAGTTAGAACTTTCTAGACAGGGGTAGCGCTGTAACATCATGGGTGTAGAAACTAGGTTGGGGGGTGGTGTGGTGTGGTTACCGAACTGTACTTACTAGGCTTCCTTTGGTAACGTAGAGGTTATCTAGACGCTGTTGCAATCTGACGAAAGAAATTGGGATTTTATTTTATTAATATCTAGGTATTGAAGTTTTCTTGGAAAACGAGTGGTTGGTGTTGTTTTAAATCTGAACGTCGCTGGTTAGTGGTTTTAATAATTCGGACTTCGGAGTTGTTTCTGTACTCAGATAGCATTGTTTTATGATGCTCTCTATTAAAAGGTCGAGTTTTACTGTAGCAATAGGTTTGGGCCGTTCCTCTAAAAATCTAATAACACGAAAAATATAAATTGGGGGGCCCAAACGGATATTTCAACCCAAAACTCAAACTCTAAAACGTTAACGAAAACCATATTTACTCCATACACTAATTATAGTGAGGACGTAAAAAATTAAACAATTAGGCTACCCATTCCATTTCCATATTAAAGTCGTAATTAGTTTTAGAGTAAAAACAAAATTATTTTGTCACTGAAAAGGAATTATTGTACATAAACCATCATTAAAACTGAAAGGTTAACTTAAAGTGAACTATTTAAGTATAAGAAATGAAAAAAAGTACTTGGGAAGTATAGTCTACACACTCGTTGATCATTAAAGTGTTCTAAAATGAAAGAATCTAAACTAATACTATATAGTAGTCGGTTTGTATGGTTTTTATGTGAGCAACCACAATTCTTGTGTTTACATCTTGTTACTACTTTCATAACCCTTATTGCAAACAATAGAGCCAATGCTAAATAAATGTTGTAAGTTTAACTTTTTAAGAAAAATAAAATTTACAATGTCATTATACACTTTTGGCAGAACTTTCTTGGAGAAGGCAATAATTAATGCCTATACTTATAATTAATAAGATATGCTGTAAGGAATAATTTTATTAAATTTAAATGTATACAATGATGTATATATTTTTTCGGATACTATTATAAAATGTATATAAATAAATTTAGAGTTTTGTCTGTACATTGCGTATAATCGTAATGTTTTGGTTATTTTTTCATTTGATACGATAGGAAAGCCAAAACTTGTGTTATCTTAATTTCTGTCTGTCTGTAACACTCAAGATGGCATTTTACGCTCTCTTCTCCAGGAAAACGACAACAAAGATTACGATGAAACTGTTTCCATATATTCTCTACATACATGAGAAGGTTTTTAATTACTTAAAACGTGTCTAAGTCCATTGATAATAAAATAAAGAACACTCAAAATCCCAGTTTTGTGCGGTATTAGACTAATTTTGTTTTAAGTTTTACCATACAAGTCAAAAGTGTAAATATGAGTTTATTCGAACGACTTTGCGAACCAGGTAGAACTGAATATGGAAACGGGATTTGATGAAAAAATTGGATCCTCCCACTTTTGGCCCCCAGAGTACAATATTTGCTGTTGTTTCCTAATCAGCTTTGTAAATCTTAAACAAACAATCTAGTATATTGAAGCTTTGAATGGTTATAGAGAAAATCTTTTTTAAAGACTGAAAATTTAAAATTCATATGTTATTCTAATGGATAAAAAGTAAGTTGACTTAGTTAGTTGTTTATGGTTATATTTGGACCAAACCTATCAAATTTATTTGTTTTATACCCTACTACAACACTTCGCCAAAAACACTCTTTATTATGTTCCCTGTAGCAGCAAACCTCGGTACTCATTAAACCTAATGTTCTACTAAATGGGAATAGAATTTATGCAAGAAAAACTTTAAACTTTGCTGAGTCTACAGGTTTGCTACGTTGGGGGTATTTAACTGTTACATGTTTACATAATTTACCATTGTATCCCTTTTTTACCTTTTCAACCCTTATCCGTCCCAGTCTCAGCCCCGTGAGAGTCCGTTAAAAGAATTTATTTCTATGGTAGTTTTAACCCAAAGACCAATGAAATATTAGTATAGATCTGACGAGAAAAAATTGGCTACCAATAAGATACCTTCACTGACTTCACTGACTACCAGCTATGTAGTAGAGTCAAAGGTAGTAGCCATGACAATCTATCAAAGACTCAAAAACTCACAGACAAATCAATCCCTACCAATCTTTCATCTATTCACATTAGTACCTTAAATCAATAAACTAATGTTACATTACACAGCTTATACAATAGATAGAAGTCGCATCGTAGTACGATGGTTATGAGCTGCCGGTTACGGAATATATAACTAAACGGATAAGTGTGAGTGGAAGGGGTGATTATGTCGGGGGTTGTAGGGCGTCGTTGCACAATGCATAAGGGATGGCCTTATATGGTCAACTACACCTTCACTGTTGCAATATACTAGGGGATGCATTATGATTTTTTTATGGAGGGCACAAATTTGCTTACTTTTCCCTAGATTTTTTTTACATACTGTGCAACAGTTTGAAGGTTATTTACCTTATTCCACATTCATTGCATTGAAAGTATAAGTGAATCAAGGTAAAAGCCGGTGCAGTACAAGAGAGGACTGCTGATATATTAATGGTGGCATCAGGAATCGAACCCACGACGCTACCGAATCAATAAATCAATAAATCTGAAGCTCTACACTCTACGTACTTATCAACCTTTCGTATCCTTAACCCTTAGTAATTTAGAGTTACTGACTGCCTTAGGTTAGTAAACTAGCTTAATTCTACATGCCACCCTTTCTGTAAACTGAATGTAGTATCCGGCAAGTGCTCATAAACTGGTGATCCCATTTTCTGACCCATAATTTGAAAATTTAAAGTTGCCCAGTTGGTTCCCAGACTATTTACTTTGCAGATGAACAGTGCTGATAATTAGAATGGATTAAGATAATCTGTTATTATCATTTTACGTTTATCTTTGAAGAACTCCTACTTAACATACAAAGTTTCTAATACAAACTAACAAATTGAGGAAAAACGCATCTAATTGGTGGGATGTTGAAGAGAGAATGAGAGCAAGTGGGAGAGAGAGTGTGTGTGAGAATGTGAGTGTGCGAGAGAGAGGGCCGTTGCCAATCAAAAATGTCAGTTGCAAGTGGTGATACTGTAAGACCAAGGTCGGTCCAGGACCTTGACCCAGATCCAGAGTGGTCCTGCCTCTACCTCTATATCCGTCCACAGCGCTGATCATGTGCGCGATCTCGCTATCTGTTCACTCGACGTGGCGACAACCTAGTGAGTGCCAGTTGTTCGACATGCCACTTGGTCGCCAAGCCAGTTGACTGTTATTTAGAAAATATGAAAAAAAACTGGTATTTGACAAAGACCCATAAGCGAGTCATGGTGTTCTGGGTTAACCAGTAGTGTCCATAGATTTATAATAAGAACACTTGTTATTATAAATCTATGGAGGGGAGCGAGCTGGTTTAGTGGTTAGAGAGCGGGACTTCGGTCCAAGAGGTCCCGGGTTTAAATCCCGCCAAATCACCAATGGATTTTATCTAAGTGATAATGCCGCAACCCCTAGGTCTAGCCTGAAGTAATGTGAAAAACAATACCGAGCTCGTTCCTAGCGCCATATGAAAAAATATAATAACTAATAAATATTAATACTATTCAATGCGTGAGTCGTCAGATTGAAAAGTTTGGAAACCGCTGCGTAGCCAATACAGAGAAAATGGCCCACAAAAATTCTCAATAAAAAATTGTATTAACTAAAAAATATGTTAAGTGGTACCACGCGCGCCGCTTATCTCCAAGTGCGACGAGAGATTGCGTGCGCGTCGGTCGTGCGACCTTTTTAATTTATCTCGGACGAAGACGTGCCGCCGCGCTTGTAGCGGTTCCCCGATGTGAAATTTGACTCATTTGTTTACACGGATCAAAAACAGCCTCAGGGTCCGTCCATGGGCGATTCTGTTTACTTGCTTTCGCAGATACTGCAAGGCCTGTCATCTTTTATTATACAGTATACTAGCAAAAGAACCCACCGTGGTTAAATACAACGGTTTCTAGACAAATTGAAAAAAATCCAAAATTATAGTTATTTGCTAATATACACGGGTGAAGCTTTCCATTGACGTGTTGATAAATTAAATCAGTCCAGTAGAACTGTAGATTTAGTTATACAAAGTTTACATAATTATAAGAGTAGATTATGAGGGAGGAAATCAAGAGAGATAAATTCCCAGAGTTTATGGAATTATTTAAATATTTTCCTGCAAATGCTCATTTTTAGTATTTGATATATTATTCACAAAATAACTGTTGTAATGTGTGTTAATTTTACTCAGTATAATTATTACAAGGGGACCCATGCATAAATTACGCATTTTAATAGGGTGCAAAACTTAATTCCAAGGTAAAAACATAATGCAATACCCTTTTACTTTTCAAAAGATCTACACCATATAGTGTATTTACCATAGGTAAATGACTGAAGAGTCATTTACCTAGCTCAATCATTGTGGCTATTATTTCAAAAGTCTAAAAGCCTATTTTAAATCCAATTTCAAAAACTGTTTCGTCTTTCTCTTGTTTACAATCTGGCTGTGGTTAAACATTCAACTGAAGGATCAGCTGTTCTTGTTGATTGTAATTTACTACGGAGTAAATTACAATCATGTTTAAACCGTTATAAGGAAAGTTTTCCAGGAAAACTGTCTTATTGAAAGTAAACTCAAGAAATAATTGAAACGCAAGGGGACGAAACCCGTAAGGATAGCACGAATACTAGAAAAATACCGGTAAACATAAACAAATGACGTTGTTGGCCCGAATCCTATACTAATAGCATTGAACATATGTTTTGGCAGTTCCATTTAAGCAATGTTAAATAATGTTTATTTTCGGGCCAAACACGTCATTTGTTTATGTTTATGATCCATACCGGTATTTTTCTAGTAATCGTGAAGGATAGTAACTTTTATGTTACTATTCGCACTTGCGCCGGATCATAAGCTTTAAAATGCCACCTCAATCGTGAAAATCGGTTAAGTAGGACAGCTTGAAAAGGGATGTAACAGAAAACCCCCTTTTTATTAGTATCTAGAAGATAGATAGATATATTACTAACCAAATAAACCATTTTAATATGTTAATTTTACTCTAAGATTGCTTAAAGTTTTGTTGATTTAATACATCTAGCCTATTTGCTTTTTAGATCTAATGATTTGAAACTGTAGTATGGGATTAATATTTGATTAGTAAATGTCTAGAATTCCCACTCTAGCAAGCCCACATGGTGGGGTAAATATTAATTCTTACCTTTGCAAGAAAGGAGAAATATAATTATTGATTTATGAACGCCTGGTGAACGTTTCATCGACCTTGTTGTGACACTGGTGGAAATCTGATCTTGGAAGGCGTTGTTGTATAAATCACAATCAGCTGTTCAGTGTTTATATCGATATGAAATAAATGCTAACGTCATCTCAAATTTAAAACCAACAAATCTATCTATATAAATAAAATTAGGGTTTTGTCTGTACATTGCTCAGAATCATAAACTTTAAGGTTATTTTTACGTTTTATACATTAAAGAAACCGAAACAAGTCTTATCTAAATTTCTGTCTGTCTCCCAGTCTGTTACGGCCCAAGAGCCTTTTTACGCGGCCTTCTCCTGAAAAACGAGAGTACCTATCAAGTTCCAAATCATTTAAATCTATTAACTGGATTGGCGAGATTGTCTTTAGCCATTAAAATATAGCGTCACTACTTTTTAGATAAAACGCCGGACGATTAAAACCCCTATTTTGTGCGATTTTTTGTAAAGTTTTCTCCCAATGTTTATTCATCTATGAAACAACGAACAGCTGTTCGAATCAAGATTATTTCTTCTAGCTGTCACTGATATGTTTACATTGAATGTTGTTTACAAATACCGCAACCATTTCCAATCACGTTTTGAAAGCAAATCCAAACCAAGTAAGATTAAAAACGTGTTTCCTTACATAACGGATTTAATTAATCGCAAGTGCAATAATTTGTAGGGTAACCGTAAATGAAAATAGAGATTCTTTGTGTATGAAATTGTTCTTCAGTTTTGATAACCGGGAAAAAGACCTTGAATCAGTGTTGTATATGGCTGGGAAGCTTACATTTTTTAAATGAGCGTTTTCAGTCGAGACTCGGCACACTACCGACGCGCGTCTACATGTCCATAGTAAAAATAAAAGTAGGCATACCGTGTACTTATGTTTTATTCATCATGTGTATAAGTGTACAGTTCGTGTATGTGTTTTAAAAACTTAAAGACGCACCTAATGGGGAAGCTCAAGACCTTATATTAGGACTGATGATGGTGATTTAATTTCGCCGAAATGCATCTCCTGTATTAAGATACATTAGGATCGACCGGCGGACACAGGTAATTTATTAACCTTTTATCGATTGTCATACCGTACCGATTCGGAACAACAACAAACAGCATAAAATGAAGTTATGTATAATAGTTTGGCCAGCATATCTGAAAATATGCAAACCAACTGCTGTTCTTTATATAAGAAGGTTTCAACTGAATACTATAGATCCTCGTGCGTAGAACGGGTACACAGCTAGTCATAACTAAAGTAATGTTATTCAATACCTTACTGACTGTGTTTACCTATACCAAGAGACAAATTAATATGTAGCATAATATAGTTGAACAAATAATTCAGAAGCTCGCACCATATCAGAACACGCATGCAATACAATACGCCAATCAATTACGACTAACTATCAAATATAAAATAAAGTTCTCAATAAAAGCAATAATTATCAATAGTTTTACTTATTGTTCGTGTATTAAAACTTGTATATCAAATTTTCAAGTACGTAAAAAAGATTTAATAAAAATTGTATTTCCACCAAAGTTCGGAATATGATTGTGTAAGTAGTGATTTTTTGGATTTTTATAGTAGTAATTTTATAATGGTCTGCTTTGATGTTAAGATATAGTTGATTTTTCTCGGGTTATTAAGCTTGTTGTCTGTGACCTATGTTCTGTTGGATATAATTCAAAACTATATTGTTATTACAATGAAATGCGTTCTCTCAACGTATCCTATTTCATAAACAAGTGTATACATTGTTAAGCTGTTTATTACAAGTACAAACAACCTACAAAAGGTTGAGCAAAATTAATTGCAAATTATCATTTTACTGATCATCAATTATAATTTTACCCCAATTTACAATAGATAAATTGATGTTCAGTAATGATTTAGAGGCTGGGTAGTCATAAACAACCAATTAAAAAAGTTGTATCAATTTTTGTTAAATAAAACATAAGAATATGGTTTAAAATTGGTTTTGGAATTCCCATTGTTTGACCATGTCCAGTGACAAGCGACAGTTATCACAAATCACAATGGCACGTCCTCAACCCGGTACAATAAAATAGAAATAACCCATCCGCGACAACAATGTTTACAATATTACATAAAGTGTCAATGTCGCGGTGCGGAAGGGCCGGCGGCACGGGGGGAGGGGGGGCCGCGGTTATATAGGGGGGCTGAGCCGGTTGCTCAACAGTCGTCGTGGAGTAGCAGTCTTGCTCAGTGACGTCACGTGGTCTAGCTCAGTGAGTGTTGTCTCAGGAGGCCGCGCCGCGCTTCTAATTATAAGTTATTCTAGTCATACAGTGAACGCGATGCCGGAACCCAACGAGAGTGTAGAGCTAGCTGCCGAGGCAGCGGATCTGTGCGGAGAGCTGCAGAAGCCGCCGATGAAACATTCGGACACCAAGGATAGCATCTCGTCCGTGGAAAGCGACTCGGCCCCCGTGGTCCCTTGCGAGGGCAGAGAGGACGGCCCTACCGAGGAGGAGGACGAGCGAGCCAACCTAGCGGACCAGAGCGACTCCGGCAGCGAAGGGTCGCCGGAGAAGGACTCGGGATGCGAGGGCGTCAATAACCCCGCGGAAGACACCAAGGACGAAAAAGACGAAGAAGAACCACCCTTTGTACCCCCGGACGATGAACTGGTGGAAAAGATAATCGCACAAGTCGAGTTTTACTTCTCAGACGTGAATATCACCAAGGACGCTTTCCTGTTGAAGCACGTGAAACGCAACAAGGAAGGCTACGTGAGTTTGAAGTTGATTTCTAGTTTTAAACGCGTCAAGCACATAGCCAAGGACTGGAGGGTGGTCGCCTACGCTTTGGCGAAGAGCACGAAACTGCAGATAAACGAAGCAGGCACCAAGTTGCGAAGAGTGGACCCTCTGCCCGCTTACGACCAGACGACGCCGTCCAGGACCGTCGTGGCGATAGACTTGCCTCTGGAGAAGCCTACGATAGAGAATGTGGCGGAGATGTTCAGGACCTGTGGAGAGATCGCGCTCATCAGGATCCTCCGACCTGGCAACCCCATCCCTGCGGACGTCCGTCACTTCGTCAACAAACACCCGGAGATGAACGGCACGGTGAGCGCCCTCGTGGAGTTCGTCCGGACTGAGAGCGCCCATAACGCCATCAACAGACAGGACTGGGACTGGCGTCATGGAGTAGACCACTCGGCTATGAAGGTGGGTCAATCTTTCAAACATATGTATAAGAGGTCTTTACATACATAAAAACAAAAACCCCTGAAACTAGACCAATCCATAGTCGTTAAACACCATATTCGTTGTAAGTCACTCCTATCACGATTCAAACATTGTTAAACATTTATTATATTGTCAAGCGGTTAAGAATCTAACATCATTTCGAAGAGAGTCGCAAACAATCAATCAATCCCTTAATAAGGACTATTACGATTCAACCGATAACTTAAATCTGCTGAAGAGAACTCAGCATAACGTTTATTCGTATTGAAAACCCTGTAATGCTCCTCACATTACAAACACAATAGGTTAGAATTTAGTAACTTTGGAAACTTAATAATTGAAACACTGGCTAAACTAGGCCTCCAATATATTTTTCATTCCAAGAAGTAATTTAAGAGTCTTACAATCCGATGATATGTAGCTCATGTTGAAATGGAAGATTGTAAATGGACAGTAAAATATAACAGCGAGTTAGTAAGATTAATCCACTAAATCAGCAAATGAATAATAAATTAAAACTCTCATAATCACGTCTACAGTATTCAATAAAAAAAGTAAATATAGGTACTTAACTTTTTTTATTAAGTATCGACATTAACATAATTAACTACCACAAGATGGTATTGATAAGAAACCGGTTATTGATTACCTTGTAACATATGATTAGATAGTGATTAGATTTTCATGTTGCAACATTTTATTGACAGCCTGGTTGTATATATTGGCTTATATAGTTTATTGGCACAACGAAAGCTCTTGGCCTTGGCCCTAATAAGTTGAAGGCCATCGTAATACAGGGAGCCCCCAATATATTTTCCGCGAAGAGTTTTAATAAGTTCAAAATACAAATACAATGTTATACATTCAACTAAGTAATTGAAAAATATTGTACAGAGAAAATAATTTAAAATCAACAAATGGTGAATTTGACAACACACCATAAAATATTAGATGGGTCTTAACTTAACTGGTGGAAGACTTAAGTAATTTTAATCTTTGCTAATGTTTGAATATTATTTACTAGTGCATAAATAGATGTAACTGGTGTTTTAAGCAGACTAGCTTCAAAGGTCTTTAAACGGTTAAACGCGGTTAAACAGAAAAAACCCGGAATACTTTATAATTTACAATACTTTAAAAAATCATGAATGTTCCCAAAAATATTAACTGATACAAGGTATACAACATTTTGAATTTTGTTTCTAATCAATGTTTCAATTAAAATAGCGCTTCGTCGTTAACTTTTAGCGTTTATTGATTCAAATACAATACGAAATTCATCAAATGTTTCACTTTTAATTTTGGAATTTTTGGTTGTAATTTAATTTACTTAAGGTATATTGTGGTCTTTATCTAAGTAAACACTTTTAGCATAGGCCAAATTCGAAATTTATATTTTTAGGTTGTACTCTTGAGAGTCTCTAAACAAATAATTCATTTTGCTTTTAAAGTAACTTTCCTTAATTTCAGTTTAATCATTTTATAGCATAAAGATCGATTTCGACAGGTTACAAGAAGGAATATAATTTAATTTCTTCTAAAACTAACACACGTATTGCGTTCCGTTGAAACTATTTTAATCTTCGTTTGGTTTTGTGATTAAGTCTTGTTTGAACTGTAAAACAAACAAATACGTATTATATTTAGAAGTCAAATCAAAATAGTTGTGCAATTCGACCATTCGTTGGAGGCTGTAGTTTGGAAAGAAAGTTAAAATAATGATACAGAGTTACAGTAGAATTACATCGTTAGTCTGAAATTTTAGTTTAGTTGTGGTTGTAATAATTTTTAGATAGGCTAAATTATGTATGGTACATATTTAATGTGATTTAAATAAATAAAGTCTAATTCATTTAACCTGAGAGGGGAGCGAGCTGGCTCTTGCTGGTGGTGGAAGAGAGCAGGACTTTGGTCCTTGCGCCCCGGATTCAAATCCCGCCAAGTCACTAATGGATTTTATCTAAGTAATAATGCTGCAACCTCTAGGTCTAGCCTGAAGTAATGTAACAAACGACCCCGGGCTAAAGCGTAGCGTCCTAGCACAAAATCCTTAAGAATAAATCGTATAGGAAAAATAATAATTACTATTGAAACATTGGTGTTGTAAATAAAACTATAACCAGTAGATTCATAAACTATAGCTTATTCCAGAAAAGTTAAAGTAGCAGCAGACATCATTTCACACCCACAGGAAAATACTAAATCATTAAACTTGCAAGTAAATAATAAGAAAATGGTAACTGGCGTTGTAAATGTATCAGCGATAACATAGGTTTCTTTTGTGGTTCATATAGTTCCTTTTCTAAATAATTGCATTTTCACAGGTGCTGGAACTGAACGCACCGCCGAGCTCTGACAGGAAGAAACGCACGCAATCCCAGAAGAAGAACCCTGGAATGACTCGACTGTTCGACTCCGAGTACTCGTCATCCTGCGCCTCCGGAAGCGAGGCCGAGGGAAGCTACCAGCGGCAGATGAGACTCCAGAGGCGTTGTAGCTCTCCGCACATGCAGCGACCCGGAGACCACTGGACCCAGAGGAGGTGGTCCAGAGACTCCGGCAGCGACAGCCCGAGCAGCAGCTTCTCCAGGAGTCGCTCCAACTCCGGGGTCTTCTACATACCAGACCACGTCCGGAGGATGTCCGCCGGTTGGGACTCCGGAAGTGACTCGTACGGAAGTGGAAGATCCAGGTCGAACAGTGGAGTTTCTCTGGCTGACAGGAGGTTCTCCGTGCAGAGCAAAGATTCCGATTGTTGCTGCTGCGGACATTACAACGACTGCAGAAGGATGTCCTACTGCCACGACTCTGGCAGCGAAGGTTACGGAAGTAACAGGTCTAGATGTAACAGTGGAGCTTCTGACATCAAGAGGAAAGACTCCGGGGAGTATTATTGTCCTAAGAGGTTCATCCAGCCGGATAGGAGGATCTCTCTGACCAGGGAACCCGAGGGACCCTATTGTCCGAGGATTCCGATGGACCAGCGACGAGTTTCGGTGGGAAGCGACACGGAATCTTCCGGCAAAATTGGTTTCCAGAGGCAGCGATCCTCTTCTGGCATCCACCTTCCGGAGAACATCGTGAGGATGCCCAGAGGCCCTGATGGAGGTCGTGGGTTCGTCGCTCCTCCGCCTGTAACCACCTGTCACACTCTCGTAGAGTAACGATCTCTCGATATTTTATCGGTCCCGAGACTACTTTATCGATATTGGTACCCAACCCACTGATTCCTGATGCAATAATTGAAACCTGAAGCAATATTCTAGTGCTATATACGAACAAACTGTACATATTATTCGAGTGATAGGATATATAAATTGGAAAAGCGCGTGTGATAGTATGAATATAAGTTACGAAACGAATGAGAATCTGATTATTTTCGGGCGAGTCTGTTTTTGTGTGAATGTTTATTTTATGGAATATACTTATCGTTAACGATGAGGCAATGGTGAAGAGACTGAACTAGGGCGCCCTAGGAGAAAAGAGTGAGGTTATTTATATATTTGTGTAAATAATAGGCTACTGTTATTGTTTCCTCGTCATGTTACCATTTGTAATTTATTTCATTGGAATTGTATTTATTTTATCCCGGTTGAATTCATTCATTATTTATTCCGTCCAATCTATTTATTGCATTGTACGATTCAGTCCATTTCAAATCATTAACTTTAACTATGTATTTATTTACATTCCGTTTGAGAATTTCAAATTTTCGTTTGTGACATCCTAATTTATTTATTGTTATTCAATTGTTGATTTGTGTTATAAGAAAATTTGTTAGTTGTAGTTTTAAGTCAGTATTTGTTTGACTATACATGATCTGTTAGCCATAACTATTACCGTTATTGTTAGTTTTAAATTATTGTAAATAAATACTTTTGCAAATTGTAAGTTTGCTGTTTTTATTCTTAGTTCAACCCTTTAATAACATATCAAAGTAAACAGTCACATTACATAGCAAACGCTATCTTAAGGCTCATGAAAGTGTAAATGAAATATCGAAATTTTAGATAAAAAAAAATAATAAAAGTAATACGATTAGTATCTAAACTAAAAACAAATTTTCAGACCATAGACGACATTAGATCACTAAAGAATTTCGGATGCAAACACAGAACACATGTATAAACATGAATTGTGTAAACAGCTGTTAATGAAAGCCAGGTTCGTTTCTGAGTCATGTAACCCTTCAGCACACTTGTTGCTAATGGATCAAAACTACCACAATCCCATAATGCAACAGTATCCTTAATAAACTTTCAGTTGCTTCTGGGTTTATTCTGGAGTTATTTTGTGTTTACATTTTGCTTAAGTCGTTAAATGAAAATAGACTCGTTGTTTGAAGGTGGAAAGATCAACATTTTGTTTAGAAACTAACTTTATTTTCAATCAAAGAAATATAAACATTCTCACAACAATTAAACCTCGTAAGCCAAGTAATCACAGCTTCATTGAATAATCGTTATTGATATGATGATAATACCGGTATATCGACGTTTTGTACAGATTATCAACAACATTCTATGACAGTTGTTTACACTGCTTGCCCACTCGACACAGTGGGTGATATCACACTCAGTTGTAAATGCAAAGACTACTAAACTCTGATCGGTTCTGTCGTCTTTGCGAATGATGACGTCAACAAACACTTGTTTGTAGGTGTAAACAAACATTTTGACTGTTTTCGTAGTGGAAGTTTCTACCTTTTAATATTCATGATTGGGTCTAGCCTAGTAAGGAGATATTGAAACCGATTCAAATTTAATGGTGAATGATCACAAACGAATTTTTATGAATTTTCCTGTTTAATTTCTTTTTACATTGTTGTATACACACTTTTAACCTATATTTAGTGTTGATAGAAATTGGCCTGAATTGGGACAAATCGTGTTCTTGGAAAGTCAAGTGTGTTAATAAAACATAGAGGCCAAGTGGTTAAATGAAGTGCCATGTGCGGATTTAGCTAGGCCTTTCCTGTGACAGGCTTTGTGAACAAGGAGGATTTCTAACTATTATAATAGTTTAAATCCAAATAGTAGCAAATACTTTGTTAAGAAATGTGGTGTTACAGTCAATTTAAATTACACGAAATATCTTTTCACGAAGATTTCCATGTTCAGACATTAAATTTTATCTTAATTATTAGTTAATTATTGTTAACTTTCCAGTAACAATTATTACATCATGTATTTACGTATATCCTACAACATTAAGCAGTGTTTTCTTGGTCAATTACACACTGATGTACTGCATGTTGTTCTTTAAAATCTTGGCACTAAGGATGTCAACAATCTATTTAGAGTCTAACCGGTTACATTGTAAGTACCAGGTCAATAATTACATCTAGGATTTAATGTGAACGATAATCTTTTGCTGGTATACAGGGTGTCTCTGAACTCTACCGACCCTCTTCTGTGCCCCCTAACTCTACTCATTTAAGTATCATTTCTGGACCGAAGACAAACTAAAATATCGTGTAAACAATTTTCAAAACTCAAAAATTACCACAGCCCGTTTTTACAAAACTATTTTTTATTTGACAACTGCTTTACGTCTTAATTAAAATTTGGTGCGTAGATAAATAACTCTAAGACTGTGTTTAAAACAATATCATCTGTGGTCCTTGGGTAACTGCAAAACAATCAGCTGTTTTAATTGTTGGTTACCCAATGAGCGCAAATATTGACGAAGATAGTATTTTAAAAATGAATTATCTCACTTATTAATGGACCGATTTTCTTAAATTTGGCAACTTAAATGGTAAGAAAATTGCCTAAATAAAACTTCACTAGAGTAGTGTCATTTACCTACGTAATTTTTATATCATTTCAGTTGACAATTTTAATATGGCTGCCATTTCGAAACCAAACTTGATAAGCAATTTCTTTCAAAAATATGTGTTTATGTTATTCACCTATAAGCAAAATTTCAATTAAACTTACAACGTCTTTGATTTATGAATGACATATTAAAAATTCGGTAGAGAGTTCAGGGTCTCCCTGTATTACCATTATATAATGAATATAATTAGTATAATGCAATGTGATGTAATTAGTATTAGCTTCGAACAACGATTTTGTAAACATTTGGTGTAGGGTAAAGGATGAGAACGTTAGGTTCAAGTTCTCATAAAATATTGTCTCGATGTTCTTTGCAATCAGTTTATCAGCTATATTGTACTGTTAACCGAATCCGAATACTTGGGGTATATTATTATTAGTATACGCGGGGACCCAACTAAGCGTGTTTTCACCCCTTCCAGGATCAGCCATTAAAATCCAGAAACCTCCGATCACATTTCTCGCATAGTCAATGCCAAGCGAACTAACTACCCAACTATCCCATTCGAATAGATCGCACACCCAATTATTCAAATCAATCTCCTCAAGGATTTCAGCACAATAAGTCGTAATTTGCCGAGTAAAACAAATCACCAAAGTCAGTGACCTAATTTTAATTTCTCCGAACTACCACGCACGAAGATAGCAGCAAGGATAAAGCAATTAGTGTAAAGGATAACAAAACAAATCAGTGTGTAGTAATCAATAAGCAAAACGAAGCAAACTATAACGAAGAGAACTGGGTTAATACTTACGCTTGTCACCCGTGAAGGACTGGTGATAACACAAGGTCATAGTGATAATGGAAGGATGTCTTCCGATCTGTGATGATTACTACCAATGTAAACAACATCAAGGGTATGATAAGGAAAGGTCGTTAACTCACGTGCAACGGAAGGAAATAGGAAGTAAAGTCTGCGGTGTGAGTGGCCTTGAGTTATCACAGTGACCTTGGCGGCATTGTTATCAAGATGAGATGATAATGCCCTAGACAAGGTCCTTAGCACTTCCGAGTAATTAAGTAATCTTCGTTACCAAAACTGAGGATTTACTAGTGGAACTTTAGGTAACTGTTACTATTGCAATTTTTGTGTGAAGCTCTCCAAAAGAAGGATTTTGCTTGAGATGCATATCCTTATTATGGATACAGTAATTTAGACAGTTTTTATCCTCGTAGTCACACTGTAGAATAGTTCCCGTGCAGTTGTAGTTTTATTAGCAATTTTCCTATATAGGGAAGAAGCTATTACCGTAGGTAGTACGGGCAAGACGTGGACCTGGGAGATAATTACTTTTTCATTTTAGGTACCCAGACACCGAAAACACTATATTATAGTATGCGTGTAAAATAAAGTGTAACGATGTTTGTAGCCTCGTTACTAAAATCAGCTGTTTCCAATATCCAGGATAACTAATTATCTCGAGCCATGGCAAGATGTTATGGGGTTTTAAATCTTTTTAAAAAGTTTTTCCAAATATTACCCTTAGAATATGAAAATGACAGATTTTATTTATAGCCATCGTGTAGAGCTTGTAAAAACAAACAATTTTAAGCCTTGAAGCGTTCTTGTAGGAGTTAAGGTTACGGAAAAAATCGAACAAGACTGAACACTTAATTCCCACGTTGTTCTTCAAGAGAAAAAAAAAAACTTTTGTAGTTTCCTAGTTTTTGGAAGTATTTTGGTAAAATCGGGCAAATTTACTTATTTTATATTATAGCATACCGACATTAAAAAACACCCTTTTTCTTCCCTGAACCCAGGAACTTCGTTGTTCTTTCAACCCAGGAACTCATTAAAAAAATTATATTTATAAAGGGAATAACTCTTGACATATAAGGAAATATTTTAGTAAAAAACAATTAGAAAAAGGAAATTTGCTTAGTCTGCAGGTTTGCAGTGGTGGGGTATTTTAATATTTTCCTCACGTAATAATGAGGAGATAATAATTGTAACACGCGTAGTAAAATTGTTTACTTTTTCGAGTACGTTACATGTTTACACAGTGGCCCATTTTAAGCGACCTATAAGTAATCAGACTTTGATTTAATCCCGTAAGAGTTGGTTAAGAGAGGTTATAGTAATATATCTACAAGTTTGAGTGGATTCCGAACCACGAGGCAATGGAAATAACATGTAAACTCCATTGGTCCGCGCAATTTAAAGCGTGCCTATTTCAATGCACGAGTTACACTACTAGCATGTAAATAAACACATAATACTCGTACTTGAAATTATTTAAGCTCAGTATTTACACTGCTAAGGACAAATTTGAATTACAACTCCCCAAACTAGCACGCGTCGTCTGAACTATTTCTAGGAGCTCCTTGACCGAAAACTCACGCGTTGTTGTCAAACGTACATCTTCATCCAGTTATTATTATCTAACTCAACCGAAATACCCGACCTCCGCTGTTGAGATTCACTGATAATCTCGCTGAAGGCTTTCTCTAGTTAACGCACTGATAACTGATTACTGTCAAGGTCTGGACGGGTTTGTGGAGCCTACCTTAGTGTGGCCTTGAGCCTACGCACTTTGAATGAAGGATTTTGCGATTGTATTTTCAGCTTCGACAGAAAACAAATGTAAATATTGATGATTTTTGCTGTAAAACATACATAATTGAGACTCAGTACAATAATAGAAAAACTACATTTTTAATTCTACGTTTCTAAACTGTAGCCACGAAAGGTTTAAAACTGAGAGAAGCTAAGTTAACAGACCACAAATAATTACGTTATTATTTTATCTTGTAACAATGTAGATGTGGAAAAAAATTGAGATATTATTGTTTTGTTTTACGAGTAAAACATATTTCTTTATACAAAACAGCGATTTAACGAATCACTTGTAAATCATAGAAAGGATTTTTCATAATTAAAAAGCGTGTCTGAAAACGAGTTAACTATTTTGGGACTGAGGAATGAGTAATAAGTATGTAAGAAATTTTATATAAATTATAAATTATATCAAGATGGGGACGCCACTATGTGCGTATTTTAACCCCAATATGAGTAAAGGATGAGTGTAGGATGTGTGGCGCGATCTTGTAGTCTTGTTAGTGACTAAGGCCGACATGTTTCTAATAAATTTTAATGAACCTTATGGAAGGTGAGATGACACGGTATATGATAATTTAAAATGAGGTAATATAAGATTATAGTACATAAGATGGGATTAGATGTTTTAGGATGGGAAAAAAGACTATAACGGATGGGATGGACGGATGGACTCGGGTTTTGTGATAAGGGATTAAATTGAAAGTCAGTGAGGCTAATTTACTGGCAAATCCTCTTCATCACCCAACCTTACAAATAATTACTACTAACAAATAACTAATTTTTGAGTAGATTAGATATAACTAGAACTCGCCCCATGGTCGAAAACTTGACCAAAAGTATGTATAGTGCATACTTCCCTATTTTCACCCACGCTGTAAATAAAACATGTGATTGGAATATCTTCCATTTGTATCGGGTTTCTGTTTGTATTTTGTTGTTATTTCGTCACCAGCATAGCAACCCATAAGTTTCATGTTAATTTTTTTAAATTTCAAAATTCTTTTGTTGTCCTTATTTTTTAGCCTATTTTAATTTATAAACTGATTCTGCACATCTACAGTCAAATGTATTTCTAACAGTATGCGTAGATTTTCCTTGTGATGCACAGGAGCTCAGAAAAAAGGGCTTTCAATAAACATGCTTGTCTATTAATATATAGAATTAACCCCATGTTAAATCTCCATAAGAAAAGTTTAAATTCCATTTTTGACCCAATTAACATAAATATTTTCAAAATACAAATAAAACCTGCACATATAGGACCGATAACATTTATTTTGGTACAACCCGCGTGTAATTCGGTCCAGTAGTATGGTCAGGCTAGCTGTCATAAGTTTTGCAAAAGATATAGTGTATAATATATTTCATACACACACAAGGAACGTAAAACATATAAGACTCAATACGAAGGACGAAGGACCTAGGGGTTGTTGACCGTTGATCCTTTCACTAGACCACTCGCTGAGTCGCTGAGGACCTTACAGATGTCGCTGACAGCTGACCTACTTGCTGACACGACCTTCGTATTACGACAAGGTCAGAATCGGCAACTCATTTGGTGGTCTGTGATTTGATGTAATGGAATATCATCGTATAATCTTCGCAAAGACCACAGGATGTTCAGTCAGATACTCCACAGCGAAATATATAATTCAATTTGGGTAAAATGGTCTCCCTACACACATATAAATTGAATTCAGTAAGCAATTGAAATCGTTGACTGTAAATTTTAAAGGATTTTAGGATTTGCAGTCAACAATTAATGCGTTCTTGCATGTACGCACCTTAAAGATGTCTTATGGAAAGGGGTAGGCAGAACGGCAGTTAACTCATCAACTAACTTATATGCTACACTGTATGGGACCAATCATCTATTTGGTAATTTCCCCAAGTAATTTCCTTACATGTATTAAAAATGCTGACATAAAACAACAGCTTCCTACGGATAGTGGAAATCATTCCTCGTACTCAAGAGCAATGTCCAAACAATAAAAACATTGTGTGATGTAAAGATGAAGACGTGGTTCCAACATGGCAAACAACACTTCAGCATTTCACTGACGCCGTCTAGTCAATGTTGTAATTTACTAACCAATATTCCTGATAATCTGTAGCAGACGTGGAGCTCAGCAAATTTGACCATTGTTGGTGCCTAGAAGGTTATCACTACGACGGGGTTACGATCGCGCGATTGGAATGAAAGAAATGTAAAAATAAATAAAGTTGCGATATCAGTGATGTGGTGAAATATTTTTGTTTGATTTGATTGCATTCTTAGTACATTATCTGGGTTTATTATGAAACTTGTCTTGAAATGTTTGGTGCGCTTAGTATTTTTTTGTAAACGTTATACATGGTAGGTTTTATTTAGTTACTTTATTTTTTTGGGATTTGTAGTAATTTTTAAGTAATCTAGGTAAAATTTGAAAAATACTACCTAACTTGAGACAGGTCATGACATAATGACAGTGAATAAAAGCATAGACTAACCAACACTGGGGGAGTATGTTTTATCTATGACTAGTGTACATGTTGCTCGAAATCGAGCAATTGCAAATAAGTACAGGAGTTATTTATAAACAAATAACTTGTTTAAAAACTAAAACAGTCATAATTTCCATTGATTTTAAAAGAGACAACTAAAAGATTAATAACTAATGGGAATACTCACAATTTACATAACAGTCCTATTCCAGTTTAAAGGGTTAATTTTAAACAATCAAACTGTCCATGGACGGGAAAAGGTAAGCTTACAATTTAAGTCAACGTAAAAAGGCTGTCAGCTTTTATAAAGTACCGTACCTAAGTTGTTTAGCCAATTTGTAGACAATAAGGTGTAGGCTACGTTAAACTCTACATGACAGAGTTAGGTAAACACTGGCAGAACTCTGAAATGGTGTTATTTATCATAGGCTTACTCATATGCCAAATCCTTAAAATACAAATTCTATAATTAATAACTTATATCATTAAACACAAACTAACATCTTTTTTAAAATTTGTAATACAACATATAGATAATTTACACATTGACTGTTTACAATTAACATATCCTCTTTTACTCACTATTAATTTTTGCAACGGGAAAAATCTGTTTCATAATCATTGAAGTAGTTATGATAGGAGATGATTTTATGGAGAATTGAAATGTATTTGAAAATTTTCATTTATATGTGAGTGTGATAGTAATTTTTAGTAATTTTACACAAATTTCACACACATTTTACACAACTATCGTGATAGATGTGTAAAATGTGTGTGAAATTTGTGTAAAATTACTAAAAATTACCATCACACTCACATATAAATGAAAATTTTCAAATACATTTCAATTCTCCATAAAATCATCTCCTATCATAACTACTCATTGACATGGATTTATAATAAAAATAATCTATCATAAAGTTTAAGATTAAATAAACCTGCCACATAGTTGTTTTATTTTTTTGGATCAGCTGGCTGAAATTGTTAAATAGGCATTTGACAGTTCTGGTTGTTTACATTTAAATGTCAAAGCAAATGTAAACATTGTGAATTTTCTCATGCTTCCATGGAGACCAATTATTATTAATATTGAATTTCTGACAACAGCTGGAGTTTCAAAACAATGTTTGTTTCACATGTTAATCTTATGGAGAAATACGAAACTTTAAAGGGCCCCAGGGCCTCACTCTCTAATTATTTTCCTAAAAAGAAAGTTTCCTGCACAAATTCACGATACGCTCTTTCCAATGACACCAAAAACATGGCAATCACAGCTGGAGTTTCATAACAATTTTTCTTTCCAATGTTAACCTTAGGAGAAATACGAAACTTTAAAGGGCTCCAGGGCCTCACTCTCTCATTATTTCCCTAAAAAGAAAGTTTCCTGCACAACTTCACGTTACGCTCTTTCCAATGACACCGAAATCATAACAATCGGTTCAGTAGTTTCGGAGGAGTAATTGTCACAAAAATCTGCTTGCGTATTAAATAAGTATAGATATAGATAAAAGTCCTTTATGCTGGAGCCCAAAGTCTTCGGCAATAACACGTTCCCTACCAGCTGTACCCTCAGATGGTCTTGTGATATATGGTAGTGAGTTAAGAGAAGGAAATAAAATTTGTGATTAAGAAAGTAAAAACCTTGTAGTTATGGTATAGTGAGTGGATACGATTCTGATAAAAGTCATAAGCTTTTTGCTGGTTCATAATGGACCCAGCTGTACTGGATCATTGGACTTTTCATATCCTTGCTAACCAGGTGATCCAAGTGACAGTTCTATCATCTCATTCAATAATCACTCATTTACAACTTCACCTTTAAAAAGCGTACAGCGTATCGGCATCGTAATCTAAACCATAAACCCGACCACAACTTAACGAGAATGGAATGTCTATCCATAGTCAACGATTGTAGGTAAATGTATAGGATTGCGACAGTCCCAGCTTCTTAGTGTTAAGTGATACACGTTTGTGGCAATGTCTGATACTTTACCTTTGCGCATGCGTTGTTACTACGCAAGAGAGCGCCGTCGCCAGGCTAGAGCCAGGCTGCCAGCCTATTTACCCACTATGGTGCTGACCTTCTCCACAGGTGATTCACGTAAGTTGGTTATCTCCCGCAGTAACATCTCTCTAATCTCCAGCGCTGCCTCCCTCTCTGTCTATTCCCTGTATCTTTATCTCCTCTTGGTCACATTCTTATTTACACGTTGATTTCACTCTTTTCAAGTTTGTTGGAATGGAACTTGTTTGGGTTGATTGTTTGTTGTAAAAATAAAAATAAAAATACATATGTTCAGTTACAATTGTAAACATCTTGTTAAAATCATTTAATTTTATCCCTTGGTCTGTATACACATTTTTCTCTTGTACTTTTGTTATTAACACATGTTATTAATCATTATTAATTTTTGTAAACAGTTTTCAATAATAATACACATTCTTTTGTTCACATCACAGTGTTTTTAATTTAATCTACATTTTTTCTATCAAATAATCATTTCAAGAATATCAGTTCACAACAAAACGAACATGGTCCTTCGAGCCAACGGATTTATTTTTCTACAGTTCATTGAATCATCACAGTAAGTTTTAATTTTTATTTCAAACAATCATGGCAGAACTTAGGCTTCTACAAAACAAGAGAGCTTCAATCAAAGGCTCTCTCTCAAAAATGAAGACCTTTGTGAACAATTTTGACATCAATACAGGTAATTTATTAGATATTGAAATTAGAAATGAAAAGTTAGAACAGTTGTACAGTGAATTCACAGACATTCACAGCAAAATAGTTGCAATCACTTTAGATGAAACTGACAACAGTTTTGATGAATTTGAAGAAAATTACTACATGGTAAAAGTAGCTTTCAAGGAAATTTTGAATACAAATAAGAATCTTTCAAGGCCTGATTTGAATCATTCAAGTTCTGGTAGTTCAATTGGCAATGTGTCACAAGAATCCAATTTTTTAAAACTTCCTAAATTCAATTTACAACCATTTGATGGAAAATATGAAAATTGGGTTTCATTTTACGACCTATTCCAATCAACGATTCATGCAAATCAATGTTTATCAGATGTGCAAAGGTTTTTCTACCTCAAGTCATGTTTGAAAGGGGAACCTTTAAATCTCCTTTCAACTTTGCCCCTGACTCAGTCCAACTACTTAGTTGCGATTGAACTCTTAAAAGAGAGGTATTGCAACAAGAAAATAATTGTTAACACTCACCTTAAAGCTTTGTTTTCACTGCCCAATGTAAACTCACTATCAGATTTGAAATCTTTATTAGACATCACCAATGTAAATGTGAGGGCATTGAACAACCTTGGGTACAAGACTGAGGAGTGGGATGTATTACTAGTTCATTTGCTAACATCAAAATTAGATCAAAATTTAAGAACCAAATGGGAATTGAGTAATACAACCAAAGAAGTAGGCACTTTCACACAATTGGAACAATTTCTTAATCAGTATATTCAAGCTTTAGAAACAAGTCAAGATACCAGCAAAGGTACTAATGTATTTAGACACATTAGGACAAATTCAACTGAAATATCTAAAGGTACTACACAGAGTTGTCCTTTATGTGTACAAGATCATCCCTTGTTTAAATGTACAGAGTTTTTAAGTCTCAAACCCTATGATAGAATTCAAAAGGTCAAACAGCTTCATAGATGTTTCAATTGCTTATCAGCTACTCACATGGTTGACACTTGCAAAGCATCCAAATGCAAGGTCTGCTCCAGAGCTCACAATACCTTATTACATATCTCTAAAGAGTATATGCCAGAATTAGACCCTAAAGTTAGTTCTAAGCATAAACTTGACACAGGATTTCAAGCTAAGCCCAAACCTGAAGTTAGCTCACACAACAGTGGTTCCAGCAAATCAGAAGAAAAGAATAATCCAAAATGTAGTAATAGTACAAAACTATTATCAGCAGGCATTGGTTCTCCTACAAGAGTGATGCTGTCCACAGCCAGGATCAAGGTAAAGAACTGCTGGGGTGAGTATCAATACTGTAGGGCTTTGATAGATCCCGGGAGTGAGGGAAGCTTCATTTCTCAAACCTGTTTTCAAAAGTTAGGATTATCACGACAACCATTCAACGTTTCAGTCCACGGAGTAGGTAACAGCCATGCTGGTTATACACGAGGATTAACATCACTTTTCATTCAAACCAAGCAAGATACAGACATTCAAGTTACAGCATACATCTTGAACAAGCTAACTAACGTTTCCTCACTCAACACATCCATTGATCATTGGTTTCACATTCAAAACCTTGAACTTGCTGATCCATACTTCTACCAATCAGGTCAAATAGATATCATTCTAGGAGCTGATATTTACGTAGATCTATTGATAGATGGTATAGTTAGAGGTCCAGAAAACACTCCATCAGCTATCAATTCCAAACTAGGTTACTTGTTGTCAGGAAGATTATCAGATCCATCATCTGAAGGTATTCATTCATTCAGATTATCTATTCAAAGCAATGACATAAACACTGCAGTAGAGCGTTTTTGGAAGATAGAAGAGGTCAATCATGAACCTACTTCTCAATTGCAAGATAATGACAATTGTGAAAATCATTTTCTGACCACACATTCTCGAGATGAATCCGGAAGATTTTGTGTTTGTCTTCCTTTTAAACCATCAATTACTGAGCTTGGTGATTATACTTATACTTTTACTTTATACTTTATACTTTCTTATGAAATGGCGACCATACTATGTAGGTATTTTAAGCCAAGTATGAATGGAGATGAGTGTAGGATGAGTGGCGCGATCTTGTAGTCTTGTTAGTGACTAAGGCCGACATTCCTTAGACACAGCTGTTAATTAATAGCCCAAACAGCTAATGGCAACTAAGGGACCTACAGTTTATAGTGGAATCCGAACCACATTTTTTCCTTGGTATATACGAATTGGTCTAATTATCAGGATAGTACTGCGGATAGTCGTAGTACTCACTAGTGCGGACGTTAATCCACACCAGGGAGCATCACATCCACAGTGCATCCCTATAAATATCCACAATTCGTGACCTCCTAGTAGCTGGATTACAGATTAAGCAGATTTAAAAGACTAGAATCGACACTCACTTCTGACAAACATGAATGTTATCAGTCTTTCATGAAAGAATACAGTGATTTAGGTCACATGCATCAAACACCCACAGAATTATCGTCCATTGACAGTAACAAACACTACTATCTACCTCATCATGCAGTATATAGAGATTCGAGTTCAACAACTAAAACCAGAGTTGTTTTTGATGCATCATGCAAAACAACATCAGGTACATCATTGAATGATCATCTGTATACTGGTCCTAAACTTCAAACTGACCTAATGAATTTGCTAATTAGATTTCGATTGCATAAAATTGTATTTACGGCAGACATTGAGAAGTTTTACAGGCAAATTTTAGTGAGCAAATCTGATCAATGCTATCAAAGAATACTTTGGAGATCATCACCAGAAGAACCGATTAAGTCTTATGACCTTAACACAGGTACTTATGGAACATCATGCGCACCATTCTTATCCATACGTTGTTTACATCAACTATCTGACCACATTAAGGATTATTCTCCTGAAGTGGCTAGGATATTGAAAGAAGACTTTTATGTTGACGATCTTGTAAGTGGAGCCAATACTGTAGATCAAGCTTTATCCATAAAAAATGAACTAGTTCGAACACTAAATCAAGCAGGGTTTCCATTGCGCAAGTGGTCATCTAACGCCAAAGAAGTTCTAGATGAAATAACACCAAGTCAAACCATTTTTCAATTTCAATCAGAAGACTCTTCAGTCCAACTATTAGGACTTCTGTGGAATCCCGAAAGTGATACTTATCAGTATTCAATTAATTTACCTGACTTACCAAGCAAAATAACTAAACGTAAAATTTTATCTGAAATTGCCCGTCTATTCGATCCATTAGGTCTATTGTGTCCAGTAATAACCAAAGCAAAACTCATCATGCAAAAAACCTGGTTATGCAATAATGGTTGGGATGAGACAGTTTCTGATGAATTATCTAATGAATTTGTTCAATATTGTAACAATTTGTCACACCTCAAGAATCTTCAGACACCCAGACCATTAGTTTTATTTGGGTCTGAAGTTATCTATGAATTATTTGGTTTTTGCGATGCTTCAGAAAAGGCATACGCTGCAGTCTTATACCTCAGAAGTGTTTCAACATCAAATGTACAAGTTCAATTGATCTGTGCTAAGTCAAGAGTATGTCCACTTAAGAAAGTTTCAATCCCCAGGCGGAGTTATGTGGCGCAGTGCTATTAGCTCAACTAGTTGACAAAGTAAAACCAATTTTACCTACCTCAAACACTTATTTATTTACCGACTCTACAGTTGTGCTGGCATGGATTTCAAAACCCCCAAACACATGGAAAACATTTGTAAGCAGCAGAGTGTCACAAATTCAATCCCTCACCAACACATCAGATTGGAATCACATTTGTTCAGAAGATAATCCTGCTGACCTAGCATCTACAGGTGTCTTAGGAAACAATTTTATCAATCAGGATTTGTGGTGTTTTGGACCTTCATGTCTGTTGGATAAGAACATGAAAATGAGTGAACCTATTCATAATGAAAATCCATATGTACCTGAAAGAAGATCCGTCAAATGTGCTTTACTTATGGAAGAGAGTTCTGATGAGTGGTATTTAAAATTTAGTTCATACACCAAAGCCATCAGAGTTACTGCTTATTGCCAAAGATGTATAAACAATCTCAAACAGCCTTTACAAAATGGACCAATTACCCCAAATGAATTAGTCAATGCTCTTCTATGTATTGTCAAACAAATTCAAAAAATTCATTTTGCTGAAGAAATATTATGTTTGCAGAAGAAGAAATGTGTGAAACCCAACAGTAAACTTTCAAGTTTAAATCTATTTTTAGATGACAATGGAACAAGTTTTGTTGGACCAATCAACAAGTTGTTAAAAAGTTCCCACTAAATCACTTTTTTGCGAGGGAGTTATGTTAAAATCATTTAATTTTATCCCTTGGTCTGTATACTCATTTTTCTCTTGTACTTTTGTTATTAACACATGTTATTAATCATTATTAATTTTTGTAAACAGTTTTCAATAATAATACACATTCTTTTGTTCACATCACAGTGTTTTTAATTTAATCTACATTTTTTCTATCAAATAATCATTTCAAGAATATCAGTTCACAACAAAACAAACACATCTCCAGTTCATTTATTTCCCTTACAAATAAAAGTTCAGTATCTATTTTCTCTGTTTTGTATCTTCATCTTTTTACATTCGCCTTAAATCCAAAGGTTGCTGGATCGACCCCCAAGTGGGGTAAATTTTTTTTTAAGTTAATCTAATTTATTAATTATTGGGTAATGAACGAAACGGTATTCACCAAAATGTCTACAAAAGATAACAAGACCATTTTTTCATAGTTTCTTTACTTTATCGTAAATGCCAATAACGTTTAGATACAAAGAAAGTTGTATTTATTCACCTAAACAAGAAATGGTCACAAGTTAAATTAAAAGGCTGTCCAACAAAAAAACAAACATTTAAACTTAACAAAAATACGTCATGTAAAAATGTTGCAAACGTATCACAACATCACAGAGGAAATAACAAACACGGTTTCATCTCAGAGCAAAGTCAGAAGGCGCGCCAAGTTTCGTCAGAACGCTGAGTTAGCGTCTGCACTCAACCTACGCGAAACACACTGCTTAAGAACACAACTGCGCAAATAGGGTTTTCAATAAAATTTGGCGTATTATTTTCTTAGATCAACTTAATAACATACAATCGAATTGCCAAAGTCCATGACTTGTATACGTTGTTAGAGTGTAATATTGATGAGTGTAAATTTTGAACAGTGATTTTTAAATTGCATCCTTTAACTAAACATATTTTAAATCGTGTGATAGTTACTTTTAAAATCTCCGATCACTGTAACTAAACTTTGTATCATAGTAAAGTTGATAAACAGTACATCGTGAGAACGTACCCATCATAAAGGTAAACGTCGAGTTATTGATACATGTGAACGAGATACTTCAAGTAATAGAGGCAAAGTATTGCCATTGACTATATACCATAAATGATATACAGGGTGGCAGAAAAGTAACTTACACCCCCCCCCCCCCTTAACTTTTCAACCATTTGAGATATTTGAAATCTGTTTGTGGCAACCTTCATAGGTATGAGGGGCTACAATAATAATGGTCAATCTTGAAAATTTTGCCGTTAGGGGTAGAGGGGGTAGGGGGTAGCTCAAAATGTTCAAATGACAAGTATAGTCGAGTTTGGTATCATTTTACAGGTCTTGATGAAACATAAAAATTGACATAAAAAAAACCAAAATCGGCCCACTAACAACAAAATGGAGCCCTAAAACGTTTCAAATCCAAATAACCATGAGGGTGGCTGAAAATTTAACTTTTTAACTATTTGATATGTTTGAAATCGCTTTGCGGCAACTTGTTTTGGATATAAAGGGCTGCAATAATTGTGTTCAGTTTTTAGGGGGTAGCTCAAAATTTCAAATAGCAAGTATAATCGAGATTGGTGTTATATATTGTGATTTACCAAGGTTATAACAAAATCGAGGTTTTAAGGTTCTAGTTATTGAGGTCCTACTATTTTTTTGCATCACTTCCAGTATGTTCTGACTGACGAGTCCTTCACTTGAATTATTTATCATCCACACAACTTTTTCTTCTTAAAATTTCCCTTTTAATATTCCAACCAATGAACAATACACAGTCGTGACCTCTGGAGATAGGAAGGTCACCCGTGGTTGGTCCTGACCTTTAGCATCGCAACTAAAGTTACCTTGCAGGAAGTACCTTCTCTCTGGTTTCCGGTTCAATGCTGAACTTGACACACTTCCGTTTCGTTCCGCTCGCTGGTTTTTGTTGTAACACCTCCGTCTTCCAACCCCCGTTGTCCGCAAGATGACAGAGTGAAATCTGCGGAGGCGGTCGAGTCTGGAGAAAGTGGTGTAGAAAGAATACAGAATAAAAATATCCTAATGTTGTTGACTGCAAATATGTTTTTACTACGGTTTATTAGCATTAAATTGATGATAAATAGACACACCATCCCCATGTTAAAGTTGTGAAGTCTTTGAATCATTGAGGTATTTGAATTGAATGCGCCGATGTTAGTTAGTGTTTTATGTTGAACTAGCTGTGGACCCGTCCTACTCATGAGGAAACAACATACTGTATTGGAATCCATGGCATATTTTAAATCCAAAGATTATACGTATCCAAAAAAATCAAATTGAAAATTAATCAAACGCTAGGGAGCGCAGCCCTAAAGAACCTTTTTAGTCACAATTCGTCACTCCCCTAGATTATAAGCTTTAAAATAACACCTCAATCGTAAAAATCGATTAAGACGACTTCTGTAAAAGGGATGTTTCAGAGAAAGCCCCTTGTTACATTAAGTATATAGATAGGTACCTATGGATGGATAGAAAGAATACTGTAAATACACGAAAATGATCCATGTTGAGCTGTGGACACTTTTTAGAATTGAAAATGGCGTATTTTAGTTGAACCTCCGACAGATTGTGCTTTCAAATACTGTTTTTCCGACACCGTTACTTAATAAGTTAATGTTGTGTAAAGATGAATAATAAATTGGTAGGCTAATTCAAGAGAAGAAATCAAATATCAGATCTTAAGTTGAATATTTTATTTTATTTACCGGAATTGTTTTAATTTGGTCTTTCGGTTTTTAGAACATTTTGGATTTTCAGTTAAGAAAGGACATTTAAATTTCTGCCGAAGATAAACATTAACAAAAAACGCATGACTAGTTCTATAAGCACAAACGAGACTTAAAACATCTGGAATTACCACAAAACAATGTTTCAACAGTAAAAGTTTAAACGCTGTGCGATATGTACTATCAGTGTTTGAGTAGTAAATCCCCTTACACAACACCATGCAGTGTTGTACACTCTTGTGTGTTGTGTTGGATAGGTCAAACACACAATAAACACGGTGTAAACCTCTGTTATATATCAGTAGTAAACGTATTGAATTGTCTGATATGTGTCGATCGAAGTATGTGAAGGCTGGAGCCCACGCACACACAGAACAGGTTGTTTACACCAGTGCCTTACTGTGAAATGATCGAGTGAATTCGTTCACGTTTAAGCTTTTAGTGTCAAGAAGTGTCAAAGAACGTCATAAATTGTTTAATCTGGATTTTCAAAGTACCCCCTCCGCAGCAAACCTGCAGACTAAGCGAATTGATATTTGCCTGTTTGGATTTGTAAATATAAAATAGGCTTAAAAAACGGCAGTGTATCTTATATTTAAATAGCAATAGGTTAGCTGAGTACCTAGGTTTGCTGCTACAGGGAATGTAATAATGCGTGTTTTTTAGTTAAATATTAGTAGCTATGAAATGAATAAGTTTGTAAAATTTGTTAAAAAACATAGATTCATAAACAAGCTAATACATTATTCTCCGTAAAAATAGCATGAGAATTTTAAATTATTTTTTTTTAATTTTTTCTATAACCAACAGATGCACAACACCACTTTAATACTCTAAAGTAATTGTTTTTTAGGTTCTACAAAATGGTTTGGAAAGAAATTTTAAAAATTGTATGTTTTGAGGGTTAAAATAGAGAAACCCCATTTTTACTCTATATAACCCTCCATAGAACCCCGTTCCAATAGTCCGATTATGCTGGTTCATGAACTCGTTCGAATAAACGTAGGTTTACATGCTTGTACCAAATTTCATCAAAATCGGATGATTGTTACTCTAGTCATCGTGCTAACGGACACATTTATATAATTAAATATATAAATTTGAACGCTGATACTGATACCGGTTTTACACAACTGGATAAAACATTAACATGTTTTACTCCACGATGGACTATATAGTCAAAGTTTCAATACAGCAGCAATCCATCAAATGACAAAGCACGTTGCCACTGTAGACTGATATGATCAAGAGTAGTTTGATCCTACAGTGACCCCGTTATGATCGTGACCTGCAGTTCATGACTTGCTGTTGATCAATTAAGAGGTCGGCTTTTCACTTATGATACCTTTGTGGCTATTCAAATTGATACGGTTGATTCTCCTCAACTCAATTAGAAGAACAAGAATCAACTCGAAGAACCCAATCTCAATAAAGAAAATATGTTTAGTTTGAAGATCTCAGAGACTCATTTTGGGTAAATGAAATTTTCTAAAAAAAGTTTTCAAGTGTAAATAGTAAAAAGGTCATCTGAAGAGGGATTTTGAATCCCAAGGAAATCTGGTTCAGGATATTAGGAAATTCTATTTTCATTGGGCTTCTGGTTTATCAAAACGCTTTCCAAAGTTTGATTTTTACAATTTGAGGAGCCGAAACCGCAAGCTATCGACCACTTCAATGAAATTTGAAAATAGTTATTTGTACTAAATCTTGAATTATAATTTTAAAAAATAATATAAAATACAGTAGCAGGTTCTGTAATAGATTTATTGTATAAATGGTTCTTACAGATTAAATACATTTTCTCTTAAGAGAGAAATTACTCAGTCATAAAGCAGTGCTGTTTCAACAGATGGACGTTATAAAATGAAAACAGTTCACTTACAGAATAAAAATGTCGTTTGATTAGAAATTCAGAAAATTAACTACACTGAAGGACTAATTGTCTTTCATAAAAAAGTGTGGTAGTTTGGTGTTTTATCTTTTATGATTAAAACGTTACAACTATACCTAAAATGTTTAAGATTCTATTAGTTTCAACGGCTACGACCTATTTAAACGTCCATTCTTGAAGGGGGCTCATTGACTAAATGCACTAAAAAATAAATCACTTGATTCACAAAAACTTACTTTACAAGAACTAAACTTACAGTTACTTTACAAGAATGTGATTACAAATTTAGTGATTAAATTCACGATGGTGTATAACCGCTCACGAAATCCACCCACTGTTATATATCAGTAGTGACAAATCACTTAAACAAGATATCACAAATCTTGTAGTTACTGATTTGTGTTTTCATTTTTTTGCAAATTTTTTCATTCAGGTACTTTGTGAAACTTCACAGATTTTCGCCACATACATTATTTCTGACACGTTTTTGCCCAACACTCGCAACATGATGTGACAAAACTGCTAAGATGACTGAACTTTAACTGTGCCCTTACCAGGTGAGTCACCCACCTTGACCCCTGGAACAAGTCTGCCACCACCCCAGGACTAAACTCTACACATCATGGCTGCCAACTTTGGAAATTCACTATGACTGTAATTGTTGTATCACCATTGATAATTATAACTTAAAAATCTACAAGCTGCGCAAACTGTCAAAAATTTGTTATTTTGAACAGAGCAAACTTGTAATTTGTTGTATATTAACTAAATAATAAATTTGAATGTGCACAGCCATCGATGACGATTAAAATATTGAAGATCCCGTTTAGACCAAAATAATGCACGCCCGACTGCAGTCATAATTAAACATCTGTTCAAATAAATTGTGGTAAGTTCCAATAACAAAACCCCTGTAACGTCTCTAAAAAGTGTTCCAAATATTATAGATTTTTTCGAGGTAAACATAAAACAACTAAATAACTATTAGCTCGTTACACTTCGATGGGTTACACTTACTCGAATTCCATTGAAGATGTAGAACTAGATAGTCAGTGTGCAAAGCTCGGATAGTAACCACATACCCATGTCAAGGGGAGCAACAACATTCATGGCTATACACGAGCCTAAAGCATCATATAACTGCAACTTTATTACAATCGAACTAGAGCGACTCGCAACGGTTCACAACTTAACTGGCAAATAAGAACAAGAACGGATAAATGTGTCAATTTGTGGAATGTACATGTATGCCTATGTTAGAGCAAACCCGAATGTGGATATAGTTTAATGAGTATGCCTTTTGACTATGAGTATGAAATTTTTGAGATTTACTATCGTGGAGAAGACTTTCAATTTTCAAGTTGAATTTGTAGCCAGTTTCAAAAGAAAAACCTTATTTGATTGATGGACCGGTGCACCGACAGAGTGGATGCTTTAACTCTGTTTACATTCTCATATGTGATCTTTTTGACCAACCATCATAGTGGATAAACTAATAAAGAAACATAACTTCAACAAATGCGGAGTAAAGGAGAGGCTAATATCATAATATGTTCTTCTTGAGTACAAAACCTTCTGCAGAATTGTTAAGTACAACTACTCCGAAAGGCTGAACTACGCCGAAAGGAACTACACCAAAAGTCACTGCTCCGAAAGGCCGAAAGGCACTACTCCGAAAGACACTACATCGAAAGGAACAACTACGAAAGGCACTACTCAGAAAGGAACTACCCCGAAAGGAACTACTCCAAAAGCCACTGCTCCGAAAGGCACTACTTCAAAAGGAACAGCTACGAAAGGACTATTCCGAAAGGCACACTCAAAGAGAAGTTTTCAAGAAGAAGTTCTCTACTCCGAAAAGATCGAAGATCGAAGGACTGTTTAGCAAAGAATGTACGTGTCTAGGCACTTCATCAAAAAATAGTTTTCAGTGCAGTATCTTTCAGAGTTGTGCTTTTCGGAGCGATTCTTTGATAGTGGGCAAGTGGGAGTACTAAGAATGCACTAACATATTCATTATTTCAGGGTTACAAACGTCAAATACATACAATCTTACACAAATTACACGTACTCAACAGGTTTTATACATGGGGGTATTTTTTTTATTTCCTCATATTTTAAATACGACGATGCTCAGACAGTCGAAGACTTCCTCAATATTAGCATTATGAACATAAATAAGTTAGTCAAACAAGTTGTCATACATCGCAGAGACTAGTCTAACAGGTAAAACTTGGCAAATAAATCAAATTTACTTCTGAGGCCATAGGTTAATAACCAAAAGATGAACCTAGCCATAATATTAAATTCTTAATTCGCCAAAACGTTGCGACTCTTCGTCACCACGGTTGTACGGCAGGTGTGATAGTGATTTATTTCATCAAAGTGTAAATGACTACTCTTCGCAGTATACTGTACTAGAATTGTTCCAACATATTGCAAACATACTCTGCCTTAGATCGAATGGTCGATGAGCTGAAATGAGATATTTTGGGTAACTTACCGAATGGAGTAGGATTGCTTCGCACGGTCATAAAGAATTTGGTAACAATCTTTTCCCAGGCCTCCCATCTGTTCCTATAAAAACCAGATTTGCTTTTAAATCTGTGGCGTCTTTTTCAGAATTTATTTGTGTTTTGGTCATCTAAATTTTTGTCAATAATAATTTTAAAATGCTTATTTTACATCAATAATTATTCTTGTTTTTTATTCGCTACAAGCTCACACCCTACACCGATCAAAATCTCAATCAGAATGAGTTGTATCTTTATTTCCCGGGCAACATTCGTTGGCTCGCTTCCACTATTGAACCCAGCAATTCTCATCTGCAGACGATTGCAACTCGATATTTTTCGTGCGATCTATCGATCACTCACATGACAAGGTTGCATAATCAGCTGAGCCTCTGTGCGAAATGAAAGTTGCAAGCTGTCGTTGCCCAATCGGACCAGTTCAGGGCCGCACGAGCTTTGCCGATCCGTCAACTTTTGGCTGCTGCCTTGATCTTGCACAGAGAAGTTGCACAGGGTACAGAGGAACCATTCAATGGTACACTTGGTGTCTAGCACTAGTCGTTGATGTATAGGGAGAGTCAAAAACCACCCCTCTCCATCATGTACTACAATGACCACGGCGGATGAAGACCCTGTGTCCAGTG
This sequence comes from Macrosteles quadrilineatus, assembly GCF_028750875.1. NCBI lineage: Eukaryota > Metazoa > Arthropoda > Insecta > Hemiptera > Cicadellidae > Macrosteles > Macrosteles quadrilineatus. The sequence goes on along the minus strand of NW_026542599.1, from coordinate 7,117,143 downwards.
CGATAGGAATGTCCGCACAGTGCTCGCCGCTCGGGTTCTTCCTTGCTCGTCACAAGTACAGTATGTTTTCGACACTGAATTCTAGAGCTGAAAGGGCTCGGTTGTCCCATAAGCAAGTTTCCTGTCTACCTTTCTTGTCTTTGGAAGCTGCAAAACATCAGTTGAGTAATGGGAGGGTATAATCCCACAAGGTCCATGTTAATATTTTTTTAATTTTAAGTTCTTTTTTGAGCTTATTTTTGAGCCTATTTTAATTTATGAAGAGATTCTGCACATATACATGAAATATATTTTCAACAGTATTTTCTCTGTGATGCACACAAGCTGAGAAAAAAGGTTTTAAAGAAACACGCTTGCTTATTAATATACAGTACTAGCTGTAACCCGCGGGCTTTGCCCCGTTTAACTTCTTAATTTTCAAGATTATCTCGTTCGCATGGCTCAATCACGTCCTGGTTGAAGTTTGTTCGCTACGCTCACTCACCTTTAGGTTAGAGCTCGATCGCTACGCTCACTCACCTTTAGGTTGGAGCTCCTTCGCTGCGCTCACTTGGCTTCAGGTTAGCTCGTTCGCTACGCTAACTCGCCTCCAGGTTGAAGTTCGTTCGCTACGCTCACTCACCTTTTGGTTGCAAATTAGCTGTTGTCATAAATGTAAAAGAAATAATAGTGCTGCACCCTGTTGGTAATCCTTGTAACTTTAATGCTATTGAACATCATAGAACAGAACCAACTTGTTTAATTGAAACAGCTGTTAAGATTCAATAATTCCATTTCTCATAAGGTTAACATGGGAAACTCCAGAGCCACTGGGGCGGAGCCCGAAAGGATTTTTGAAATAAGAATATGCCTATATGTTAATCGGGAATGTGAGCTATCATCATGCCAAATTTCAGCCCAATCCGACCAGTATTTTTCGAGTTTACTTTTCCCATACACACATACACACATACAGCAACCACCTCTTTTTTATAATAGTACTAGCAGAGTACCCGTCCTTCGTACGGGGTTGGCATATAAGTATCAAATGCTTATAGCAGTTATGAGTGAGGACATGGTTTAAGAAATTTCGGTTCTTTTTGAAGTTCGTTCGCTACGCTCACTCACCTTTAGGTTGGAGCTCGTTCGCTGCGCTCACTTTCCTTCAGGTTAGCTCGTTCGCTACGCTCACTTGCCTTCAGGTTAGCTCGTTCGCTACGCCCACTCGCCTCCAGGTTGAAGTTTGTTCGCTACGCTCACTCACCTTTTGCTGTTGTCATAAATGTAAAAGAAATAATAGTGCTAGTGCTGCACCCTGTTGGTAATCCTTGTAACTTTAATGCTATTGAACATCACAGAACAGAACCAACTTGTTTAATTGAAACAGCTGTTAAGATTCAATAATTTCATTTCTCATAAGGTTAACATGGGAAACTCCAGAGCCACTGGGGCGGAGCCCGAAAGGATTCTTGGGATAAAAATATGCCTATATGTTAATCGGGAATGTGAGCTATCATCATGCCAAATTTCAGCCCGATCCGACCAGTAGTTTTCGCGTTTACTTTTCCCATACACACACACAGACACCACCTCTTTTTTATAATAGTATAGATAGATAGATAGATAGATTTTTGATGATTCCTCTAAATATTCGTTCCCTTAACCTTAAAGCTGTAGTTGTGTTGACTGTTAGTGTGCATTTATTGTATGTATTTTCTAAATTTTGAATAGTGTGGTGAAAAATAGCGTTCGTACCACGGGCCGAAATCTCGACTTCATCTCGAACTTGAAAAATTATCTCGAGCCGGCAACACCTAATTTATGGCCCTAAGTACGAAATATACTATTATTTCAAACTAAGCTATTAACATTTCAATAAAACACACTTTATTGCCTTCCCTATAGCAGCACACCTAAGCATTCATTAAAACTATTGTTATTAAAGTAGAAAATAATTCTGGCAATTTAAGCAGGGAATATATTTGTGAAAATCTATCCAGGTAAATGGAAATCCACTTAGTCTATAGGTTTGCTGCGGCAGGGCGATTCCTATCCCAACAACAACATTGTGATTTTATAAAAAACTTAATCAAAATCTTTATGTATGCAGCTCAAAGACCAGCGTGACGTCACTTGGCACCGCCTATCACAACAATGCAAGGGGTAAGGCTAGACTTTCCCGCCACTATTGCCCTCCAATATTGCAGATAAATCAGTCAGCTGTTCACATAAACAGCTGTTCACCTGCGCCTAGACCATACTGTGTCCACCTCTCCGTGTCTGCCTACGCGATCGTGCAATAAATCGTGGCATTTTCTCAACTCGATCTCTCCGTCAAAGAGTCAAAGATTAACCACCCATGCGTGGTTTGTTGTCGTTTTAAATGTAAATATATTGACACCTTATCGCAGCTAGTTGATACAAATTGTCTTTAAATTTGGAATTTGATAAAAAAAAACGTGGTGTATATCTTACTAATATTATAAATGTGAAAGTTTGTGTGTTTGTTTGTTTGAAGTTCAATAACGCATTAACTACTGGACGGATTGGGCTGAAATTTGGCATGATGAGGGTATATGGTGTATGTTAATAAAAAGAAAATGTAACACACATTACTCTTTTCGCTTATCGCTTGTCTTCACAAGTGATGCGTAACCACGCATCTTCCAAGTGACTTATATATCTTGAGAGATACATAAAAAAGTCAGTTGATTTATACCTTTAGGATTTTAAAAGGTAAATGAGAGCGAACTTCACGTGGTGCTCATAACACTTCTGGTTATTGCTTTGGGCCATTATTTATTAAGGCCATTTAAAAACTGTATTGAGAATTCAAATTATTAAAATGCGTGTATACAGTAAAGTTGAATGTGTTATTCAACACAACTAGCTGTTACCCATGGGCTTCACCCCGTTTGACTTCATGAGTATTAATAAAACTATTGATTGGTTAAGTTGAGCTGAAATAATCAAAACAGAATACAGTAATACCATAGACAAATAGAATGAATAAAACAAATAATCACACCTGATTTTAATAAGGTAATAAATTGAAAGAATAACAAACAAAATGATTACAGCTGGGGTATTTTTTACATTAGGTATATGGAAAGTTCACCTTAGAAAGGAATTACGACCTTAAATGGCAATTTATGAAATAATGGATAGTTTTGCGCAAGGTTTCTCGTAAATACGAACATTTTAAAGTATATTTTTTATGGGGGTGTGACTTTTAGTTTTCTCCAAAGTTCATGGGTAATTGGGATTTATATATGGATGTAATTAAAATAAGCGATAATAGATTTGTTTTAGGGTGTTTAAATGCTTTTACCTACGACCGTTTTTAAATTAGCCGCTTTAGTTCAGTTTTTAGACACATTTTTGGGCAAAGTGTCCCATAACTGCATTGTTTACTTTCATAACATCATAGTTTTATTCATAACAACACGAGCAACGTACCAATGAGATTCAAGGATTAAGAGAGAAGAAGTAAAATTGTATTGATTCAAACTTCAACTAATCAGCTGTCCAGGCCAATTTAATTGTTGAGTGGTGCAATTAGTGTTTGGTACAATGTTTCGTTGCATCGCATCACTGTCAGGGGCAATGAACATATAAAACATAACCTCTCTTTGAAGTTATGAGTAATGATTGTTAATAATTAAAACACTGTCATGGGTAAAGTAGTGTACGCAACTCGCGTAAATAGTGTTAACGACACTCGTATAAGTTTTTAACTACTATTACATGGTCCTGGTTAAAAAATCTGATCGTAGTCACTTCTGACCACACCCATCCTTAATTTATTTTTGGGTTTAAGTGTGTCTAATTGCGTCCTCATATATTGGTTGGTCAAATAGAACAATATACAATTTACCAATAAGATAATATAGTACAGTACCCAAATATGCTAAACAAATTTGACTCTCTTATTAAGTTGACCCCACAATCCTCCTTGAAAGCATATTCCTCGTGGTATTACCTACCTAATGCAAAACTAGCTTGGCAAGTAGTTGCACTAAACATGCATTTTCATCGAGGGCATCCATACGTGTTGAAGAGGGGTAAATCGTGCGTTATAAATAAGTGCAGCGTTATTAGCCTATTGAGGCCATGGCCGGGATGAGCGTACGGCGCTGATAGGCAAAATAGGTACAGAAACTCTAGTGGGACACTGCAAGTAGCTTCTTATTATGTGAAGTCTGAAGCATGTTAAAGGATTGCTTTTTAACGCAAGGTCCTTAGCTCGCACTGAAAAATTAATATGAAAATGAAAGTAGATAGATAATTTAGATAGTGAAGTAGATTTCCCATCTATATCGACCAGCTGTAAGCAATTTTTTTATTCAATCTGAACACATGTATGAGCCACACACATAGAGTGCGCTACATTTCAAATTATATTTTCTTCCTTGGTTTTGTTAGTTTGATAACTTTAGAATGCAATTTTACCAGTTCGAATAGAAAATATAAACTTAAAGCATCAGACTTTGTGGATGGCTCAATTGGACTAGATTAAAATCTATTCTGAAACTGATTCCCTATCCCTCTAAGGGAAACTCACTAAAAGAATTTAGATGATTAGTCATTACCCCAAAAGGCACTGCTCCTAAATAAATGTGTATGTTCTGTTCAAAAAATATTTTGTTTTTTTATAAGTTTTTTTGGTACTTTCCTGTTAAAGGGAACATTCATTATCATCGATGATTTTTTTTCTCGATATATCGATATTAACAAATTGAAACATATCAGCTGACCACTACGAAAAATATTGTTCAGTATCAACAAACATTAATGAAATGAAACTGTTAAAAAAAAAATAACCTAACATAATTAACCAAACTTGCTGACACATATAAAAAATCCGTGTTTATAACTTGCCTTTTATATTCAAACCCAAACGGAATTTTTAAATGGTACAGCAAGTTTGGTTGGTTATGTTAAGTTAGCTTAGAAACAGTTTCATTTCTTAATCCATATAATAGACTATTTTAGCCTAAACAAGATCAGTTAGTTGTTGTCAATTTGTAATGGATCGGAAAACAAAAACATCGATATATCGAGAAAAAATACCATCGATAATAATGAATGTTCCCTTTAACAGGAAAGTACCGTTTTTTTACAAATTTGTATCTTTGGGGCAATGCCTGAAGCTCGTCCAAGCCATTGGTAAGGGCAGGACTGTCGTTGCTACTACTTTACTAAATATCCACAGCGGTTAGTATCCACAATAAAATATTACACTCAATGCGCTCAACAGGCGCAACATACTTCACTCGAATTCCACTTGTGCCTGTTTTCGCTAATGAAGGCGTGAGCCCAAGGCGCTCCCCGCCCACGTGTGTAGGGCGCCCATTGTACGAGGGGCGTTCTCCGTACAAACTTGTGTACAATTAGCTGTGGCGACCCTGAGGGAAATGGGTCAACCTTGCAGACCAGGTATCTCTACTGGCTCGGATAATTATGTAAATGTGGGCGAGATTAGGAGAAATATAAACATGCAAAAAATGCAGCATTAGAACTTTGCATAATAAGTTACGCAAAGTAACACATAGGCCGGTTTTATAGTATACATATACGTACTAATAATAGAGGAACTATTTTACTATACAAAAGCTGTTGATAATAAGTTAGAAAGTAAAAAGTGTAGAAAATTATGTTTGAAAAATTATAACAAAACATTTAGCTGCAATAGGTTGCTGATTTTGTTCAACAGTTACATGGAAAATATAATTTTAATGGTTATAACATCTGCATACATTATTCCATTAACGAGACGTTTGAGATAACCACTTCAGTAATTGTTCTAACTCTGCTGTGCATTCATTCTGTACACAACTTCAAATTAAAAGTGCGAATGTACCATAATTCATACAACAATTCACATACACTCAGCCACTAGTGATACTAAGTAATTTACCATTTAACAATATTGTATGGATTAATATGAAATTTTACAATGTGGTAGTAATGTACCACTGAACAATGTTATTTTTTAGTAATGTGTCATTCAATATGATATTCAGTGATATGACATTCAAAACTATGGTATTCAGTATCGTGTCAATCGATATATGCTGTTCAGTGAAAACACATTCAAGGTTCAACAAGTAATATTCAGGAATGTGTCATTCAAAAATGTAATATTCAGCTACGCGTCAATCAAAGCTGTTAATATTCAGCCATGTATTCATGAGTGTAATATTCAGTCATGACATTTAACAATGTGTGAACCCTAGTGGAAGTGGTAGTTGACAACATTCAGCCGGGTGGCATTCCGCAGTATTCTGCAATATGACATTCAGCAAAGCGGCATTTAGACAAGTAGCGATTAGCCAGAGTTAATCAACGGGAATTTGCGAAGTCCAGATCACGCAGTGGTGACTCAGAGGTCCTTGAAGAATGTTGTGGTGATTATCAGGATCCCCCTGTTGGCGGTGTTTCCCACAACGTTACACTATCTGCCAGGGGGGCACTGGGGGGCTGCAAGGGGGGAATGGCACAACAATCATGCTCGCCTTGGCCCCCTTCTCTCCGCTCCAGTGCCTTAACCAGAACAGGTTACCGGAAACTGGCAACAGTGCGGACCTGCTCTCACTTTCTTGGGGATATTTAGCGGGGAAATGTTGGTAGTGTGTTGGTAGAATTTCATTGATTATACTGTACATCTGGGATATAGATATTGTTTTTTATATGTATTAGTTTTTTCCGTAGCATAGAAAGTTAGTGTTCTATCTTGATATATCTGACCTAATATTATTATAATTTGACCTATAGTAAATTCGAATCATCTTCTTAATACCTTCAGCACTTCCTCAATGACAGACTCGCAAAATATCAAATAAACTGAAACTAACCATTAACCACAATTATAAACATCTTTTTACCTTACATGGGACCAATTGCATAAAACGGCATCCAATCTGCATTAACACTGCCACAAATCCACAAGTCAAAGCCAAACAAAACAGCTGTGACGGATCGTTTCGGTTTACACCCTGTTTCTAACGCGTGACGAGGTGTTAAAAGCAATAACTCAGCAAACAGCTGTGACTGCTACCTGTTAACAGCTGTGAGGGCAAATAAACATCTTTACTGCTAGACAACAATTAACCCGAGACGCGTGGTCACTGGTGCTCTACGCTCGATTTCTTGTTAGTTTTGGCCGAAATCAAATGATTCTTACTTTAAGATTAGTAATCCTATACCAGATGACAGATCTAAAATAGGTTTCAGTTTGGTTTGGAGTTTAGATTACTATTTCACCAGGGGAATAAATATAGACTATTATGTATATACAATTCTTCTACATTCGTAGAAAACGATGCACGAAAACGAAATATGAACAGTGCTAATTTCCGTTTATTATAGGCTACCAACGTTTTCAACAAAGAGAAAAAAAATGAACTCGGAAAAATTAACAAAATAAAAATGAGAGTAAACAATTTACAAATAACTGAATTTTGAATGAGTACATGTGGTTGATGACAGACCAGAGAGAAAATTAAAGACAGACCAAAACATAAATTAAATATCAGCTAAATTGAATATTTTTTTTACTGTCTTAAATTAAAACCTGGGGGGAACTTGGTTGAAGTACCAACTGGAGAGCCCATTCATAGTTTCTTAAGACAAGTTGGTTGCATTTATACCGATTGAGTTTGGTCCCTGGGGATCTCAAAACCAAAAATTCTAGTGTTCCCGGGTGTAGGTCAGGTCTTACCATGAGACCTACGGTATTAGCATATTCCCTATATATTAAATTCACTAAAATTAAGACTACTTTATTTTTGGAAGTAAGGCTTCGTGCCCAGAAGACCAAGGACTTTGTGTTACTTTATTTTTATACAAATTTATGGTATACGAGTAAATCTCACTATAAAGCGAATTGAAAATGAATAATCAACCCCTAGCAATATGGCCACTAAGACTTGACATTTAGGTTAGGTTACCCGCCAATACTTAGACGGCTTCCCGCCATAACGTCACAACCGCTAATGCAATATCCGATTGTCAGGTGATTCAAAGACCTCTAAAATAGACTAGGAAGCGCGCCGACCTGGTTGCCATAATCTGTTTATTGGTCTCTGACGTCAGTCTCGAGCCGACTCATCATTGGCGGTCACACACGAGACTAACTCGCCCTTGGCTGTAGGTGGAAGTCGTGACAACTTGTAATGCTTAAATATACTGTTCTAAAAAAGAAATGTCCAATAAAATGTCATCTCTTCTGTTTTCACACTTATTGTCCCTCAAGAAATGTTATAGTTGATTAATATTGGCTTATAAACTGAGTAAAGACAATGTTAAATTTTGATAAAGGTTTTAAGTAAATTTGTAACATAAATGCGTCCTTTCATAACAATATAATTATATTACAAATTGTAATACTTTTCAAAACGTAAGCCTAAAGGTAATCTTTCCAAAACGTTAAAGTACAAATATCTTGTGTAGAGTAAAATATGTTCTTCAATTTCTTTTTTTTATTTTTTAAATAGGAATAATCATTTGTATTCTATGGATTTATTGTCCTTTTGGATCAGCTAATAATAATTTAAAGCACGTTTCCCACATTTGTACAATTGTTTTTTTTATTTCTACCATTCGTATATTGCAACTTTACAAACTTTAAAACGTTTGCAAATCACAAATTACTCGTCGTTGTTTGTGCTTTCACGTCATCGGGTAATAATAAAGCCCGCTGTAAAATCATTCCTGAAATGTATATTATTAGTTAACTATCAGTGTGCTTAAACGTAAACAGGCACGAAACGCACATCAACAATCCACAATTGTTAAAGTAGGATGAAAAGTTTACTTGTAACATCCATAGTAGATAGAAATAGTAACAATAGTTCGCGCCCGGATGGTATGCCCAATGCCCATATCCCAGCGGGCATAAGTATGGCTTATTTACCGTATCAACTTTCCCATGTTTTAACTTCTAGCTTTGTTTTATACAAGAGTGAAATCATACACTAACCAACACAAGACTTCTCATCACAATGTAAATTTTGAAGCTCGTTTTTCGCGTGTAGTTCATGTCCGGTGACACTGACCACTAGTGACGACGACATTTTTATTCTATTATTTCAGGGTTTATTTCTTGATTTGTGCTTTCCTGTTTGGTTATATAACTAGGGGACGATTTGTTGTTTAGGGTTAGATCGTTTTATTTGGTCAAACGAAGTTGTAAATCACTGAAATAACAAGAAACGAATTGTAAACAAAACATGACTCTACAGTACACCGGACAGAACGAATAATAAAATTGTCTTCAGCTGATCCGTAAGGATGTGAAATCTACTAAGGGTTGGTTTATCCATGGTTAAATGTACGTATCACATATTAGGTTGCACGATTGTTACTAAAGTTACTTGTTACTGAAAATACAAAGATACTACATGCTGCTCAGACCACCGCACAGACTACGCAAACATTTTCGTTCGTCCACTCATATATATCATTTACTTTTTCCTCGTGCTTTGTCGCGTCTTGTGATTTACTGAAGATGATTCGCCGATTTCCTGTTGCCAGAGTCGCGGAGTTCTCATGTTTGCGCAAACTTTTGCGTATAAAATTGCGTCATTTGCGTTTTCCTCTAGAGAAAATGCCTAGAGTCCATTTGGCAAATCTTTTAACCGTTCAAACCAACGTTGTTGGATACTGAAGTAGACATATTATTATGAATCACCGGTAGCCAATGTAATAAAAAATAGCTAAGTTGTATCAGCTTCTCAAATAGTGCGCCAATGTCGTCATTTTGTTAAGTCCCATTTAGTTTGTTTTGTACGTCTATGTAAAGGCGTTAATTTTTACATGAGAACAGTGTTTTATGGGGTATTTTTTTAATTTTCCACTAAGCTATAAACATATTACTAATAAACACACTGTAGTACCCTCCCTGTACCAGCTAATAACTCGTTAAACCTAATGTTATTTCGAACATTTAGTTACAAAATTAGTAGGAATAAATCCGACGGGTTTAAAGAAATATTTAAGCAAAAATCCAATCAGGCAAACGGAAATTCGCTTAGCCCGTAGGTTTGCTGCGCCAGGGATATTTTAAAAACTGTACCAGTTTGTCTATATAGATAGTATGTCTCCTATGGTATCTTAAATTCAATGATAGAAGCAAATAAGGGATGGTTCTAGGAGGTTACATTGTTGTAAGAGCTGGTGATCAATGTAGAGAGCGCCACGCCCTTAGTGAGGCACACCCTACCTGAGGTCATCAGTGACCTGTGACCTGGCCATGGGGAACAAGGTGGTCACCTTCACAGAGGAGCAACTGGACAACTATCAGGTAGGGAACATCACCAGTTTAACAATAAAATAGCGATACAGCGGTAAAATTACAATACATTGCAATGAAATAGAAATAAGGTTGAAATAATATAAAACGACGGAATTGCATGACAAACCCTATACAAAAATAATAAAACCTCAGCAAATAATAATAACACCTCTACAGTAATGGACAATAACAATAATGCCAGTTATAAACAATAACGCGACCACACTGTAACGTATAAATTTTTATATCGATTATTGAGATAGGGACGCCACCTATGTGTGTATTTAAACCTAAATATGAGTGAAGGATGAGTATATAATCTTTAACTATTAATACAACTTCAGTATCAAATAGTCAATGGGATAATGGAGTGTGATTATCTATGTAGTGATACTGATTAAGATCAGCTGTTTCATTAGACAGGATATTTGATTTAAATCCCAACGACCAAGGACAGCTGGGTCCAGTTACAAACCATCAAAAAGCTACTGATTTTTCTCAGAATCGATCCGGCGTCCTTTTGATTTTTAGGCGAGCACTATAACCACTCAGCTGATACCCTACGTCACTATAACTGTATACATATCAGTATGGACACATTCAATGACTGTGTACAGTTTTAGTATGACAGTAACATCACATAATAATTCAATAAGATACAAATAGTATCACAATAACACGAAATCATAATAAAGTAACAACATAACAAAAACACAACAACTTATAAGAAAAATAAGGCAACAACAAAATAATACTTTGATTATTTTTGTTATTAGATATATAAGACACATTTGTATCCCCTGCATTTGTATATAATATACTCAACATGTAGGAAGAGAAAAATCCAAAAGTGTCCTCATTTTATACTGTTTGCAGCTATTTAATCTGCGTTTAAAAATTTTAAAGAGTGTTATTGCGCATAATTTTGTCTATGTAAATTTGATTTACTGGCACTTTTTGCTTCCAGGGATTGTGAAATTAAAGAAAAGTGCTGTTACCGCCCTGTGAATGCTACGATAATAGCTAATTCCTCATTTACCTATTGGGAAGTTCACATCATGAACAAAGTGCCCATTGCTTAATATTACTCAACAAATATTTAAATAAATTATAAAATGTCCTTGATTACTCAATGTTAGATTCACTTTAGGGATTAATCTATATAAATAAAATTAGAGTTTTGTCTGTACATTGCTTAGAATAATGAACTTTTTGGTTATTTTTACATTTCATAGGTCAGAGAAACCGAATCAAACCTTATCTCAATTTCTGTCTGTCTGTCTGTCTGTCTGTCTGTCTGTCTATCTGTCATTCTCTTGGTAACGCTAAAATACGCACTTTATTACAACTACTCCTCAATAACTATAGCACTGTCCCGCCTGAAACTTATTTTCCAAATACTATACATATATGAGATGGTTTTAGACGTATTTCATCGAATATGAGACAGTTAGATATTTAACAGTAAACCCTTGAAAATCAAGTTTTTGTCGATTTTTGACGTGGAATTTCTGGAAGCCCATGTTAACCTTATGAGAAATGAAATTATTGAATCTTAACAGCTGTTTCAATTAAACAAGTTGGTTCTGTTCTGTGATGTTCAATAGCATTAAAGTTACAAGGATTACCAACAGGGTGCAGCACTAGCACTATTATTTCTTTTACATTTATGACAACAGCTAATTTGCAACCTGGAGGCGAGTGAGCGTAGCGAACGAGCTAACCTGAAGGCAAGTGAGCGTAGCGAACGAGCTAACCTGAAGGAAAGTGAGCGCAGCGAACGAGCTCCAACATACAGGTGAGTGAGCGTAGCGAACGAACTTCAACCAGGACGTGATTGAGCCATGCAAACGAGATCAGATAGTAAAAATAAAAGTAAGCCTACCGTTATAGGATCGACCGGCAGACACAGAGGTAATTTAACCTTTTATTGATTGTCATACCGATCCGGAACAACAAAAAACAACATAAAATGAAGCTATGTATAATAGTTTGGCCAGCATATCTTAAAATATGCAAACCAACTGCTGTTCGTTATATAAGAAGGTTTCAACTGAATATTATAAGATCCCCGTGCGTAGAACGGGTACACAGCTAGTCATAAATAATAATATGAATTCTAAGTGTATGTCACGTTAGCGTGTTTGTTGGTAATATGTCTTTTTAGGTTACGTAATAAACTTGGTAGGGACATTATATCGATACTGTAATTTGATGGATTTGTTCATCTAGTTTTCGAGGTAGTGCAAAACTAAAGTATCTTAAAACATATCTCATTAAAATATCCTTACCTTATAGTATTTATCCATCGCCCACCCAGCCCACGTGTACGTAACCTACCATTGGCAAAACATAAAAAAACAATACTTTTAAGTAAAGTGTAAACACCATAGGAAAACATTTTTCACTGTTACCGCTTTCGAGAGGAGAAAGAAAAAACACCCGGAACTTTTAACTAGATTTAAAAGTGTTGAGGTCAAAATAGTCATTGCTTTTGCCGTCGATTTATTTCAGTCCCCCAGAAGTAATAAAGTTGGGTTACCATGTCCTCCATTTTGGAAAAAATATATTTAGAGATATTAGAGATGCAATGCACCATCAGAAAATAATACATTGGGGACTATTGGCAAACTCAATGTTTTTGGAATGAACAATTAGCTCATTATACTGCTAAAATAATATAACCCAGTTACTCAAAATTTAACTTTTTATTTTTTAGGTGTACCCAGGTAATCCCACAGAAAAGTACGTTTTCGGTGGTAATACACGTTGCCTGTTAAGTATAGCTTCACAAAAAAATAATATCACGAATATGTTTAATATTGTAATGGGGAAGCAGTGTAAAGTTTTTATTTATTAAAGCGGTTTGATAAAAAATGTCACATTACGGTTAGTTATCACCCGATTACCTTAACGAAAGTACGTCAAGATTAAATTATAATTTACCTACATTGTTACATGTTATAAAAGAAATCCGAACCCTAGAATTAAATTAGCATTTACTTAGGACTGTAATAGTCTTCTGATTCAATTATTGTAACACTTTAAGCTCGTTTTTATACGTGTTTCATGGTTGGTTGCGCTAGAGTGCACAGATGTCGTAATAATTGCTCTTACATTAGGATACGTTTTACCATAGACTAAAAGGATAGTATACCTACTCACTTCTACTCTCTTTAATGTATGGTTTTACATCGATCGCCACCAGCATACACCTTCGTGTTTATACCAAAACCTAGCCTCTAGATTGCTCTTTTACAGAAACGGTATCGTTACCATCTCATTTCAACTGGGTATCAACCTGAATTTTTTTAAATACTGTAACTCGTTTGAGCTGTTACGAAAACAGCAGTTAATACTTTTATTTCCCGTAATTGTATGGAGTTTTATAGGAAAATCGCATGAGTTGCAAAAACTTATGAATCCAAATTTTTATAGCAATAGGGACTGAATAATTGTGTTAAGATCTAAAATGGCTATAACACACTAAATTTTAAACAAAATGGTTCAGGCCGTGTTTTGAACATCCTGTTTTTCCCTTATATTATGGGGTTTTACCCAAGAACCCCTATATGGAATTGAAAAATAAAAAATATGAAAAACAACACCTGGGAATACCATGGATTAGTACACATACCAAATTTCTAACTCGCACACGGACATCACATTGTAAACCACCCTTTTTACGTTCAATGACGCCCAAAATGGATATCAAAATTCAAACTTGACAATTTTGACAAAAAATACTTTTCCATATACTAAGGGGAGAAAGTAAAACAGAAAACAAAGTTAACGAGATTGGAAGAACGAACGCAAGAAGTAGATTAAATTATATTACACTTCTGCTAGAAAATAAAACTGAAATGAAAAGAAAGATAAAACAAAATTGTCAATACCTAAATAAGTGAGTAATCACACTCGGACCCCATAACTCAAGTCCGCGTTCCAACATGGAACATCCGCGCATCGAAGCCTTTCACACATAATTTGGCGAAACTAATTGCGCACCACCGATGGCAGATCTAACATAACAATGCATTTGGGACTCCCATAATTCATCATTTCCTTGCAATCTTTGCAGAGGAGGTCGCGAAATCACAGTCACTCATATGGGAACTCCGAAGGCTAGGTTACAAAACCGATTGAGGGTACAACTCATAATACCTTTATCAAATTAATTATGTTATAAACTAACTAAGTCCCCTTCAAAAAGCTACTTAAGATCCTCATGAATGTTTTTTTGTATCATTAATGAGTAATATTAATATATTTGAAGTCACTGTAAGGTAACTTTTATAAAAAAAAAAAAAACTTTAGCAACAATATTTTACAAAATAATGGATTCAAGAAAATGCACATAATTTTTAACCTAATTACTGGTTACACATTCCAGTGGAAATAAACAGATTACAAATCACTGAAAGGGAAAATTTTAAAATAAACTATTTTTATCTGTTATAAATACTGCAGTTATTTTTAAAAGAAATTATCATTGAAAGTTATACAAGGTTTATCTAGTCGGGACAACAATGTACGTCATAGATGGAAACTTGCCACCTGGCAAATACACACAGTTCAAACGCCAGCTATCAGCTGTTAAACCAAGCATTGTTGACCCTGCAGGGTTGCCAACGTAGAATTTCAATTAACCTATAAACTTAATTAACTATCTCAAAATATGACCCACATAATCTATGTAGACATAAGAGATACATAAATAGTTTTAAGGCTTTTTAAGGTTAAAATATTATTAAAGGGCATTTTGTAAGGCCTTACTTAGAAAATTATACAGTTTCATAGACTTTATTTAAATTTAGAGGTACTAAAAGTTTAACACATGATTTGTCTTAATACTAAAATGTTATAATGCCACACGCTCAAATTTGTTCAGGACTGTACATTTTTCACAAGGAAAGAAATATTAAGGTAAGTACATCCACTTACATTTAAACATTATTAAATACGTTTAATATAAAATGAAGTGGGGGATATCAAATCTAAAATGTGAATCGGTCTCTGATATAGTATGTCTTACCGCGAGACCTACTAAAATAGTTGATTCCTTATAAGAAGTTCGCTAATAGCAATGGAACAAAAATTGACTTGCTCTTGGGTCTCCTATTTATAAAACTACCAAAACAATGTTATCAAATAAACAAATATACCCAAACTAATTGGTCACAAACATTAGATATAGAGGTTATGATAGGACGGCCTTGAAAGCCGAATTTTAATCAAATTGTCAGAATTTAATCTGAGCTAGAGGGGATTGATAACAATTTTCTTGAAGGGGTAAGGGTGATAACAGATTCGTTGTCTATCTCTTTTTGGTATCGTTGAGATAGAAGGTTGAGGATTAGTTCTTCTTTTGCGGTTGTAATCCGGACATAATCACTAAATGATCTGCTACAAAAACATGTCTGAAGGACCTTGGCAATAATGGAAGTAACTTGTGTGCTTAAATAATATAAAATCAAAAGCTAATAATCATGGGACTCGTTTAAACAGTCTGCGATTATTTTAAAGAAATTCTAAATAATAAAAATATTTCTCTATAATTTGGATTTGAAAAACTCTGATTCAACCTTCAACAATAATGTAACTATTGTGTGAGCTTATAAAAACGAACTATATGACCTTTTTCTTTGGTATTCTTAGATATTGCATCTTTGCTTATAGTGCTTATATCTTTGTAAATATTATCTTCGCTTTGTTAAAAAGTTGTATTCAACTTACATCAGCAAGGCCGTCAGTGTTCTCTGTTTGTGCGGTAGCTCCGTAAAATTTTACTATAACTAGCAGCATCTTAAATATGTGAATGGAATCTTTAGCTCTATCACTAGTCAAATATATGGCGTAAATAAAGCATATGCACAAATCTATTAACTTGATAACCAGCATCCCAACAAATACATTTATGAGTCCCGCAAGGCTCTGATCTTGGTCCATCACTCTTTGCGGCATCACAAATCAATAAAACTTTTTACACACCGTTTATGTACACTTTTATATCTTTCTGAGTCTTTTGGCAAATTTCCCATGTATGGAATAAAGTATTACCCTAAATATAGACCTAGACCCGGGACCGATTTACTTTTACGTTTTGTTGTCCCCAGAGGCCAAAAACACAATCCGTTCGAATTTAAATATTTGTGAATTCGAACGTGTGTGTGTCCGTTAGCACGAAAACTCGTATAAAAGTGAACAGACTTCGGCGAAGTTTGGTACAGACGTGTAAACCTACGTTTATTCGATCGATTTGGCAAAAGAATTCAGACTATGGGAACGGGGGTTTATGGGATAAAGTATGTTTTTTTTTTCATTTTTTACCCTAAAACCCTAACGTTTTAAAATGTCTTCCTATGTAGACCATGTGAGAGTTTATGACTAATTATATTGTTTATGCTAAACTACTAGCATTTAAATAAGAATCACACTAATTACCTTCATTGTAACAGCAAACCTGAGTACCCTTCTAACCTACAAGGAATACATTTGTCAAGTTGAAGAAAATATCTCATTTTCCAATTTCCAAGTAGAAATTCACTTAGTCTACAGGCTTGCTTCGACAGTCGTATTTTCAATTCAAATAATGATTTATTATGTTTTTATTGAACATTTCACCGCGACTAGCAGATCCAGAGCGCTGTCGACCAGATGTGTGGACTGTGGAGGTCCAATGGCAGCCGTAAGTGGATCAAGGTCCACGGGCGCTCCCGTCCAGACCTTAACCGGTCATAATTACTTATCGAATTTAGTTGAGTGTCCTTAGACGGTCGAAGGATCGAAGGGTGGATGCAGAAGCATATGGACTCCTGCAGCAATGCATTGCAGTATGTACTCTTGGCTGGAAATGTGCGTGGAAGAAGTAGAAGAGCGGGCAGGGGTGGAAATGTAGCCCTCCAGTAGGTATCTTGGGTTGTTGTTCAAACCAGTGTACGTTTAGAGTATTCAGAATTTCAGTGTCGACTTACGATAGAGCTAGACATTTAATACTCCATGAGTTGTAATAATGATAGCTAGTTTTAAAATGAAATTATCGTCGTTTGGTAAAACCATCGACTGAGTAGGATACCGATATCTGATGAGTAAGCCAACTTTTAATAAATTCAAACTGGTATTTTTTGTTTCAGACTCTAGTTAGACCAATTACACGTTAGCTACTGTATATTTATAAAAGTTTACCCCCAATATAGAATTAAAATACCCCCACCACAGTAAACCTGCAGACTAAGAGAATTTCCATTTGCCTGGTTGGATTTCCACTTTAATATTTCCCTAAACATGTCAGATTTATTCCTAATTTAATAAGTATAAGGTAATAAGGTTTTTTTTAAATCATTTTCAAATTGAATACAAGTGAATACACTATTTACTACAGAGCAATTTTTTAGTTATTTTAACGCTACCAGTTTCGACTCTCAGAAGGGGGTCTGAAGACTTCTTCAGAACACAATGTGTCAATTTTCATCCACACATGATTTTTCTGGAGAAAACCCCTTCGGAGATTGAATCCAGTAATCTAGATTGGTCTTCAACAATTGCCAGCATTAAAAGGTATTATTTACTTTTTAAATTTACGAAAAGTGCTTCGGAGGCTAACATGAAACTTTGCTGCAGGGTTTACAAGAGGTTCAGGGAGGTCAGTCCAGATGTAGTGCCGAAGACTATGACAGGCAATGAGGCACACACGGTCCGCGTCAACAGGGAGCAGATGGAGAGGCTGCCGGAGTTGAGGGTTGGTAAAATAATGATTCACACCACAAAACTAGTCTTATTTACGAAGATAATTGTGGGCTTCACCTTTATTTTTGTCTGTGATGTCCAGGACTCGTCAAAACACATATAAACGCATATATACGCACACAACGAAATCGTCCATGGCATCAAAAGTCCAACGTTTCGCGGAACTAAAAAAAAGTGTTTTCCAACCCTGAGGAAGCTGGACGTTTCTTTTGAGTTCCGCGAACGTCGGACTTTTGATGCCATGGACGATTTCGTGTTGTGTGTATATGTGTTTATATGTGTTTTGACGAGTACTGGACATCACAGACAAAAATAAAGGTGAAGGCCACAATAATCTTCGTAAATAAATAACACCTCACCTAAAAGCATTCAGAAACAAAACGAGTCTATTCTAGAAGTGGGTTACCACTATTAAAATTTGCCCCTACAAATGAAGTTGAGGTGAATTGATGTAACCTAACCGTGGCCATAACTAACCCAACCTGTAGGGGGAATTTTAAAAGTCACAACTCTCTTCTCAAAAAGACCACATACAACTATGTTATATTGATGTCTTAATTATTTAACCATCAGAAATAGTAGCAGCCTTTAAGCTGGACAGTTTAGCGGTAATAGATCTCACCTACATTGAAAGTCCACGAATAAGTACATTGTCTTTCCTCTGGAGGATCACGGAAGCACCAGTAAGAAGAGTCGGTATTTTGTTGATTGAAAGACATAGTAACAAAAGGGGGTAATTCTCGATATAAAAACTCGATATGAAATCAACCTAATGAAAAGAATGAGGAAAAGAAACAAATTTATGCATCAACCTTTAAATATTTAAAAAATGGAGGGGATTTTGGATTGTTTTTTGGTTCTAGAGGAACATTATCAAAATTGTTTATGAGCTTTTGGAAACTATATGATTTGGACAGATCCTTTTTGAAAATTAATTCATACATGAAATATTAAAGGTTCATTGACTATAATAAGAAGTCATTTATACCGAAACATCAAAATTAATCAGTCATAGATGTTAAATCATTCAAAATTTTATCTGTGTCATTGGCAACCTTATTTTTAAGGCAGACTCGTTTATTTTTTTTAATAAATTCTTATCTTTTTTATGGTTCAATTTTAAGGAGATCCAGTATCTTTTTTGTATAGACTAGATCCATCTATAACTTTAGGGTTTGAATTTATCACTAAAGAAACGACTGGTCACAGTCAGCATCAAAGCTAAAATGTATCTTACTCTATGCTATAAAAATACTCAATTAATTACTCGTATCTGCCAGTTTGAAATGTGACAAGAAAATGTGCTGTCTTAGGGAAATTATGGATGATCAAATTGATCTAGAACAGATTTCAAATGTCAAAGTTTCAGTTTCATAGAACCTTCAAAAGGGATACATTGTACAAACCTTTTATGAGGTTTCCTTCCCACGTCTTAACTTCAGGAGGTCTTCATCACACCGTACCACCGTACCGTGATGTATCATTTCCACAAAGAAGTCCAATAAAATTATAGGAGCTCTCTTTCAACTTGACTTTTAAGTGTTTAAAGTTTATATCCATGCTATGTTTGATTACCTAGATTATTATTGTTTTGGTCTGACCAGTACAGTACAGCTGTTTGCTATATGATTTTTTTAACTTTATTTAATTTACAATCTGCCTGATTTAGGGTAAAAGTAATGTGTGCTGATTTATTTTCATTAATTTCGAACCTCCATGTTCTAAACCAATGGGAAATTTCATCAAAGTTTCGCTGTAAATTTGCTGTAGCTTGAGCCGGATTGTCTCCGTGCCATCCGCAAATGTAGCAACCATAGTGTTTACACTTTATGGTAGGTCCGATGTATAGAGAATATACAAGTATGGTCCAAGTACGCTTCCTTGGGGGATTCCTGATTCTTTAATTTGGAAAGTTCTGTTGGTAAGATATGATTTCAAAATAGGAAAACTGAATGGTGTAGTAACTTCTTAATTTTGAAACATGATTTTAATGTCTCTTTTTAATGTCAACAGGAAAATCCCTTCAGAACCAGAATCCTTGAGGTATTTTCAAGGGATGGAAAGGGAAACTTGACCTTTGAAGATTTTTTGGATCTTCTCTCCGTGTTTAGCGAGCAAGCACCTCGGGACATCAAAGTGTTTTATGCTTTCAAAATATACGGTGAGTACTTTACACAGTTTAGTAAACATACGCAGGACTACGTATCTTCACTATGCACTTTCCAATTAACCAATCAAAACGTACCTTTTATACGTGCTGAATTTTATTGGTTATCAGTAAACATAATAAGATAATAGTACAGTTCTAGTCTTCCTAAAGACATTGACAATCAAGATAGGTTTTCATATATATATATATTCATATACTTTAATATCAGATTGTTTCGTGCATATGTAAGTATTCCGTAAATGATTCACATGCAAATATTTCATTAGAACAGTTTTTGACGTAGCTAATGCAAATTTGGCCTTATGGCTTAATGCAGGACTTATGACAGGGCTCTTATGACTCATGAATCAAGTAACCCTATACTGGCAAAGTGAAGTGATAGTTCTGACTCCTATTGCATAATAACCAATTGGCCTTTCTCAATACTAAATGCATCTCAGCTCTCAGCATCGTCATACTGTACTTATAACCAATCCCTTTCAAAATGTGCCATATCATTCATACTGATTTCAAATAAATACAAATTTCTTGTTAGTAAATCAAGTATCACTCAATCAATAAAGTGAAAATAATAGTTAGATTCCTATAACATAATAGCCATTCGGCCGGGCCTTTCTCAATGTCGAGTCCAGACCTCTATACAAGGTTGACCGCTTATTCAATACAGTACGTGTCGGCTGCGGCGAAGTGGCGTGGAGAGGCTGTGGAAGGTCAGAACAGCTGATCGCCAGACACAGTGGCTGTGATCAGCTGTTAGTTGCGCGCGCGGGTAACTGAGCGTGAAGAGGTTATGTCACCAGTCACAGTCCATTGATCTTTGTTTACTTACTTCCCCTTCTCTATTTGAATTATATTCATTAAACTCATTGAAACTGCGAGTATTGAACATCGCGTTAGATGATAAAACTTTAATTTCGCGATAAAGGAAATGGGATAGGTCTAAAATACATTTCTATTAAATTTAAGAATTCCATAGAAAAAAAATTCAATCAATCCTCTATCACTTATGAAGATTATTCAAGTATGAAGTAGGCCTATAAAATATTTGAATTATATTTTTATCAAAATTATAAACTGAAAACTGAAGTGTGAGGAATAACTAAAATAAGTACAATAAACACAAACAATAAATTAAAATTGAATATAAAACAAAAGTATTTTTTTTTATTTTTATGCAAGGGTTGATTTAAAATTTTTGATTTAAGACTACAATTTATTTACAAGTCTATAATGGTTTTCTGTTAAATTTAAATCAACAATTTATTTTTAAAAGATAGGTGGTATCTCAACTACCCTTGCTTTGCTACCTAATTTCAATTTGATTTTCCAAAATAAAATTTTAAACGTACCGGTAGTTAAAAAAAAGTTCCCATTAAAATCCATTGATAACTCATATGAATACAAACTACAGTAGTGCATTTCAATAATTATGAAAGGTTATCAAGTAAATTTAAACCCCTCATGGTTCTGGAGATTATGGAATAGTCTAGAAAAAATGTGCAACGTTGCCATCTAATATACCTACCTACCTATTTACTAAGAATATTATCACGGTAAAATTGCAAGTCTAATTTTTAAAAGACTTTATACAATTTTTTTAGCATGCAGATTGTTAAAAATATAAATAATTAAGATGGTTGCATGTAATTATTGTATTCTTTCCTTGGCTAGATTTTGACAATGATCAACACATAGGACCTGAGGACATCGAGACGGCTCTGAGACTACTAACACATGGAGAACTTACTCCAGAAGAGATCTCTCAGGTATTTTATCATTGATTGTGATATTATATTGTTGATTATTTTGTTAGTATTTTACTTTCGTCCATACAGTCATAGGCTATTTTAATGTTTATTAGTGTTTTAGTAAATTTCACATGTTATGGGAATAAGCTATTATACTGAAAGTCTCTTGCAAGACCTAAACCCGGAACCGATTTTGTTTTTTTGTTTTGATGTCCCCAGATGCCAAAAGCACCTTCCGTTCAAATTCATTTATATGTTTTTTTTTGTTAGCTGTAGTAAAAATTATCTGATTTTGATTAAATTTGTTACAAACCTTTAAACCTAAATTTTTATTAGAACGAGTTTGTGAACCAGCAAGGTCGGAATATGGGGTGAAAATGGGTTTTCTCATTTTTACCCTCAAAACATAGACTTTCCCAATATCTCTCTAAACCATTTTGTAGAGCTTAAAAACAAATAATTTAGTATTTTGAAGTTTTTTTGCACAGTTATTTGTTATAGAAAAAAGACTATATGTAAAATTTAAAATGCTTATGATATTCTTATGAGGAATAAGTAAACTGTTGTAGTTCGCTTGTATATATATATATATATAGAAGCATTGGATGATGCTCAATTGGTGTTCCACTGATATGGGTATTTAAACAATCGAAAGTTGAAAATTGGGAATGGCCCATCTGTCATGTAGCTATGGAGCGAAATGTCATACAGTGGTCCATGTGATGATCAATGATTGCCTTTTGCTCTTCCTGATGACTAACTCAGTTATTTTAGTACAAGAGAGGCTTGGCATGAAACTATGTATACAAGCTTCGTCAAAGAATCTCAATATTTTGTTTTCTTGTAAATTATATTTTAAAAGGAATTGACAATAGGACTTTTATCTGAAGTGTTTTTAACTTAAATCATAACTGGACATTGGTTGAGGAAGCCATACTGAATATAGTTGGCCAAGATCACCATTTATACTTGATAGATGCTTGTACCAAGGCTTACCACGTTGGATGATGTTGTTTACTTTATTTTCACTCAGTACTAATTTTATGTATCCTAGGTTGTGGAGAAGGCAGTGGAGGAGGCAGATGTTGACGGGGACGGTAAACTTTCCTACATGGAGTTTGAACATGTCATCTTGCGAGCTCCTGACTTCCTTTCAACGTTCCACATCAGACTTTAGATCTCAATACCAAATGAAATAAAATCCTCTTCAACTTTTTAAAGCAGAAGTTTATTTTGAATCATAACAGTTCTATGTTGTTTAGATAAATTTACACAACACCAACTTCACATGGTGCAATTTTAAAGCGAATACAAGTGATATTACAGATCGTTTTACACTTAACTTAAGATTTTTTACCAACTATGATTGATCATCTGGTTCTTTTGCTAGGACCATTCCTTGTAAGCCGCTGTTTCTAACCATCAAAGTTTATGACTTTTCTTAAGATTAAACCGGCGATATTATGATAACCAGGCGAGCGCTATTTTCTCTCAGTTTGCTTTTGATGCACACATTGACGTTATACATTATATCTGTTTACTTTCTCCCCTATACATAGTATTTGTGGAAAGAATATGGTTTTCATAAAAATTTTTTAGATTTTGTTTTGGCTGGACATAATTATCCGTTTTGGGTCCCCCTGAACCCCCAAAGTGGTTTTTGGAGTGAAGGGATGTGCATAGAGCTACAAACCACACCTGTGGTCCGATTTTGTAGAAAATAATCTAATATATTGGTCTTTTTTTATTTTTGAAATTTTGGTTTCTCACAGTGATTTAATTTTTTAAAAGCCATTAAATAACAGAAAAATAATGTTTTACAAAAACAGCCATAAAGATTATGATGAAAAATTAATATGTTTTAGTCCTTTTCAATAAACGGTACAACCCCTATTGCTGTTTAAGTTGGGAGGAAGTATTTATCAGATTGCTGATACGGTTTATTATTAATAATAATAATTATAATGATGGTATTTGGATCGAAAGTTAACAAGCCACCATATTTCGGCATTATCATATGGCTAAAAGCCATCAATGATGTACTCAGGGAGCGAGCTGGTCTAGTGGTATAAAGCTAACAGGCTTCGAAGCTCGAGGTCTTCAAATCCCGCCAATGGGTTTTATCAATGTGATAATGACATGACCCTTTAGGACTATCCTAAACCTAAAGTAATTTGTCAAACAGTTCCTGATGATGAAGTTGGGACATAAAAAAATGATGTTCTCAGGTGATGCAATACGGTTGATTGCTGTATCCTAATTTCTTTGACAACTCAGCTGATTAGAGGACATATGTTTGCTTATCATTGCCAGTAAATGTTGACAAGCATGTCATCAAACAAGGTGTGGATTATCTGACAAATTTACAACTCATTCGGTAGTGAAGTAGTAAATACAAGATGTGGGGGTAAAGGTCCACAAAGTCAAACTCCAAAAGTGCTCCACAACTGAACTAATTCTGAAAACTTGATTAAGAATCAAAGTGAACCCCAGTCCAATTTGAAACTTTATAAATAAAAATAATTATGGTTGGTCATTGGCTTTTTTTAGCTCTAAGTTTGGTTAGGGACATTGTTTTGTCTTATGTATAGTAACTGTTTATGAAAATTGTATTTGGGCTTCACTCACCATTATATTTGTCAAGTTAAATCCGCGATATCACGCATAACCATTCATGGAATCAAGTCTGACATGATTCTGGTTTGCAAATGAATAATACCTCTCACCTAAAGCATTTAATTTAAAAACAGTAACTATTTAGTTGGGAATGTTAAAAAGAGTGTATATGAGGGTTCAATGCAAGAATTTCAGACACAGATTTTACATTTCTGTCTACTGACATATTTTTACCATAATGTCCGATTAAAAATTAGAATAAACCAATCCCTGATCTTGTCACTACTTTATAATAGAGTTTTTGTTACATAGCTTGATTGTTCTAGGAACCTTCATAATAAAAGATAAGCTTCGGCTACCTAGACAATTATTAGGCCTAGTTCAATTATTAGTTGTAGAATAGAAATGTATACTTCTGGGTGACCAAAGAATCAGAATATGTTGAAATAAAATAGGGTGAATAAAACCCCAAAATGAACAAGTATTAGCACAGAACTCCGCAAGAAGCTCTGCACTGAGTTAATTTATTTATATTCACACCCTAAAGATCAGACAATATAAAACTCTAATTTGCTAAAATTAACAATATTCACTAACCTACGTACTTATCTCTACTGTAAAGCATGTTGTGATTTCACTAAACAAGTGAAAAAATATCCTTTCAGGGTTTCAATAGTCTTGACCCCTTGAGCTTATTTGTAACCCATTACACATAATACTGTAGACCACAGAGAAGTAAGGTAAGAGGAAACATTCAATGGTACGCTTAAGTGGTGTCTAGCACTATTGCTGGTGTCTAGGGCAAAGTCCAACACCACCCTATCGCCCTCATGTACTAGAACGCTCACGGTGGAGGAAGACACTGTGCCCTGTACAGGGTGCTCCCCACCCAGACTCTTCCCGGCTCGACACAAGTATATTTCCAGCACAACATACAGCTGAAAGTGCATGATCGTCCCAAAAGTAAGTTTTCCTGTACCTTACATCTCTGTGTGTGGACTTAGGTCATTATCTGAAAACGGATAAACTATAAAAAAGCTAACCATAAATAAAAATACAAAAATAGAAAAATTTATTTTTGAGGTAGCCATATTGGTTTCTAGAACTATATTAATTGACATATGCCAATAAAACGTTAAGTACCTCATTTTGCAATGTATGCATTTATTAAATGGATTAAGAAAAAATGTAAGATATTATTGGTTGAAAATTGCTATAAGTCTAAATTTGAATCATTATTGTTTACCAGGAAGTTTTTTCACTCCGCTCAAAAATAGAAAAGTGAATAGTGCTTTCAAACATTAAAGATGGGAATACTTGTTGTTTCAAAATATTATATTCTAGGTCAAATATAAACATAAGTCATTTTATTTATTATGTAACCCCCTTACTCACTCGGTTCAGTAAAATTTCTACCGTGGAATTTGATTTTTATTTTATTATTTTGACTTTGAGACAAAATTATTCAATAATTTAAGTTACACACTGTAACGATTGTCGTATAAGCTCGGCTTCTAAAATTCTAAAAACAAATACTGTTGCATGTTGAGAAATTAAACAAAATCACCAGTTTTATTATGTTAATCTTTAAAAAATTAAATTTATTAAATCTGTAAATATTTGAAAAACCCTAGCAGTTACCCACACAACAAACTAAAAGCTAAGTTTTATTGGAAAACTCTTAGGTACTTAAGTAACTCTTATATAGTAGTGTATCCTGTATTTTTGTGCTGCGAAAATTATTATTATCTGTATTAGCATTGCGTTTCTGTACCCACATTGTACAAGGTCTGTTCAGAAAGTAAGGAATGTTTCTGTCTGATGCTGATAGGCGCGTTTTGGTCGCGTACTTTCTAGTACAGACGTGTTCGCCTACTCAATGTCCAGCCATCACAGCGGAAGTGTCACTGTGCTGTCCGTTGTCACGACATTAAATTTTAAAAAGGTGCAACTGAAACTCCCGCCAGTTGAAAGGAGCGTTAATACAGTTTTTGTTGGCGATACTTTAAAATATATAAATTTATCGTTAGTGATTCTGAAACAATGTGATAAATTAATGTTATGTTCGTAAATGATGAATTCAGTTTCAAAACAGAACTTAATTTGACACCCAACATTTTTTTTTTGCACGACATTGCCCGACCTCATCTGTAACATTGCACACACAATCTCCTTCAATCATTCAAATGGGACAATTTCCCCCGACCCAATAGTTCAGACTTTAGTAACTTTTGACTGTTTTATGCACCAAAAACACTCGGTCAGCAGCACAGCCTTTAATTACAACGAGAACATCAAATTGTGTTTCACCGGTCGCTGAGCTTGAAAATTGTGGAATACTACGACATAGGAATTCCAAAGCTTGTCCACCGCTTTGCTAAATGCATCAATTTGTTTGGGAGCTACGAAGAAAAGTATTTTAGTAAATTGTTTCTTGTACAAACTTTTTATTTTATTCCAAAACATTCCTCACTTCCTGAACAGCCTTTTTATATTTATTTAATAACATATAAAACTAAGGTTAGTGTGCGTTTGAAACTCCTTCAACTTAATTTTTTAAATAAAGTACTTAAACTAGGTTTCCAACATTTAAAAATGCATTATCAGAGTTAAATAAATTATTTACTGAAACAATGTGATTAATATTGGCACATAGAAACTAATACTGTTCAAGAGTAAAAGAGTGATTGGCAGTTTTAAAGAAGAGTTGGATGGATTTAGAGAAACGGGCGGAAATGTGAGTTAGTTGATTCCACAAAGCTTGGACTAGAAGTAATAATTCTTAATTATACAGAAAACTTTAGAAACCTTAACAGAATTCATAAAAAAACAAAAAAACTAAGAAAAACTAAAAAGTACAAGATATTGTTGAAGTTATTGGTGATTAGATTCAATAAAAAATTACACATTAGTTAACTAAAAATGTAATTCTCACTCTTCTGGTAATAAAAACGAGTAATATTATTGATAAAATGGTGCACAAACGTTATAGATAAGCCTACTTTCAATCAGATTTCAGTCCTACAAGAATTATATTTCAATAATATAAAGTATTAAAACGGCTAAAAGTAGTTTGACTGACTTAGAAATGCACAAACTTAACAAATTCAAGTTATAAAATTAAGTTTATTCTTAATGCCTTTATCGGTTAGATAGCTAAAGGCAAGTGTATATTAAAACTTTTAAAAGTGAATGCACATACTAAAAAAGATTCCTATTAGTGAAAGATTATCAAACACATTTTTTATGACTTGTAAAAGAAATATACTCCATATATTATTTACAATCAATACAAAAGAAAACATAATAGTTATTAAACTTTTGGCATTTGTTTTTTTTATTATATACTGCATTAAGCATTGTACAATTAAAAATTTGATAGTACATAAAAAAAGTTTATTACATAAATGTATAGGGTACTTACTGTCTTTGCAATCCTGATTTGTTATTGGACTATGGCCGTTTCGGAGATAACTCCATCTTCTGCGTAGTCATAAACTAAACTAAATGACTATTTTACGAGATCTCTTCATTTTCATTGTGTCAACGGTTAAATAAATGATACATATAAATCACAACAAACGACACAAAACCATTAGAGCGTTGACACAATGAAAATTAAGAAATCTCATAACAAATTTAAATACAGTAATTTAGTTTAGTGTGCGACTACGCACCCAACGACGATGGAGTTATCTCCGAAACGGCCGTAGTGCTATAACAAATCAGGATTGCGAAGACAGTAAATAACCTATGTATTTATATATATCTACACATAATCTGTCACATTAAAAAAGCACTATGTTATAGTTTAACGGTAACATTAACTAACTGAATAATTATAAAACATTTTTATATTACTCTTAACAACAAATAATCAATAACCAAATCATTAACTAGAGACAATAATCTTAATTTAGCTTTGGTACACTACAACTTCTTTGGTATGTTTTTAAAATACGTTTAATAACATTGATTAGAAAAACTCATAGAAATCTTAAATAAAAGTTCAGCTTATTTAAAAATTCTTCACATTAACTTACAAAAATTATCAACTTATTGTACAGTTTGTAATTGACACAAAATACCTCTTTGGCAAATAAATTACACAGGGGTAAACAATTTGAAATTACAAAAGTATCTTACACGTAATACTGCAATTATTCTAGACATAAAAACTACATGAAAACTCAAACTATAGTCAAGGAGGTATTCAATGGTGTTATGAATCAGTTGAGACATAAGAATGATAGCACAAATATTTACAAAACAAATATAACTGAAAGAATCAATTGATTGTTTAGTACCCTGAAAACTTAAAGTTACAGCTTCTAACACACGTTAGTTAATACGATTACATTACTCTGTCCACAATGTTTCTTGGTAAAACCTGTCAAACAGGTCTAAGAGCGACACCAATTGTGAATTGACGCTGACTAAATTCTTTCTCTAACTGTTTTTTGGCAGAAAAAGCACTTGGCTTAGGGATTCATTGAGGAAAGATGATATTTCTGAGAAAAGTAGTGTGATTCTATTCTAGTAAAATTCATCCTACTACTCTTTTCTTGGGTAAGTAGTATATCCATTCCTTCCCTCTCAATGTATTTGATACCATTTTTGGAAATTTTACTTCATGGATTTAATTCAAATGATGAAAAATAATATGAAGGGAATACACATGTGTTGTTTAGCTAACATATGATTAAGTAAAAAATGTACGATTAATTTTAGTAGTAATCTAACAAATTCACAAGTGGTGTGACTTTGAACCCTCACTCACATTAACCCAAACACCATTCAGTCGCAGTCAATGAGCATTAGTGATAGTCTTGGCAGACAACGCGTGAGTGCGTTGTCGAGGACACTATCAGACCCAGTATTGGTTGCGTCGTAGCATCGGGTTGTTGGCTCGTTGAGAATAGCCCATTTCCGACGCCTCGTAACTGCTCCAGTCTTCGTCGGCCGCTCCGTACGGATAACGCAGGTTCAGTTCTGTTTCCGAGCCTGTCACAGAGTCCATGGTCGGACCGAGAGGGATCACTTTACACTGGGGGAGTGAACCGGGCGTCATAGAGTCGGAACGCTTCGGGTGAGGAGAGAGGGGTAGTAGTTCGTCCGGAGGTTGAGGTAGTGGTAGAGGAGCGTTCAAATCACTCTTAGCACTGTGTAAACTCTCCGCTCGCTTAGAACCACACCGCACCAGCATCACGACGATGATGGCTAGTATTATTGTGCCCACCACCATCCCGACGACTAACAAGTAATCGTCACTCATGTTGGGACTGGCTATTTCCACACCTTCATGACCTATTGGGGGTTTAGGGCCGGGGAGTCTGGGAGGTTTTGGTGGAGTAAATGTTGTCGATGGATATCCCGTGTCCAACACAACGTCGAACCTCATCTCTCCAATTGCGGGTTGAAAAATAGAGGCTGCCAAGAGGAACGGGAAACTGTCCGTTTGACTTTCTTGAATCCGTCGAGCGCAGTAGTAAATAACACCGCTTCTCACTTCTTCGTGGGTGAATCTTGTCACTTCTTTTTCTTTGACGGTTCGCTTCTCTCCTGAACTGTAAATTATCTTCTTCAACCTCCCGAATCTTGGTTTCTTCAAAACCTTAAATGTTGGATCAGAGTTTGTTAACTTAGCTAGAGGACTTGCATCTAAAGCCTCGGTTGTGAGTTTTGTTCTATTTCCTGCAGTAGCAAAAAATTTTCCCAATTTTATGAGTGGTTCGACACTCATGTTCACATTGAGTCCTGTGACGACGGGAGCGTCTTCAAGAGGGAAAGTCGCAGCTAATTCGAACGTATCACTGTGAGTAGTCATGTCTGTTTGCATGTACATAACTCTCCGTGTGTTCAAATCACTCTGTTTGAATCTATTGGTGGCAATGTCGTCTACATAGATGACACCGTGATACGGTGACTTGGTGACATTGTAAACTACACTGTCTTCCCTGCCGTTAGTGTTGATGAGGAAAACATTGCTGGTGATTACAGCAACACTTGATCCTTGTTGTAACAGCACAGGCGTTACAACCGACACGTTGAGTGTCACAGGTATAATTGCAATATTGAACACCGTATACGCAGGATTAAATTGACCGTCTGAAACTCTAAAGTAGAAAGACGCAGGCTGCAAAGGTCCAGAGTGTTCAAAAACGACTCTTCCAGAGTCTATATCGGCCTGTGTGAACCTCCCGACAGTCGTATTCCCGCCGACTGCAATCACTCCGTGACTAGGACCGCTGACGATCTCGTAAACAATCTCTGTCGGAGGAGTGTCGTCATCTTCCGTAAGCAAGTCCAGTTTGGTGACGGTCCTGCGTTGGCCCTGCACACACTTGACGTGAGGAGCCTGCGTGATGAGTTGGAAGGGTTGGTCGTTCACCGGCCTCACTCTGACAGGCACTGTGATGTTACACAACAAAACGTCCCCAGGCTCCAGGTACAGTGAGAGACTAACACTGTCCTGTAGCGTGTCCGAGTGATCGTGGTGATACTCCACCCAGCCGTTGTTGAGCTCCCAGTTAGAGAAGGTGGTCCGATTATCACCGCAGTTGCCGTGGTAACACACCGCGCCGTGTGAGGGAGGCACCCACAGCTTCGCCGTGATGGTGGGAGTCCCTACGTGCTGAGACAGGAATTTCATCATCAGAGTGGTGTTGATGTTGATGCTCGAGTGACCACCTTCCTCCACCTCCAGAGAGTAGGTTGTGTCTAGAAACTCGTCCAGACCTCCCGACCACACTGAAATGTCCACTTGGAAATCCTGGAATATATTACAAAATGATAGCTTGTTTGAAACTTTACATAGTCAATCAAGCAATCAGTTTTACTTATTAAACAAAAATGGATACATTCATTAGATTACAATAGTACAATAGTATTTTTTTATGTGATTACAGAACACATAAATAACAGTTAGAATTTTGAGAAATATTATACACAGAATGAAATAGTAAAGCAATACTCATGATTTCACTACGGAGCATCAAGGGAAAAGATAATATTAGTAAGAAGGGACAGATCCCAAAATTTCAGGACATTTTTGGAAAAAATATATTCTTAACCATTGGGATGGGATAACATTTTGTTCCGGATTTTCTTGGAACGGGAATCTTTCCAATCGTTGGCAATTTTGCTACATCCTGGGTCACGGGAGATGTTTGAGATGGTTCTGCAAAACCAGGAGACCATGATGTCTGTGTAATTGCAGAAAGATGTTCACTATTATTATTATCGCGAGGAATGTTGATGAAGGCACTGTGAACATGAGACATGTTGACGATGGGGCCACGAACAAAGGACATGATCCCGATGGCGATTGCAGATTATATTTATGATGATGTTGAGCTAGGTAAGCATTAAAAAATATATGATTACTAAAGCTAATACTAATACTGCTTTTCTACTATAGGTCGGCCGCTTAGAAAACAACCTCCTCCAGCATTGGTTTAGCATTAGCGTGCAGGTCGTTTTCTAAGCGGCCGAACTATAGTAAAAATATAAGGCCTTAACAACCTACAGATTTAAAAAAACGCAGTTATGGTTGGTTTAAATACCTGTTTGTGGTTAGCTAGTGCAGTGTTTAAAAAATTAAATTGATGTTTCACAGTTAAATTGCTAGAAATAGAATTTTTTTAGTAGACAGTTTTTGTTTTTACCCATTATTGGTTTTTGTATAACAGTGCCACAAAGACTGCTAATTGATTTGGTTAGTCATTATTGCTATCTGTAAGAATGTTTACTCAAGATTTTTAAAACAAACCCTCTCTTGCATGATGAAAAAATCCCGTCCAGTCCCAAAAATCGGGAAGGAAATAACCATCCCGTGATATCCTGAACTAAAAATACAATCCCGTCTCAATTCCTAATATTTAGCTAACTTGAGAAAATCAGCCCAGAACCTTGTAGTATTATAAGAAACTTCCGTCATCAATCATATTTTTCAACATATACTCTCCGGAAAAAAGAGACCAACTAGAACAAAATGTTTGTACTTTACTAGTACCATTAAGCCCCTGGACGTTCATTTTCTCAGGAAAGTTTGCTGAAAATCTACTTCTAAATAACTTCCCCTCTTGTGTATATTTTCTTTTTAAATTCAACCTACCTTTCCAGCAAACCTTTTTCAACACAAGGAACACACAGTGTATTGCTATTTGCTGATGCACTATATTAATTCTTACCTGGTTAAGCAGAGGAGTGGCGTGAGTTGCGACCACATCAAACGTGAAGCTGTCATTGGTCGCGTGCTCTGTGAACACCTGGTTCTGAGGTGTAGTGTGCTGGTAGGAGACTCTACCTTCTGTCACATCACTCTGCGTAAAGTTGAGAACAGGAGACTTGTCAGGCTCCAACACCAACTGTCCTAGGGTGGGTTGTGATCTCACTCGGAACATAACCTGTATAGCAAATAGCAGAATGATCAACAGAAACAGAATGATGGACAGAAATAATAAACAAAGAACGTTGCAATTAGACCTATAACTCTAAACACACTAAAGTGAAAGCAATGTTTGACTCCAAACTGTTAGATATAGCCCCTGTATTGTGTTGTAAAAAGTAACACCATTATGAGCGTCAGGTCTGGATGGAGGGGGGGGGGGTGTGAATTTGACAAATTTGTAATATTTTTTGTTTCGGAGCTTTGACATGTGTTTTTCTTCTTAAATGTAGTGTTATTGAGAAGAGGGAGACTCGGCGAGGTTTTGTTGTTCCTTCAAGGGCTTATCATTAACATTCACAGGCCACTAATGTCACAATTTGCTTAAAAAAAGATCCTGTATACATAAAAAAACCATAATAATGAAGTCAAATATTTTAAAGTGTTAAAAATGTTTGAAAATGTCCACTTTTATCCATATAAAAAGTATTTTTTAAAGTGATTTTCTGGTAACTCTGTAACCGTTCGCTTTAACAAGATTATGAAGAGGACCATTATGGTTAGCAATTTATCATGGATTTTTTAAATAGAAAATTTTGCGTTAAAATGAATAGTTTTTGACAGTACTCAATTTGGGAAAAATGAGGTGGAATTGTAACCTATTTCACATGATTAGTACCTATTTATGCCAATATTTTTATCTGTCCGAAAGAGAGGTACAGGAACGTTGAATAATAAATAGAAAAAACTACTTAATTTTTTAACTTTAAACCCATCACTCAAAACGGTGTAAGTTTTTACCGTATAATACAACTATGTTAGGAGTTAAAAAGCTAAGTCAGATATGATTCTCAAATCTAATCAATCTCTTTTCTTGAGTTCGTGGTAGTGTTTTTCAGGGTCAACACTAATACAATGTTGGCAGACGTTTCGCCCTTTCTGTGAAGTGTCATCCTCAGTGACCGAGTCTCAGTTCACGTCGAAAAACACTATGAACTCTGATGACACCGGCTGCAAAAGCCTACGTTAAAAACTCTTTTCTTGTGTTTCAATGTATTTGCCGTTCAACTTTGTCACGCCACTAACCTGTCTGGAGGGGTCGGAACACTCAGCGTGTAGGTGTTCTGCGGTGACGACACGTCTCAGCAGAGGAAACACATTGAGAGGCTTGTTGACCAACAAGTGCAGAGTCACCTCCTCACTGCGGGTCTTGAAGATGATCGGACCTACAGAGTTGGCTCCATCACTGATAGCCAGGTCCACCTCTCCATTCACTGCTTCTCCTGAGGGGGAACAGTGTCAATTTGCATTTATGTTAGCAAATTTCATGGATAAGTTATTATGACAGGTCTTATGGTAAGACCCCGGTATCGATTTACTTGTTTGTTTTTATGTCCACAGATGCCAAAACAACATCCTAGCGTGATTACTCGAGTAAAAATTATCCAAATTCAATAAGATTTGGTACAGACGTGTACCGTTTATGAACGAGTTTGCAAACAAGCATGATCAGACTATGGAAACGGCAGTGTGTATGGTGAAAATTGGGTTTTCTCATTTTTGACCTTCAAAACAGAATTAACCAATTTATCTCTGAATCATTTAGTAGACCTTAAAAAAATTATAACATAGTATCTTGAAGTGTGTATGGTAATTGATCACGGAGAAAACTAAAAAAAATTTAAAATTTATCTTACTGTTATTGGATAATAGACAAACTTTTGTAGTTTGCTTGTTTATGGGTGTATTTTGGTTTAAGTTTGCAAATGTATTAATCTATATAAATAAAATTAGAGTTTTGTCTGTACATTGCTCAGAATTATATACTTTTAAGTTATTTTTACGTTTTATACATTAAAGAAGCAGAAACGAGTCTTATCTCAATTTCTGTCTGTCTGTCTGTCTGTCTGTCTGTCTGTCCCTTTGTCTGTAACACTCAAGATGGCATTTTACGCAATCTTCTCCGTGAAAACCAGAGTACATATCAAGATCCAAGTCATTTTAATGTATTCACTGGATTGGCGAGAGTGTCTTTAGTGATTTA
Source organism: Macrosteles quadrilineatus (assembly GCF_028750875.1). Classification (NCBI taxonomy): domain Eukaryota; kingdom Metazoa; phylum Arthropoda; class Insecta; order Hemiptera; family Cicadellidae; genus Macrosteles; species Macrosteles quadrilineatus. The sequence continues at coordinate 7,082,154 of NW_026542599.1, read as the reverse complement.
AATATAGCCTCACTACTTTGTAAATAAAATTACGGACGTTCAAAATTGCAGTTTTGTGCGATTTTTGTCAAATTTTCGTTCAATTTTTATCACATAATCGTCTATGAAATAACGAACAGCTGTTCGGATCAAGATTATTTTTTCTAGCTGTCAATGACATGTTTACAAATGTTGTTTACAAATACCGCAACTATTTCGAATCACGTTTTGAAAGCAAATCCCAACCAAGTGAGATTAAAAACGTTTTTCTTACATAACGGATTTAATTAATCGCAAGTGCAATAATATAGTCTAATAGTGTAACCGTAAATGAAATTAAATAACTAGACATCGTCCAAATCGGAACCAGAAATTCTTTGAGTATAAAATGTTTCTTGAGTTTTGACAACCAGAAAGAAGAAGACCTTGAATCAGTGTTGTATAGGGATGTGACACTGAAATGATCGTCGCCAATAGCTTACAAAAAAGGTTTCCACTCATTGACGGCGCTTCAATGGCGATTGTGTAAAGTGTAAAGTAAAAAATCACAACTGCAGTGGGTGCAGGGGCGGACTGGGTACTCTATTAGGGCGTAAACCTTGACCAGCCCGAAGGCGCCAACCGGGGGGTCTGGGGGGTATGGAATACCCCCCTGGACAGAGGGGGGTCCGGGGGTCCTCCCCCGGGAAATTTTAAAAAAATAATACCTGTAAACTCGCATTTTTAGGCAATCTAGAGGCATTAACAGTGGAAATCAGAAATCTGATCACTGACACTATTGGTCAATGTTTGGTTTACAAAATTTAGACTATTTACCCACACGACTTGGTGCTATTCTAAATATCCTAACAAAAATAAAAATACAAACGATTTTCTTAGGTTCTTTCGTATTATATTTGTGTATTTTCACTATTTTCCCTTGCATGACTTGGCTGCATGCATACAATATAAATCATGTGCTTCCTCCTGTTTACAACCTGAACCTGCAACTGCTGTATTTTTTGGCACTGTAAATAACAGAAGTTATATACCTATTTCAGATTTCTATGAAATTATTTTAACACAAACAATAATGCTTTCACTGTGAAAAACCCCAATTTATTGACTTAAATTGTTTTAGCATTACATTAAGTCAAAAACCCTAAAGTAGGCCTACCTAAGCTATTTCTACAAACGAAATGGAAGCCATAGCCTAGAGAGAACTACGAAGGTATTTTGGGCTGGCTATGTGTAAGTAAAATAGGAAAGTTGACCAAATTAGTGCCATAGTGCATATTGAAATCATTAATTAATAGGCGGTAGCCACATATTAAAATACTGTTTACTGTTTAACCTTTACTGTGTAATGGTTAAGTTAACATGTACGCGACCTGGACCTAGACGATTTTAAGACGGCCCTACGTGACAGGCTGGTAAATAGGCCTCTTTACAGCCTTGAAGAGCTAGGCAACGAGCCACTTTTTAGCCATTGCCACAGTGTAAATAGTGTGTAAATAGTTTTCTTAGTATTAAGTAAATATGACGCAGTCATACCGATATCATCGGTCAACGACACAGACTTCAAGTATACAAGTAAGTAAGTATACAAGTAACAAATACACTGTCACTAAATCTAATTTTAATTTTGTAAAAGTAGGGATTCTACAATACTACATTCGTTCATGTTTCCTGTGTAGGTAAAGAATATAAAAATAAATTGAAGCTTTCGACACAGAGACACAAATTAGACACTCACTAAAGAGGGACACATTTTAATTGGCAGCTCACACTCTTTATTTATTTATTACATGCACGGCAAACGCCATTTTACAAGAGAGTTGAGTTGACATTGATAAAAATTAAATGTGACTTAAAGCACAGAAAACATACTAGTAGTATGTTTTCTGTGCTTAAAGTGAAATAGTTATAGTGTGAGCAATAATGAAATATTATAACAAGTATGAAATAATATTAAATTATCTTCACTAGTTGTTTACCACAGACGACAATACATCGTGACACCGACCGAGACCGATGTCGGATGCAGTCGCAGTGCAGTTTTTTTCGGGTTCGGCGTAAAATGACGCGGGGAGAGGACAGCTGTTTTAAGTAGCTCAGACCACAGCACAGATTAAAGTGCCTTCCACTCGGAGTAGGCCTACACGTACGAGAGAGAAGAGCTGCTTTGCTCTCGCTTGTCGACAGTGTCTATTCAGGTCTCACACCCGACTTTATGTTTTCCTATTTACTGCTGAAACTTTTACTCGAAGTTTTTACTCTTGCTTTCTAAAAATACGTCTCGTCTCATTTTTTTTTTTTAATTATGAATTTTTCCTTTAACGAGGGCGCAAATATTGGAATTTTGAGAAGGCGTATCGGCCCACCGGCCGGTGGGCCGGCGGGCCAGTCCGCCCCTGAGTGGGTGATTGTAACAGAGGTTTAACAGAGGAAGTGCTAAACTCGCTTTTCCAATGTGTAACTTTCTGTTTCTACTCACCGTGTGATGCAATCGCTGGACCATACAGCCAATAGGCCCATAGCTCATATCTTGGGTACGTAAGCCTACATATTTATTCATAACAACCTTTTTGACGACGATCCTTGATACCGGTACTTTTCCATAGAATACATGGCCTACCTACTTAAAAAATAAAATTACAAATGACCAAACCCCCAACATTGTGTGATTTTCGTCACATTTCCTTCTAATGTTAATAGATATACTAATAATTGTTTAGAGAATGCGTAATCTATTAAATAACAAAAAGTTGTTTGGGTAAGGTTGCTTCTTTTTCAAACTGACACCGATAAGTTTACGCTATAACTTTTTACGAGAAAATCCAAAAGCAAGAGATCAATAACCTCGGGACTAGATATTAATGTATTTAATTGGTCCGATTTACTGTAATTCTTAGGTAGGTTCTTACGTAGGTACTGGTTCTTTTCCTTAGAACTGGTAGTTTACAAATTAGATATCGTTGGTGTTGCACCTTATTTATTAGAGCCGTCCGTATTCAATTTAAGTGATGTCTTAACTCTGTATAAGTTTTGCTTTTTCTGCCTGGATTCCAAATCTTAGCTTACCCGGTATGCTAAGAAAATGATAACCTATTTGAGTAAAACATTTGTTGGGCAAACCATCATGAATTGTTTACGCCTTTATATTGTTTATGTATCAATAGTTCGTGGCCTTTGTTGGATTGTTGTATTGTGTTGTTTTGTTGTATGTTGGTAACGCATTAATGTCCTTATTTCTCAGTGTTTCACGGAATGGACAAGAGCACCTTTGATACTGAAAATGTCAACCGGAATAAAGTGTTAAATGGTGAGGTTGAGGTAGTACTTTAAATACGTTTAAGTTAACCGATGTAGAAAGTAACTTTCAATTATAGGCCTACTTTAGGGCTACGCTTCATGGATCTATAAAACATTTTTAAGTTTAATCATTGGACATATGGACCAACACGATCCGGGTGACATTTAATTGCGAAGCATTTATTTTGGCTTGAACTGTCAGATACTGTATTTGCGAAGGTTTATATATAATAGTTTTGCCAGCATATCTGCAAATATGCAAACTAATTGCTGTTCTTAATCTTAATATAAGAAGGTTTCAACTGACTACTATAAGATCCCCGTGCGTAGAACGGGCACACAGCTAGTTTAATACTAAGCTAATAATATTTATTTAAAAACACAATTTATCATCCTTCCTGTAGTATCAAACCTTTAAATAATTGTTAAACCTAATATTATTCAAATAGGGAATAAATCTGACAAGAAATCTATTCAAATAGGAAATATTTAAGTGAAAATCCAACAAGAAAAATATAAATTTGCTTAGTCTGCAGGTTTGCTACGGCAGAGCAGGGCTTACTAGGCCTTATCCCACGACAATTTCTCCATATTTCCATTAGTCTTGCAACATAACCTCAAATTAAAGAATGGTACTGGCCCAAACTATCCAGGTACTAAATCAACAAGTCATTTGGACTTGGTACTCATGTAAATTAGTAATCAAGATAAAAATAATTTACTTGTACCACATCAATGAATACAAACATTATAAGAATCTAAATGCTTATGAGGAATAGTCAAACTGGATTTTGCCGCCAAAACGAGTATGTGCGGCCGCCCCTAAGTAAGCACTAAGTTATCCTCGTTCTCTCTCCCTCCCTCCCTTTCTAGGCCAAGTCTATGTCACACTCACACTGCTGTGGGGTCCCGATAGCAGCGCCTTTCCTGCGGGGCAGTCGTCGCGGGAACTAGCCAAAATTCAAAAATCTCAGGCTAAATTTTTAACATGGGCATTTTGTTTCTTATAAGGTTTGTTTGTATTCATTGACCACATCAAATACCAGACTTGCAAACTTGTATTAATTACAACAATTCTGACACACATCTCGAGGTATACGCTTCTCAAAGAGCAACCTACCAGAATGTACAAATACCAGTTGGAGATTGTTGATTTGAGCCTGAGTGAACTTGTCGATGGGGGAGTGAGGCGAGGCAGCCAGCGCAATGTGGCCAGCTGTGGCCGACAGTATGGCGAACGTTATGTTCTCTGGCGGCGAGTCCCGGTCTTCAGCACCTGGCCATACATAACCTCATTAAATATACACATAATCTGAGTATAATTACTTGTATAGTGTCAACATTATTTTAGCTTCAATAAAGAAATCAAAATTGGTTGTTGGTTTGTTCTTTATAGTCATTTTTTTTGCCAGATTTACCACTGCAAGCAAAAGGGGGATGCAGCATTTTGTAAAAAAAATACACTCTTTTAGAACTAAAATGGACTTTTTCCTAAAATTAATATTTTTTTGCGACCTTGGGTGATGATGATTATGTCTCCATGATCAAGAGAGATGTTCACTTTTTACAATGGGAATTTTCATTACGGGCCTGAGGCTACCTTAAATCCGGGACTGAGTAACAGTGCAAAAGTTAAAATTCCTCAATTACGTGGCCAATTTTAATTTCTCTCAGTCTTTAGAACTACCATTTTAAATCAAATATTTTCAGGATTTACCCACTGATAATATAACATCACAAAGACAACCACTTCACTCTCCCTATCCTCAGATTTGGTAGGTGATCTGATCAATCTTTTTTGCTACATATGACTAAGGATTCTGATTACATTTCACACTGCCTACTTCAATCAATTGAAACTATTTACAGATCTAAGCTAGCTTAGAAGGTAAAGTATTTTCGTGCCATAATTTTTCAACAGATTTATTTCTGTTTTGTGAGTTGGTGGCTCAACGAGTAGGGCAATGGACTTATTCCAAGGGAGCAATTTTGTGGGTCCCAGTGCCGTCACTAATAATTTATCACTACAGTTCTCTAAAATTTATCTTATACTCTACCGGCTCAACTCTTCTACGTACCTTTCACGTACGGCCATCAGTTTAAACGTGGATGAAAAAACAGAAATGAAAAAGAACGCCAACCTCTTAACATTTTTTAAAATTACTTACCTAGATGTGCAGATGTGATGGTCTGTGATCCGCCTCGCCACAACCTCAGCACTGTGTTGTTGATCACCAATGGCACCTGTCAAGAGTAATCTAGTTAGTGCCAAAAATAACACATTTTCCAGATAACTAACAGCAAGATTGATACAAAAAAGATGACACTCCTTGATAAAAATATATGGAACAATTATATTTTAGAGTTTTGAATACAGCATAGTTTGAGCAATACGAATTATGGAGGTAATTTATGATCAAATCCTGGGTAACGGAAATGGTGGTAGAGGTTAATAAAATAGATAATGGAATTACTGAAGTAAATAGTAGTGTATGTGTATGTTATTCCATAAAACCTCTACAGTACTAAGAGTTAACTATTTACATGAATTTTCTCACTCATTACAATGTTTGTGGGAAGAGAGTTTACCTTTAAATAAAGTGCTGCAATTTTTTTTCTTATTATTAATTTTGAGGTGTCTTGAGATTTGAAATTTAGAGTTATTAAGAACAGTTATAGACTTTATTAATATTTTGAGGAAAAAAACACTAAAATTAATTAAAAGCAAAGTAATTGAGCCCCTCAGTTTTAATTTCGAACAAGAATACAAACCATATAACAAAACGAACAATAATCAAGCGCATGTTAATATTCTAAAAACCCAAAATATGTGTTAGGGCCAGTCCAAAGGCAAAAATATTTAAATGTCAAAACATATTATGTCTTGGAGACAAACTAAAGGCAAAATATATTTTCAATCAATAGAATTCTTAACACTCATTGTTACTCGAATGTGCACAAAAGCACCACAACAAAATGCCATGACAGCAGACACAAATATAACAAAAGTGCAAATATAAAAGGATTGTTGAGAAAAATTCAAGACATATATGTAAATTTTGAGTGTGTGGAGTAAAGTGCAAAATTAATTCAACATGCTACTATAATTTAGTAACAAGGGTTAAATTTTGCCACTTTGAGTTGAATCAGTGGAAAATAGTGTCTGCTCCTTGGACAAAACATTGTACAAGCTCTCAAACTTTAAACTTTGAGCCTGCAAACCTCATTTACATTGTGTGGAAAATACTATTTAATTACTATCAATATATTCGTCAATTAAATGGTAATAACCATCGATCACATTTACACAGTAAAGGTGGCAAAGTAATTTTTCCATTTTGTAATTTCTTCAATGAAACCTGGTTTTCTCAATTACCTAAAACCATCACTTGTGACTCTCCAAAGCAAAGCTCTGTCCCCTTACCTGATCATTGACTAGAGATATGATCACTTTGACTCTTGCAGGATGACTCTCCTTGTCTCCGGCTTTGGCTACAACACTGAACACCTCCTCTGTGGTCTCACTGCCGTCGTGGACGTACTGCAAGGGAAAATAAACTATTAGCAATATGACATATAGTTTCTCCCAACTTGTCAATAGGGGCGTGCGATGCATCGAAATTCCAATTCAATGCAATTCGATTCAGTGGTGATCAAAATTACGATTTGATTCACGAGGGAATCAGTATCCATATATGTCATTGAATCCGTATCCAAATACCTTATTTTGATTTCAATAACGTATGTGGATACTGATTCAATAACGTATATGGTTACCGGTTCAATAATGTATATGGTTAAGGATTCTGTGACGCAAAATTCTAGGGGGGGAATAAACTAGTATTCACCTAAGTCAGGCTAGGCCTACCCCTAGAACCGGCCACACTCAAATTTCTTCCCCGGAGCGCTCAGAAGGAGCCGAGAAAAAATCCAGGGGTCGATACGAAGTTGTCACGGCTTTGACTGATCAATTTAGTTAAATTTAATCGAAGGCTCAGAGCTCTAGAAGCGCTCAGGAAATCCTGCAGACGCTCAGTAGGAGCTATTTCATCCTCACCTTCGCTAACGTGTTTTGGAGAATTTTGCCTAACTTTTAGAATGACTCTGTAGGGCCGACGAGTATTCAATCTTAAGCCAATGTGATATAAATACTCGTATTAAACTGTAAACTATCTGGCTAAAGACGGTGGTGGATAATAAAATCGAATCTAATGTAAAAAGCAATTCCTACAGAGTCGTCGGGGCCTAATTAATATAATTGGACGGATAATTTAACGTGAGTGGTTTAAAATAAATTTAATACTAATTTTTGTAGCTGATTATTCAACTCAGCCTGCTCCCAAGACTCGATTCTTTCACCCGCCAAAGACGGGGTTTAGAACTCAGACGACGAGTCTCGGGGTATTAAAACGGCGAACTAATTAGAATAAACGTAGGCCTACGTTAATCATTCGTAGAAATCGTAATTTTGAAACTAATTGGTTTAAATCAAACCAAACGATAATCACCGCTAGTCACTGGCAAGCAGGAACTGGCGGGTCGAGAATCAAGTCGGCGAAATTTACGTTATTAAATTTAGTTATTGAAAATCGAATTTGGAAACGGGAATACGAATGTTAAACGGAAATTTAAACGTAAATCGTAGTAATGTGATTATCTAATATAGCTAACCTTCGGTAAACAAATTATCGATGATCGTGCAAGCGTTGATAACAGGCGAATGTAACGACGAAGTTACTTCGAAGACGGCGTACGAACGAATAATCCTGTCTTTGAGTAAAATCCTTCGTTCCTGCCCGCTCGAGGCTTACGCGCTCAAGCGGCGAACTCAAGTACTACTAGACAACAGCTGATCGAATTCACTTGTTGAGCTGGTCTAGTTTCGTCTGTCGTCTGTCAACAAATAAACACCAGTTTGGGGTTATGTCGTCGGCGGCGTTAAATGTCTGTAAAATCGGCCGGTTTAACTTTATTATGTGAAACGAAGTGCTATTAAGAATAAAAATATGTAGTTGTGGATGTGTTTGTTTACTTCACTGCGAATAAAAATAGGCCTACGTTCTTTGGCCCATAGCCCAAGCTATGGCCAACACATAGGCCTCGGAGTAGGATATTGTGGTTAAAAATCGGGTAAGTTCTGGTGTTCATTTATTCGTAGTACGTTTTTACCCCCCTTAAAATTTGGTACCTTACACCCCTTACCAACTTCAGCAAAAAAAAAAGAAAAAAATATCTTAAACGTAGGGGTTCGGACGGGGTCGGAATGGTCTCGAAGAAGGAGTGCGTGTAGAAGTCGTCGTTTAGTCGTAATCGTTCGTATCGTATCGTATCAACCAACGGGAGGGATATCACCACACCAGCTCCGTCGGGGCGTGCGTCGGAGTTCGTTGCGTTGTTCGGTCGGCTCTTCGGTTTTGAAGAATCTACGTCGTGTCGGGCGTCGTCCACGAGGCACGTCGGCCACCTCCGATGTGAGGTGACTCACCACGACAAGGCCCGATTGGCCGTCGTTCGTCGCGGTAGCCTCGATGCGTCGTCTTTCCGGTCTCGGCGAATTAGTACGTTGGAACGTTCACGAGGCACGTCGGCCACCTCCGATGTGAGGTGACTCACCGTGGCCAGGTCCGTTTGGCCCCCGTTTGCCACGGGTTGCCTCGGGAAAGCGTCCTTTACGATAAATTGCGTTTCAGGATTTCTGGGATACCTCTGTTTGACAGGGGTTGCAATTGCCCTGAGCCACTGCGTCTGCTCAGTCAACGCCGACTACCCCTAATCGTTGTCAAACAGCGGTATTTCGTGTTCCAGAAATTCTGCGAATTTCGTGTTTGTTTTCCGTGTAATTTTGAAAATTTTTGATTTCGTGGTTGATGTTTTTGACCGGAAAGGGCGGGGAGACATCGTCGTTGTGGAGGTTTCGTACTACGGTGTGTACTCTGACTAGAGCGAGGTCAGCAGTACACCGAATGCCGAGTACCACCTCCACACTTAGGCCCGGGACGTGGATATCCCGCGAATAAGGTTGGCCAGCAATCGTCGTCTACTCGGTATCGATCCGAAACACACGCTGCGTTGTCCATTCGTTGGTTGACGTCAGTCTGGTCGGGTACGACGACGCACGTCCGAAAGTGACGTACGATCTCCAATCAGACTGACTGACGAGCCGGTATCGACGAGGGCGCTGAACGTCTCACCTGAGATGACCACGTTGACGAAGGGTCGGTAATCTCTGGGGGCGCGTTCGCGGCTGACGGTTCCCGTGAATTGTGTTATGAAATGGAGCAAACGGCTCCACTCGGAGGTCGTACGGCGTCGGGTAAATCATTGTGTCTATCGAACGTTATGTGGTGATCGTGTTCCGTCGTTGGACCGAAAAACGTGATGCGCGACGGAATATCTTGCCAGGGCGACGGGATGTTGGCTGGCAGCTTTAACAACACTTCGAGGGTTCGTCGAACGGGTGAAGAATGTTCGGTGGGAGTCCCGAATATATCTCGCATGCTGGCCGTCTCCTGGCGCGTTGGAGGTTTCAGCAACTGCGGTCAAATTCGGCTATCATGGGCCGCATAAGCGGTAGTCCACGATATCGTAGTCACCGTCGGGTTCATCGGCTGACCGATGCTTCCCAACGGGTTTTCCAAAGACTCGCAACAGCGTTTGCGAAGCTCGGCGACGCTACTCCCAGTTCCCAGCTAATACTTCGTCGTCTCAGCTATTATCGTCCGCTCAAAGTGTGGATCCAACCGACGCGCGGGTCGTCTATCGGCGATCTCGGTAAGCTCTCCATAGTCGAAGTCATTATTTCGGAAATTTCGTCGTAGTTGTAGTCGTCGACGTTTGAATTTCCACCGTGTCTATCGTTACGTGGCTAATCGATAACGTTCGGGTCGAGTAATGGTCGTCGTAGTAGTCGAAGTCGTCGTAGATTTCGTTTATCTCGTAATTTCGTTTAAATATCAAAGTCAAAACCGTGTTATCGAGTCCAAATGTTCGGGCGCCAGAGATGTGACGCAAAATTCTAGGGGGGGAATAAACTAGTATTCACCTAAGTCAGGCTAGGCCTACCCCTAGAACCGGCCACACTCAAATTTCTTCCCCGGAGCGCTCAGAAGGAGCCGAGAAAAAATCCAGGGGTCGATACGAAGTTGTCACGGCTTTGACTGATCAATTTAGTTAAATTTAATCGAAGGCTCAGAGCTCTAGAAGCGCTCAGGAAATCCTGCAGACGCTCAGTAGGAGCTATTTCATCCTCACCTTCGCTAACGTGTTTTGGAGAATTTTGCCTAACTTTTAGAATGACTCTGTAGGGCCGACGAGTATTCAATCTTAAGCCAATGTGATATAAATACTCGTATTAAACTGTAAACTATCTGGCTAAAGACGGTGGTGGATAATAAAATCGAATCTAATGTAAAAAGCAATTCCTACAGAGTCGTCGGGGCCTAATTAATATAATTGGACGGATAATTTAACGTGAGTGGTTTAAAATAAATTTAATACTAATTTTTGTAGCTGATTATTCAACTCAGCCTGCTCCCAAGACTCGATTCTTTCACCCGCCAAAGACGGGGTTTAGAACTCAGACGACGAGTCTCGGGGTATTAAAACGGCGAACTAATTAGAATAAACGTAGGCCTACGTTAATCATTCGTAGAAATCGTAATTTTGAAACTAATTGGTTTAAATCAAACCAAACGATAATCACCGCTAGTCACTGGCAAGCAGGAACTGGCGGGTCGAGAATCAAGTCGGCGAAATTTACGTTATTAAATTTAGTTATTGAAAATCGAATTTGGAAACGGGAATACGAATGTTAAACGGAAATTTAAACGTAAATCGTAGTAATGTGATTATCTAATATAGCTAACCTTCGGTAAACAAATTATCGATGATCGTGCAAGCGTTGATAACAGGCGAATGTAACGACGAAGTTACTTCGAAGACGGCGTACGAACGAATAATCCTGTCTTTGAGTAAAATCCTTCGTTCCTGCCCGCTCGAGGCTTACGCGCTCAAGCGGCGAACTCAAGTACTACTAGACAACAGCTGATCGAATTCACTTGTTGAGCTGGTCTAGTTTCGTCTGTCGTCTGTCAACAAATAAACACCAGTTTGGGGTTATGTCGTCGGCGGCGTTAAATGTCTGTAAAATCGGCCGGTTTAACTTTATTATGTGAAACGAAGTGCTATTAAGAATAAAAATATGTAGTTGTGGATGTGTTTGTTTACTTCACTGCGAATAAAAATAGGCCTACGTTCTTTGGCCCATAGCCCAAGCTATGGCCAACACATAGGCCTCGGAGTAGGATATTGTGGTTAAAAATCGGGTAAGTTCTGGTGTTCATTTATTCGTAGTACGTTTTTACCCCCCTTAAAATTTGGTACCTTACACCCCTTACCAACTTCAGCAAAAAAAAAAGAAAAAAATATCTTAAACGTAGGGGTTCGGACGGGGTCGGAATGGTCTCGAAGAAGGAGTGCGTGTAGAAGTCGTCGTTTAGTCGTAATCGTTCGTATCGTATCGTATCAACCAACGGGAGGGATATCACCACACCAGCTCCGTCGGGGCGTGCGTCGGAGTTCGTTGCGTTGTTCGGTCGGCTCTTCGGTTTTGAAGAATCTACGTCGTGTCGGGCGTCGTCCACGAGGCACGTCGGCCACCTCCGATGTGAGGTGACTCACCACGACAAGGCCCGATTGGCCGTCGTTCGTCGCGGTAGCCTCGATGCGTCGTCTTTCCGGTCTCGGCGAATTAGTACGTTGGAACGTTCACGAGGCATGTCGGCCACCTCCGATGTGAGGTGACTCACCGTGGCCAGGTCCGTTTGGCCCCCGTTTGCCACGGGTTGCCTCGGGAAAGCGTCCTTTACGATAAATTGCGTTTCAGGATTTCTGGGATACCTCTGTTTGACAGGGGTTGCAATTGCCCTGAGCCACTGCGTCTGCTCAGTCAACGCCGACTACCCCTAATCGTTGTCAAACAGCGGTATTTCGTGTTCCAGAAATTCTGCGAATTTCGTGTTTGTTTTCCGTGTAATTTTGAAAATTTTTGATTTCGTGGTTGATGTTTTTGACCGGAAAGGGCGGGGAGACATCGTCGTTGTGGAGGTTTCGTACTACGGTGTGTACTCTGACTAGAGCGAGGTCAGCAGTACACCGAATGCCGAGTACCACCTCCACACTTAGGCCCGGGACGTGGATATCCCGCGAATAAGGTTGGCCAGCAATCGTCATCTACTCGGTATCGATCCGAAACACACGCTGCGTTGTCCATTCGTTGGTTGACGTCAGTCTGGTCGGGTACGACGACGCACGTCCGAAAGTGACGTATGATCTCCAATCAGACTGACTGACGAGCCGGTATCGACGAGGGCGCTGAACGTCTCACCTGAGATGACCACGTTGACGAAGGGTCGGTAATCTCTGGGGGCGCGTTCGCGGCTGACGGTTCCCGTGAATTGTGTTATGAAATGGAGCAAACGGCTCCACTCGGAGGTCGTACGGCGTCGGGTAAATCATTGTGTCTATCGAACGTTATGTGGTGATCGTGTTCCGTCGTTGGACCGAAAAACGTGATGCGCGACGGAATATCTTGCCAGGGCGACGGGATGTTGGCTGGCAGCTTTAACAACACTTCGAGGGTTCGTCGAACGGGTGAAGAATGTTCGGTGGGAGTCCCGAATATATCTCGCATGCTGGCCGTCTCCTGGCGCGTTGGAGGTTTCAGCAACTGCGGTCAAATTCGGCTATCATGGGCCGCATAAGCGGTAGTCCACGATATCGTAGTCACCGTCGGGTTCATCGGCTGACCGATGCTTCCCAACGGGTTTTCCAAAGACTCGCAACAGCGTTTGCGAAGCTCGGCGACGCTACTCCCAGTTCCCAGCTAATACTTCGTCGTCTCAGCTATTATCGTCCGCTCAAAGTGTGGATCCAACCGACGCGCGGGTCGTCTATCGGCGATCTCGGTAAGCTCTCCATAGTCGAAGTCATTATTTCGGAAATTTCGTCGTAGTTGTAGTCGTCGACGTTTGAATTTCCACCGTGTCTATCGTTACGTGGCTAATCGATAACGTTCGGGTCGAGTAATGGTCGTCGTAGTAGTCGAAGTCGTCGTAGATTTCGTTTATCTCGTAATTTCGTTTAAATATCAAAGTCAAAACCGTGTTATCGAGTCCAAATGTTCGGGCGCCAGAGATGTGACGCAAAATTCTAGGGGGGGAATAAACTAGTATTCACCTAAGTCAGGCTAGGCCTACCCCTAGAACCGGCCACACTCAAATTTCTTCCCCGGAGCGCTCAGAAGGAGCCGAGAAAAAATCCAGGGGTCGATACGAAGTTGTCACGGCTTTGACTGATCAATTTAGTTAAATTTAATCGAAGGCTCAGAGCTCTAGAAGCGCTCAGGAAATCCTGCAGACGCTCAGTAGGAGCTATTTCATCCTCACCTTCGCTAACGTGTTTTGGAGAATTTTGCCTAACTTTTAGAATGACTCTGTAGGGCCGACGAGTATTCAATCTTAAGCCAATGTGATATAAATACTCGTATTAAACTGTAAACTATCTGGCTAAAGACGGTGGTGGATAATAAAATCGAATCTAATGTAAAAAGCAATTCCTACAGAGTCGTCGGGGCCTAATTAATATAATTGGACGGATAATTTAACGTGAGTGGTTTAAAATAAATTTAATACTAATTTTTGTAGCTGATTATTCAACTCAGCCTGCTCCCAAGACTCGATTCTTTCACCCGCCAAAGACGGGGTTTAGAACTCAGACGACGAGTCTCGGGGTATTAAAACGGCGAACTAATTAGAATAAACGTAGGCCTACGTTAATCATTCGTAGAAATCGTAATTTTGAAACTAATTGGTTTAAATCAAACCAAACGATAATCACCGCTAGTCACTGGCAAGCAGGAACTGGCGGGTCGAGAATCAAGTCGGCGAAATTTACGTTATTAAATTTAGTTATTGAAAATCGAATTTGGAAACGGGAATACGAATGTTAAACGGAAATTTAAACGTAAATCGTAGTAATGTGATTATCTAATATAGCTAACCTTCGGTAAACAAATTATCGATGATCGTGCAAGCGTTGATAACAGGCGAATGTAACGACGAAGTTACTTCGAAGACGGCGTACGAACGAATAATCCTGTCTTTGAGTAAAATCCTTCGTTCCTGCCCGCTCGAGGCTTACGCGCTCAAGCGGCGAACTCAAGTACTACTAGACAACAGCTGATCGAATTCACTTGTTGAGCTGGTCTAGTTTCGTCTGTCGTCTGTCAACAAATAAACACCAGTTTGGGGTTATGTCGTCGGCGGCGTTAAATGTCTGTAAAATCGGCCGGTTTAACTTTATTATGTGAAACGAAGTGCTATTAAGAATAAAAATATGTAGTTGTGGATGTGTTTGTTTACTTCACTGCGAATAAAAATAGGCCTACGTTCTTTGGCCCATAGCCCAAGCTATGGCCAACACATAGGCCTCGGAGTAGGCTATTGTGGTTAAAAATCGGGTAAGTTCTGGTGTTCATTTATTCGTAGTACGTTTTTACCCCCCTTAAAATTTGGTACCTTACACCCCTTACCAACTTCAGCAAAAAAAAAAGAAAAAAATATCTTAAACGTAGGGGTTCGGACGGGGTCGGAATGGTCTCGAAGAAGGAGTGCGTGTAGAAGTCGTCGTTTAGTCGTAATCGTTCGTATCGTATCGTATCAACCAACGGGAGGGATATCACCACACCAGCTCCGTCGGGGCGTGCGTCGGAGTTCGTTGCGTTGTTCGGTCGGCTCTTCGGTTTTGAAGAATCTACGTCGTGTCGGGCGTCGTCCACGAGGCACGTCGGCCACCTCCGATGTGAGGTGACTCACCACGACAAGGCCCGATTGGCCGTCGTTCGTCGCGGTAGCCTCGATGCGTCGTCTTTCCGGTCTCGGCGAATTAGTACGTTGGAACGTTCACGAGGCACGTCGGCCACCTCCGATGTGAGGTGACTCACCGTGGCCAGGTCCGTTTGGCCCCCGTTTGCCACGGGTTGCCTCGGGAAAGCGTCCTTTACGATAAATTGCGTTTCAGGATTTCTGGGATACCTCTGTTTGACAGGGGTTGCAATTGCCCTGAGCCACTGCGTCTGCTCAGTCAACGCCGACTACCCCTAATCGTTGTCAAACAGCGGTATTTCGTGTTCCAGAAATTCTGCGAATTTCGTGTTTGTTTTCCGTGTAATTTTGAAAATTTTTGATTTCGTGGTTGATGTTTTTGACCGGAAAGGGCGGGGAGACATCGTCGTTGTGGAGGTTTCGTACTACGGTGTGTACTCTGACTAGAGCGAGGTCAGCAGTACACCGAATGCCGAGTACCACCTCCACACTTAGGCCCGGGACGTGGATATCCCGCGAATAAGGTTGGCCAGCAATCGTCGTCTACTCGGTATCGATCCGAAACACACGCTGCGTTGTCCATTCGTTGGTTGACGTCAGTCTGGTCGGGTACGACGACGCACGTCCGAAAGTGACGTACGATCTCCAATCAGACTGACTGACGAGCCGGTATCGACGAGGGCGCTGAACGTCTCACCTGAGATGACCACGTTGACGAAGGGTCGGTAATCTCTGGGGGCGCGTTCGCGGCTGACGGTTCCCGTGAATTGTGTTATGAAATGGAGCAAACGGCTCCACTCGGAGGTCGTACGGCGTCGGGTAAATCATTGTGTCTATCGAACGTTATGTGGTGATCGTGTTCCGTCGTTGGACCGAAAAACGTGATGCGCGACGGAATATCTTGCCAGGGCGACGGGATGTTGGCTGGCAGCTTTAACAACACTTCGAGGGTTCGTCGAACGGGTGAAGAATGTTCGGTGGGAGTCCCGAATATATCTCGCATGCTGGCCGTCTCCTGGCGCGTTGGAGGTTTCAGCAACTGCGGTCAAATTCGGCTATCATGGGCCGCATAAGCGGTAGTCCACGATATCGTAGTCACCGTCGGGTTCATCGGCTGACCGATGCTTCCCAACGGGTTTTCCAAAGACTCGCAACAGCGTTTGCGAAGCTCGGCGACGCTACTCCCAGTTCCCAGCTAATACTTCGTCGTCTCAGCTATTATCGTCCGCTCAAAGTGTGGATCCAACCGACGCGCGGGTCGTCTATCGGCGATCTCGGTAAGCTCTCCATAGTCGAAGTCATTATTTCGGAAATTTCGTCGTAGTTGTAGTCGTCGACGTTTGAATTTCCACCGTGTCTATCGTTACGTGGCTAATCGATAACGTTCGGGTCGAGTAATGGTCGTCGTAGTAGTCGAAGTCGTCGTAGATTTCGTTTATCTCGTAATTTCGTTTAAATATCAAAGTCAAAACCGTGTTATCGAGTCCAAATGTTCGGGCGCCAGAGATGTGACGCAAAATTCTAGGGGGGGAATAAACTAGTATTCACCTAAGTCAGGCTAGGCCTACCCCTAGAACCGGCCACACTCAAATTTCTTCCCCGGAGCGCTCAGAAGGAGCCGAGAAAAAATCCAGGGGTCGATACGAAGTTGTCACGGCTTTGACTGATCAATTTAGTTAAATTTAATCGAAGGCTCAGAGCTCTAGAAGCGCTCAGGAAATCCTGCAGACGCTCAGTAGGAGCTATTTCATCCTCACCTTCGCTAACGTGTTTTGGAGAATTTTGCCTAACTTTTAGAATGACTCTGTAGGGCCGACGAGTATTCAATCTTAAGCCAATGTGATATAAATACTCGTATTAAACTGTAAACTATCTGGCTAAAGACGGTGGTGGATAATAAAATCGAATCTAATGTAAAAAGCAATTCCTACAGAGTCGTCGGGGCCTAATTAATATAATTGGACGGATAATTTAACGTGAGTGGTTTAAAATAAATTTAATACTAATTTTTGTAGCTGATTATTCAACTCAGCCTGCTCCCAAGACTCGATTCTTTCACCCGCCAAAGACGGGGTTTAGAACTCAGACGACGAGTCTCGGGGTATTAAAACGGCGAACTAATTAGAATAAACGTAGGCCTACGTTAATCATTCGTAGAAATCGTAATTTTGAAACTAATTGGTTTAAATCAAACCAAACGATAATCACCGCTAGTCACTGGCAAGCAGGAACTGGCGGGTCGAGAATCAAGTCGGCGAAATTTACGTTATTAAATTTAGTTATTGAAAATCGAATTTGGAAACGGGAATACGAATGTTAAACGGAAATTTAAACGTAAATCGTAGTAATGTGATTATCTAATATAGCTAACCTTCGGTAAACAAATTATCGATGATCGTGCAAGCGTTGATAACAGGCGAATGTAACGACGAAGTTACTTCGAAGACGGCGTACGAACGAATAATCCTGTCTTTGAGTAAAATCCTTCGTTCCTGCCCGCTCGAGGCTTACGCGCTCAAGCGGCGAACTCAAGTACTACTAGACAACAGCTGATCGAATTCACTTGTTGAGCTGGTCTAGTTTCGTCTGTCGTCTGTCAACAAATAAACACCAGTTTGGGGTTATGTCGTCGGCGGCGTTAAATGTCTGTAAAATCGGCCGGTTTAACTTTATTATGTGAAACGAAGTGCTATTAAGAATAAAAATATGTAGTTGTGGATGTGTTTGTTTACTTCACTGCGAATAAAAATAGGCCTACGTTCTTTGGCCCATAGCCCAAGCTATGGCCAACACATAGGCCTCGGAGTAGGCTATTGTGGTTAAAAATCGGGTAAGTTCTGGTGTTCATTTATTCGTAGTACGTTTTTACCCCCCTTAAAATTTGGTACCTTACACCCCTTACCAACTTCAGCAAAAAAAAAAGAAAAAAATATCTTAAACGTAGGGGTTCGGACGGGGTCGGAATGGTCTCGAAGAAGGAGTGCGTGTAGAAGTCGTCGTTTAGTCGTAATCGTTCGTATCGTATCGTATCAACCAACGGGAGGGATATCACCACACCAGCTCCGTCGGGGCGTGCGTCGGAGTTCGTTGCGTTGTTCGGTCGGCTCTTCGGTTTTGAAGAATCTACGTCGTGTCGGGCGTCGTCCACGAGGCACGTCGGCCACCTCCGATGTGAGGTGACTCACCACGACAAGGCCCGATTGGCCGTCGTTCGTCGCGGTAGCCTCGATGCGTCGTCTTTCCGGTCTCGGCGAATTAGTACGTTGGAACGTTCACGAGGCACGTCGGCCACCTCCGATGTGAGGTGACTCACCGTGGCCAGGTCCGTTTGGCCCCCGTTTGCCACGGGTTGCCTCGGGAAAGCGTCCTTTACGATAAATTGCGTTTCAGGATTTCTGGGATACCTCTGTTTGACAGGGGTTGCAATTGCCCTGAGCCACTGCGTCTGCTCAGTCAACGCCGACTACCCCTAATCGTTGTCAAACAGCGGTATTTCGTGTTCCAGAAATTCTGCGAATTTCGTGTTTGTTTTCCGTGTAATTTTGAAAATTTTTGATTTCGTGGTTGATGTTTTTGACCGGAAAGGGCGGGGAGACATCGTCGTTGTGGAGGTTTCGTACTACGGTGTGTACTCTGACTAGAGCGAGGTCAGCAGTACACCGAATGCCGAGTACCACCTCCACACTTAGGCCCGGGACGTGGATATCCCGCGAATAAGGTTGGCCAGCAATCGTCGTCTACTCGGTATCGATCCGAAACACACGCTGCGTTGTCCATTCGTTGGTTGACGTCAGTCTGGTCGGGTACGACGACGCACGTCCGAAAGTGACGTACGATCTCCAATCAGACTGACTGACGAGCCGGTATCGACGAGGGCGCTGAACGTCTCACCTGAGATGACCACGTTGACGAAGGGTCGGTAATCTCTGGGGGCGCGTTCGCGGCTGACGGTTCCCGTGAATTGTGTTATGAAATGGAGCAAACGGCTCCACTCGGAGGTCGTACGGCGTCGGGTAAATCATTGTGTCTATCGAACGTTATGTGGTGATCGTGTTCCGTCGTTGGACCGAAAAACGTGATGCGCGACGGAATATCTTGCCAGGGCGACGGGATGTTGGCTGGCAGCTTTAACAACACTTCGAGGGTTCGTCGAACGGGTGAAGAATGTTCGGTGGGAGTCCCGAATATATCTCGCATGCTGGCCGTCTCCTGGCGCGTTGGAGGTTTCAGCAACTGCGGTCAAATTCGGCTATCATGGGCCGCATAAGCGGTAGTCCACGATATCGTAGTCACCGTCGGGTTCATCGGCTGACCGATGCTTCCCAACGGGTTTTCCAAAGACTCGCAACAGCGTTTGCGAAGCTCGGCGACGCTACTCCCAGTTCCCAGCTAATACTTCGTCGTCTCAGCTATTATCGTCCGCTCAAAGTGTGGATCCAACCGACGCGCGGGTCGTCTATCGGCGATCTCGGTAAGCTCTCCATAGTCGAAGTCATTATTTCGGAAATTTCGTCGTAGTTGTAGTCGTCGACGTTTGAATTTCCACCGTGTCTATCGTTACGTGGCTAATCGATAACGTTCGGGTCGAGTAATGGTCGTCGTAGTAGTCGAAGTCGTCGTAGATTTCGTTTATCTCGTAATTTCGTTTAAATATCAAAGTCAAAACCGTGTTATCGAGTCCAAATGTTCGGGCGCCAGAGATGTGACGCAAAATTCTAGGGGGGGAATAAACTAGTATTCACCTAAGTCAGGCTAGGCCTACCCCTAGAACCGGCCACACTCAAATTTCTTCCCCGGAGCGCTCAGAAGGAGCCGAGAAAAAATCCAGGGGTCGATACGAAGTTGTCACGGCTTTGACTGATCAATTTAGTTAAATTTAATCGAAGGCTCAGAGCTCTAGAAGCGCTCAGGAAATCCTGCAGACGCTCAGTAGGAGCTATTTCATCCTCACCTTCGCTAACGTGTTTTGGAGAATTTTGCCTAACTTTTAGAATGACTCTGTAGGGCCGACGAGTATTCAATCTTAAGCCAATGTGATATAAATACTCGTATTAAACTGTAAACTATCTGGCTAAAGACGGTGGTGGATAATAAAATCGAATCTAATGTAAAAAGCAATTCCTACAGAGTCGTCGGGGCCTAATTAATATAATTGGACGGATAATTTAACGTGAGTGGTTTAAAATAAATTTAATACTAATTTTTGTAGCTGATTATTCAACTCAGCCTGCTCCCAAGACTCGATTCTTTCACCCGCCAAAGACGGGGTTTAGAACTCAGACGACGAGTCTCGGGGTATTAAAACGGCGAACTAATTAGAATAAACGTAGGCCTACGTTAATCATTCGTAGAAATCGTAATTTTGAAACTAATTGGTTTAAATCAAACCAAACGATAATCACCGCTAGTCACTGGCAAGCAGGAACTGGCGGGTCGAGAATCAAGTCGGCGAAATTTACGTTATTAAATTTAGTTATTGAAAATCGAATTTGGAAACGGGAATACGAATGTTAAACGGAAATTTAAACGTAAATCGTAGTAATGTGATTATCTAATATAGCTAACCTTCGGTAAACAAATTATCGATGATCGTGCAAGCGTTGATAACAGGCGAATGTAACGACGAAGTTACTTCGAAGACGGCGTACGAACGAATAATCCTGTCTTTGAGTAAAATCCTTCGTTCCTGCCCGCTCGAGGCTTACGCGCTCAAGCGGCGAACTCAAGTACTACTAGACAACAGCTGATCGAATTCACTTGTTGAGCTGGTCTAGTTTCGTCTGTCGTCTGTCAACAAATAAACACCAGTTTGGGGTTATGTCGTCGGCGGCGTTAAATGTCTGTAAAATCGGCCGGTTTAACTTTATTATGTGAAACGAAGTGCTATTAAGAATAAAAATATGTAGTTGTGGATGTGTTTGTTTACTTCACTGCGAATAAAAATAGGCCTACGTTCTTTGGCCCATAGCCCAAGCTATGGCCAACACATAGGCCTCGGAGTAGGCTATTGTGGTTAAAAATCGGGTAAGTTCTGGTGTTCATTTATTCGTAGTACGTTTTTACCCCCCTTAAAATTTGGTACCTTACAATTCAATAATGTATATGGATATACTGATATAATATCGTATATGAATACAGATTCTAAAACATCATATATATTTGAAAATAAATATTTTTCACCAAAAGTCTTCTATAAGCCATATGTATGAATAGGCCTAATACTACATCAATAAAAATTTGGATTACACAAAAGTGGCAAATTTTAATAAAGATTGTTACTTCAATTCTTTGACCAGTATGAATAGAAAAATAGGCATGTTGCTTTTTTGTGCGAAAATCTTTTGAATCGAATCGTTGCTTCGAATAAAAAATTGTTTGCTGCTTCGCAAACCCCTACTTGTCAACAACGCTTTATCAAGGGTAAGCGGTGGTTGAAGTAACTATGAAATTCTATGGGGAAAATCACGAAAGTTTCAATAACTTATAAACCGTAATTTTTACAGCAATTGGGGTTGTACCATTTTGATTGGAATTAAAAGGACTATGACATACATACTAAATTTTAATCTAAATTGTTTGGGCCGTTGAAAAGAATATTCTATTTTTTCGATATGAGTGTATATGGTGACAAGTATTTTTACTTAAGAGTTTTTTGTGATCAAGAAAAAATCATAAATGAATGGATGTGTATTCTCCTTGGCTGTTGATAGAGTAACTCTTTGAATAAAAACCTGGCTTCAGCTGATGGAACAGTCAACCCACCTGTATCAAGCCAGCCTGCATCTGCTGAGGACTCCACCGAGTGAGGGTGCGCGCTGGCTGAGCTGCAGACACAAGTCGACCGTGGTGCAGTGGTCGTGCCAGCCGGTACTCTGTCAGCCTGCCTACATAGTACTCGGTGAGGGGGGGCAGAAGAGAGGGAGGCAAGGTCACATTCCCCCCCTCCTCACACCGCAACTCTCCTCCGCCGATGTACAACCGTTCTGGCACCACCAGGAAACTTACCTGTACAGTAAAACAGAAAAATCTTAAATTTCCAATCTAACAAAACATATGATTATGCATAGTGGACAAAATTGTTAAACTGATTGTAGTATTACAATTCATGTTTTTAATACTGAATCTTTCCAAAGGAACCTGATCTCGGCCCAACCGAGATTTTGGCCTGTGACCCAAAGGCCAAAATTTATGACTCGAGCCGAGGTAAAAGTCAGGCCCACAGACTTCTAGAACCTATGCAAGCATCCCATGGGATTTAAAGCTCAGTGAGCCCAATAAGTTGATATTTCTTAACAAATATTCGTCAACTCTCCCAAAGTTCCAAACTCCATCACACAACTATCCTGGTTATCACACATACCAGCAGGTTGGTAAGCTGTGTAATCCCATTGGTGACTGTCAGCACCATGTGATCCCTTGTCTGATTGGCCGCAGCTTGTACGTAATGCAGTCGTCGAGAGTTGACCGTCTCCTGACTGAAGGTAGTGACTGCTTCGTCACTATCCAAGTCCAAGTAGCCATAGCGGGGCGGCTCCACCACCAGGTATGTGATGTCCGACGGGGGCACGTGCGGCTGCCTCACCTATCGAGTAAGATTAAAGAGTTTAATAATGTGTAAATTTAAAAGCTGATTGGCTCAGAAAAACCATTTTAACTGCACCCCGTTTAACCGAAACTGGGGTTAGCTGAAATCAAAATAAACATTTTTAATCATTAGCAACAATTGTCCCGGCTTGGTTAACAGAATGTTATGGAGCAGGCGACAACACAAATCTTATACTGTGATAGAGTTAAAAGTCAGAAAATATCTATGAATTATTGTAGGAATAGATTTTGTGTGTACATTTGTAAATTTCAAAATGATAGTAACTAAAATAACGTAATAAACTACCATTGTAGATCCCTTAGAACCAATTTGAAAACATTTAAATTAGTATACCTTCTTCTTAATTAGACAGATTCTTCACCAGACATAAGCTGTAGAGAGTGTCAAAGTGTTTTGTTTCCTATGTTTAACAAAGCACAAGATAACTTCATGATTTTCTTCTGAAAGTAAAGTAAATACCAGTCTTGGACCGTTAAAAGAGTCAATTTAAACTAAATCGACACTTTTAAGTTCCACTTCAATGAAGATGAAATTTTGAATAAACACAATATCCTGCAATTTTAATCAACATCTTCAACGTTCAACAAACCTGAAGGTATTCCTCTGTGATAGGCACACTCGTGGATTCTTCAACGTGCAAAGTTTGATTGTTGGCAACAGTGAGCGGATCCCAGTAACCAGCTGGGAACACTCTCACCTGGAACTGAGCTGAGGTTTCTGCACCCTCCACTGACACCTGGCAACAGGTTGAAACATGTTAGAGCAAGAAAAATGCTAGCATTCACAGAGTCTCCTCACATGTCTAACATACAAGTCTCTCTGATGATATTGTTGCAACAGAATAGAGTTTAATCATTTGTAGCATCTGGTTCATGTTTCCAAGGTTGAAAATACCTGTTTTACTATTGAGTGATTCTGTTTCTTGGCAAAGCAATCATGGTTTTGAACCTAATGGTTCATTCTCATGCAGTATCTAAAGTTGATACAAATACCATATTGATTATGGGTTATCAAGACTCAAGGTGTTTCAAACCTTGAGCAGGAAGCTGTCTTGCACACTGGTGACATCTCCGTTGTGTCGATATGACAGCTTGTTGTTGATGATGTCGTCTTGCACAAACACCTTCACAGGGTCCAGACTGCCTTCCAGCTCCAACACACCTTGACTAGGCCCATCGGACACGTCGAACCTACAATGATACCATGTTGAACTCAACTGCATTGCTAACTTGTTAAGGGTATTAATTTATGTAGTAAAGACTTACAGATATGTTTTCCAATAAAATAAGGATGGACGAGATACAACTTTAAGTTTAGGACGGGACTGAATTTCAATACTTTTTTCTAATTTTGAAATGAGAATGGTATAGGATTTTTCTTCCAGAGCAACAGAAAACTACAGTTAATTTTCAAAATCTTACTTAAGTGAAAATGGCAAAATCAATTTTCAGTCTGTATTTCATTGTTCTAAGTCATTATGACTGTAATCCATAGTCAGGCACCATCTTAACTATCTCCCGCAAACAGAGGGACATCGTCATTATCACTTGCCAAAGAGAAATTGTAAATATCTCTTGCAAACACGGCGAATTTGTTATCATCTCTCACGATTGCGGAAACATCACCATCGCCTACCAAAACCATCATAGCGGTCGAAATGACGATTGTCTACCGTGATTAAGGAGATATCATTATCGTCACCAACGGTAGTGGCTAAATCATCATTATCTCCGCAATCGCGTAAAACATCATCACTATCACTTGCATTATTTATTGGTAAAATCGTGAACACCTCCAGCAGGTATGGAGATATCATCATGGTCACTTGGCATTTCAGGAAAAATTCCGACACAGAACACCTCAAATTCTAAGAAAATCTCAGATTAAATGTAATCCTGAAAAAAAATAAAAAAATATATTTTCCCCAAACATTTTCTGGATTTTCTGTACTTGTCCATCCCTAGAATAAAAATACATAGTTTGGTTTGGTTTACTTTGTGAATTAATCTACAAGTCATGTTTCACATGTTAAACAGAAATATTAAAAATTAGGATAAATGAATAAGTTGGTATACAGGCAACTACCAGATCGAAATAGATGAAACACTATTCACCAACGTTAGTACTTTTGGTGCCATATTCAAGGCAATGAATATAAAAATCATCTGAAAGAATTGTTCACCTGATCTGCTGGTGTGCCAGGTTGACGTTGGTCTCAGTGTACAGATTGTGGGATGTGATACCAGCAGAACCGCCTTGCCTCACTACCAGCCTGGTGTTGTTGACAATCTCCACATACGGAGGACTGGCATTGACTTCCAACATTCCCTCCGTGTGATGCACTCCGTCACTCACCAACAACAACACACGGCTCTCCGTCTCCCCGCTGTGGCGGAACAGCACCCGGCCAGCGTCCAGGTCTGCCTGCGATCGTAATAGAGCTTGAGGTTAGTATGTAACGGTAGGAAATGTTTGATGTTTTGTTACAGTTAGCAAACTAACAAGAGCAAGAGTTTTTACACAGTAGTTTTAATATTACCAAATTGAACATCCTCCAAATATGTTTCATACCTGTGTGAACTGGTAGAGCGGTGAGTTGGGTTCGTCAGCCGCGTAGATTCCTCCGTTGGTGATGTCCTTGCGAGTGTACAGTATGTTGGCCGGGGTACAGTCCACATCAGCGTCTATGTACCTGAGGTCTCGTCCGGTCAACAGCCGCTCACCGCCCTGCACCACTCTGAACACTCTGTCTACAGCTCTCACTGGTGCGTTGTCATTGGTCAGGTTCACTGCGATCTCTAGCTCTCCCACATACTGCAACATTAAGGGTTTAGGTTAGTCTAGATGTGAGTACAGTAGACTTCCTCTTATCCTGACTACTCGGGACAAAAGCAGGATAATAGGTTTTCCGGTTAAATGGACATTTCCTAAAACTCGTTGAATTAGGAATGCGTACTATAGCCAATAATGATTACATAAAAATAGTAAAACTAGACATATGATAAGCTGTTGATAGCTATTGACAGCTATTGATAGTTGACCTTGACCTTGACCTGAGAGATAAGAGCCCCCAATAAAACCCCATAAATTAAAAGAAACCTCTGGAAAAAAGATATAGGATTTTGATTTGGAAAAAAGGAATAATAATATTTCAATTCAAACCAAGACTAGCCTTCACATAACCATTAAAAATCTCACCAGAAAGTCCTCCTCTCGGGTAGACACAGCCACAAACTGCAGCACGTCCCTCTGCGTCTCTGATCCATCGTGAGTGTACCGCACTCTGTGTTGGCCGACCTCTGCCGCTGTAAAGGTGGAGGTGTTGGGGCGACTGACGCTTCCGTCCTGGCCGACCACGTCCACCCAGCCATGGGCCGGGGCGTGAGTCAACTCATACTGCAGCGAACTGAGACCCAGCATGCTGATGTCTAGGTGTGCATGACTTAGCAGGGCTGATCCACCCTCCACCACCTGAAGCATACCAATCACATGAGCAGCACTTAACCCACTTACAGGTTAGTTAAACGACTCACGGGTACAGCCTGCACCCTTCTGGCCCACAGGGAGAAAGTAAGAAATTAAAAATTGTCTTTGAATAGACATTAGAAGTATTTTGTTGATGTGACCAAATTTATACTTAGCTATGTGTGCCTAAGCGAGTAGGGAAAAAGGAGAAAAGTAAGGAAATAATTATTTTACAGAGTGTCAACAGCATCACCCATACAAAAGTGTGATGTTATTTTGGGATTTCAGGGACCTAACCAGCAAATTGCAGGGAAATTTTACGTGTATATAAGTTAAGTAAATTATCTAACATATGCTGCAGCAGACATGTAACGACAAGACATATTGTAGTCAGCTGACAAAAGACTTAGCTTTGATGATTTTGCACTTCACAGTTCACAATAAAATGTCATGAGCTGAAAACATAGCTCAAGCTACTTCTAACCTCACTTATCGCATAAAAATAGCTAGTAGTACACTACAGACAATTCATTTTTTCTCAGAAAGAAATATAAAACATTTAAATCAGGAATAATTTATACAAACCAACTATGGATCTTTAAATTTTGTAGGTTTTTGGGGACATCCGAGACAAAACTAAAATACAACTTTGAGGCAGATCAAGGATATCAGAGTTGTAGCAAAAACTCTTGTTTCATCATATAAAAAATAAAAACAAAATAAAAAAACCATACCTTGAGTATGTTAAGCACAACGCTAACTCTCTGCAGCAGTTGGGACGGAGGTGTGTGGAGAAACCGGAGTTTGTCTGGAGCCAGGGCCTGACACTGTGGAGCGGACACTCGGAACATGACTCCGTCAGTGACGTGGGAGTACGCGGTGCGGAGCAGCTTGTACCTCAGTCTGCCCTGGGCTACGTCCTGCTGACTGAACACATCTGACAACCGCAGCACTGAGTTGTTGACTGACAAAGTTCCATACCTCGGCAGACCCACCACCTGTTGACATAATGGCTTTATTGAGGCCAATTTTACACTATTTAGTATTTATACTACTTTGAGATAGTATTTCAAAACTACTGATACACTACTCATGTACAGCTGACTGAACCTAAAATAGTATACAAACTAATAATCCCGCCGCAGCAAAGCTGCAGACTGAGCAAACCTATAAAATCCCGTTCACATGGACCGGTCATGCTGGTTTGTGAACTTGTTCAAATAGTCTTAATTCCACGTTTGTACCAAATTTCTTGCTATATATATGATTTTGGTATTTATGAATATATAATATAATAATAAAAATATTATTTGTACTAATGGTGTTTTTGTCCTCTGGGGAAAAAACCATTAGGCCTAAACCATATAGAGTTCTTTCACAGAAAACAAGGAAATTATGAAGTCTACAGTATTTTTACCTCGTAGGTGAGTGTGGTGGGGTCTATAGGCAGTGGGGTGGTGGTGTACAGCAAGTTAGCCTCAGTAACCACAGCATCTCTTACACTATCCAGCACTACAGCTGCGTTGTTGACACTCTGCAAATGCAACTCCGTGAACGTCAGTTTGAACGTGGGCTTGGACGGTGCGACCACGCCAGCAGCTGATACTTGCATCTGTCAAAAATAGAAATAACTAGAATTTCTCCAGTGATTGACAACTACATATACTTGTCTAGCATGATAAATTATCTAGTTATCTTGACGTACTTAGTATTGGAATGGAACTACATATTTCGCAAATGTTAATAACGTATGTCCAAGTTGAATCTTGAAACTCTAATCCACAAAACTTTAAATATAATTTAAATTTAACCTGATTGAATTGAAAATTTGATCAGCTGGATTCAAAATTCAAGTCTTCAATCTCATACAGTAGAACTACTTGGGACCATACCCCAATCAGATAATTACAATTTTGGATAATTGGATTTTTACCAAAATGTGGGGTATTTTATTGTTTTACGCATCTGCAAAGTAAGAAAAATTCACACTTTTCAAAGTCAAAGTCAAAGTCAAAACATTCTTTATTCATTGTTTTGTAGCGTAAGTACATTGAACATGCGTCACTTCTTAAAACTAATCCTTATAATACAATTTCTGTCAATACGTACAATGATGTTATAAACACCACCATTTCTGTTGGCAAATATTAAATTTAAGGCTGTTAGTTATTTAAAAACTCATCTAGTGAGTATAATGCTCTCTCAACTAGGTGTTCTTTTAATTTTCTCTTAAATTTTGGTGATGTTACTTTTATTAACGTAAGAAAAAATTATGATTTCCTTTGACCACAGAAGACAATAATGATGTCCATAACTGCAGATGTTCAGGATTTTGCTGCAATCATGACTTCTGCCTTTTTAATGACGATTCTTAATAATACAGTACTGTAGTTTTAGGGTTTTATAATGCTTTCTTTAAGAAGGAATTCTGGTGGATATGAATAAATGGCGATTCGGATAGTTTGAGTTTGGATAATTATGCTGCGATTCTGGCACATATTTTTGTGAATCAATTGAAAATTTTGAAACATTCATAATAATGAGAATCAGTTAATTATTACCAAAGTTGATTTAATATCACATTTTACAACAAAAGTTTTTCACATTACTTCAGACTATACCTAGGGTTTGCTGCATTATAAATGATTATGATTTGTCGGGATTGTAACCTGGGACCTCAGACCTCAGGACCGTAGTCTCGTGCTCTACCACTAGACCCCAGGTTCAGACACTTCAACCATAGCCTACTTTGCATTGGAACTGTAAGTTTGTAACCACTGGGTAGTTTACCGTAAAGTTGTCCTGGCGAGGTGTACCGGCACACGCCACATATCTGATCTCCCCCAGAGCCAGCTCGTGGCTGGTGAAGCTGTCCACTTTGTACCACGAGTCTTGACCTGCCAAGATCTGCTTCTGTAGCGTCCCACAATGCGGCCCACTCACCACCTTTGTACGATAAATAACGTTATAGCATATGTTATACAGTTTTGATCAACTGGCAACACTTTTAATATGTACAAAAAAAATCTGTAACACTATTAGTATGGTGCCTATTTACCAATAGTGGCACTGGTAAAAATGCAGCTAGGTGAGGTCGAAAGCTCGTTTGATCCTGAGAAAAACCAATGAATTTTTGATTGTTAGAAACTGGGCCCAAATGTCCTTGATCATTAGGCTTTTAATATTTGGTCATGACTAAAGAAGCAGCTGGTTTTAGTCACTATCAAAGCTACAAAAAGTATTTGAGATTCTACAAGGATTGTCCAGAGAGTAAAGAACATTTTGGAATCAAATAAAAGGTTTGTACAAGACAAAATAGGTTGCAATAAAAATCAAGGAAACTAAATAAAGTTATGAGGTAGTTTTGAAATTCCTTTGTCGTAAATTTTCACCGCCTGCCAGCTCAGCCACTCGGTGACACGCAATTGGAGCTCTTTAGTCAAAAGCACTGTGTTGCCAAAACACTCAATTTGTAAACCAGTGAAAGTCACTGAAAGCAAGATCTGGTCTCCCACCAGAGGTTGGTTTTGTGGGAAAATCTTCCATTTGATTGAATAAACGAGATCTTGTGTTTGATTCTTTGTTCTTTGTGTCTCTTTTGCATTGTCATGCAAAAACCAATTTTGGACGTCAACTTTGCTTTGGCCATTTTGAAACTGAATGCACAATTTCTGAACAGAACTTTCATTTATTACGTTATTTCTGAACACTTCATGCACTTGATGATAAACTTCGTTACGTTTTATGTTAACGCCCACCAAAAACCATACACAGATAGCATCTCAAAACTAGTGGGATTTTTAATTGCAGCACAATTTTATCATTAATATTGTGACAAGGGGCAGCAAAATGAGACTTCCGCTGTGACAGCTGGGCAGTCATTGAGTAGGTTAACATTTGTCTACTTGAAAATGTGCAATAGCATGTGCTATCGGCGTCAAACGGAAAAGTTCTTTACTTTCTGAACAGCTCTCATACATTCATTCTTCATTCTTGTTTGGGATCTTTTCCCAGTCTCTATAGTAACTGGTAATTGGTAAATAGTAATCGTTACCACAGTTGGTATACCTGGTAGTGTACGAGGAGTGAAGGATCGTCAGCGTTGGTAGTATAGCTAAGGTTGGCAGGACTGATCATTGTCCACGAGTTGTGCGTGAGAACAGCGCCCGTGTTGTTCTCCAGTTGAAGTTGTAATGGAAACACGGAAATGTGGAGAAACGACACAGGACTAGTGTCTATGCCATCTGACACCTGCAATTGAAATTTCTTTTTTAACTGACTTTAAAACAAATAAAACACTTAATTGTAAAACTTATAAATAAAACAAGAAAAATATTTGAACAAAATTAAGAAATCATGTAAATATAACTTACTTGAAATATTTTAGCTTACATATATTCCTACAAATTGTGACAAATAGATCAAAATAACCTCGGTAACAGAAAATCTGCAGGCTAAGCGAACTCCCAGTTGGTTTAGAATACTTGGTTTTCAGCATAGCCACTGAGGACGAGTATTCAAATTAAGGTGGAAACATATGGGAGGAATTGTAAACTGACGACACGGTTTCTCCTTCAGCAAATAACTCACTTACAAACAAATTTTTGATAAAAACGCACACAAAAAATTCATTTCTTTAACCTGATATGGTACATTCGTCATTCACCAAGACCTTGTTGTGCCAAGGGATGTTCAGATTTACACTATCTACTCGAAAGAAAACTGGTTCTAAGCTCTTTGGCTGAAGTAAGAAATATTTCGGAAACGAGCAGTGAGCAGCGTTATAAAATTAGAGAATTTTCAAATGGCTTTGACAAAATATGAAAAGTTCATTAACGAGGGAAAGGTATGAGTTTCGGTGTTCAAAGTCAATACTATAAGGTTACCTGCAGAGCCAATTTAGAGTTGCCAGGCTCGCGTCGTGTGTGACGGTAATAGATGGTTCCATCGTCAACCTCTGCTTGAGTGAACGACGTTATGGACACGTCAGGGTTGTCTGTTCTCTCTATGATACCTGGATGGACCAAACAAATAACATTTGACTTTTTAAAATTGTAATAAAACCTATCACAATTACGTAATGATGTGATCAAAATATTTCTATTTTGTTCAGACTACGCCTACAACAAAAAACTGTAATCAATTTTATTGTTCTGCAATTTGGGAATCAGCAAGTAAATTTCCAAAGAAAAACAAAATTTTTTTGATGTTCCCTCTTTCTTAGTTGAAAATGCTGCTAGTGACAGTGAAATATTTTAATGTTCTGCCATTTCAAAAGCAAAAGAAAGTATTAAAGTATATAGTATAAAGTTATGTGTCTCTTGTGCCAGTTTGAACTCTTTTCCAATCAGGTGGGCCTGCTATCCCCACAAAAATGCTAAAAACCTAGGGCCTTGTGCTCTATGTTACATTCTTAAACCCTTATTCGGTTAATCAAAATCCTTATTCAAAGTTAATCCAAATGACTGTTAATTATAACATCTCAATCTAAATGCACGGCAAGTATTATACGTACTGTAAACTGGCTTCACATAATAGACTTACCTCCACTGCTATTACCAAGCACAGAGTATAGGAGACTGTCAGCTACCGTATCAGGGTCGGTAGCGTTTAACAGCTCTCTGCCGAGCTTCTTACGAGTTCCCTGCACAGACAACACACTGTATCATGTGGGAGAAAATAATCAATCAAATACTTAGATAAATTTCAGAGAATACTTTGTATTGTGAGCTCTACTAAGTACAATTTTTTGCAGGGCTGATTTAGTTATAGAAATACAAGTTCATGCATCCATAAATAGTTCTAATCTCTGTGTTTCATGCTCTTTGGTTGCAATCTGACAAAGTTCATAAACTTTTTCCCAGCTGCTGGTCTGAATATGTTTAACAACCTACCAATAACCTTTCGATCCTTCCGGGAAAACTTTTTAGCAGAAAATCAAAACTCACATTTTGATAAAGTCTTGCTACTTAGTCAAGAGGTTCTTTAACATTTGTGCCAATTGGTGCATTTTTAATAATTTTTTAACGTAATTTGGTTTATAAATAGTTACTAAAATATTTACAATGAACTAAATAAACAAATTGAAATTTTAAGTTACTAAATCTATTCAACAAAGTATATATAAATTATTTAAAGGGTGGAAAAAATGTGTTTCAACACCATCCAGTAACAAAATCAAGGATTGGTTTTATATTAGCATACAGTGACAAAAAACATCTGCTTTATCTTTGGATGAAAACTGTTTGAAATTACCTACATTGGAGAATTATGATAATTTCAATAAATATAATAAAACTAGCCTCCATACCCGTGCTTCACAAACGGGAAGAGAACGCTTAAGAGAATAATTATTAATCCACTAAAAGTATTAACTTAAAACATTAACTGGCTACTTTTGTTTCCCAGACATTATTTTTTGGGACATAAACCATACAAAATACAATAGGTTTTTATAAACATTTTGGAAAAAAGAAAGTCAATAAGTTAATGAATTATTTATACACTTTTAAAAATAAACTCTATGGTGTTCTTTTGTTGTTAATTATGACTAGTACATTTTTATCTATAAATTTACCAAAATAAACACTAGAAGTATAATTGGTTTTATAAAAATCAAAAAAGGTATATTTACCTAGAGAGTTATTTCTGTCCACTTTGTTCGCTCGGGAGCCTTCAAATAGTCCATATAAAAAATACACAGAACATGCATTGTAACAAGCTGCAACTAATCTACAAAACAGAAGAAACAACATGCTCAACACATTGCAAAATTGAAGTGGGTTAATAAAAAGCACTCAAAAAACTGAAATTGTTTAAATAACAAAAAGTAATATAACAGAATTATAGTTAGGACAATAACAAACAAATAAGGCATTAAATATTGAATTGATTGTTAATCATTAATTGCCTAGCACAGTGTAGTGTAGTTATTAAGTAAACTTACATTAGTGTATATACATTTGTTAGAGAAATGTAGGTTAATTAAAATTAAAATTAAATTGATTTGTATTTGCAAGAAGTATAAACCTATTAGGCCTACAAAAAATACATGAAGATTAAAAAAATATGTTAGTTTGATTCAAAAGAAAGTTAGTTCAATTTTACAAACAGTAGGCCTAAAGAAAATATTAAAATAAATTGAAAACTAATTTGTAAGATCTGATGTCAAATCATACTAAAAAGTAGTTATAGTCCTCGCCACCCTAACTTGAGGCAGCCCAAGGCCGCACGCCGTATATCTAGTGCGGCCTTGGGCTGCCTCAAGTTAGGGTGGTGAGGACTATAGCAACCTCAATAATGCATTGGTTCATTTTCAAAGTTATGTTGTAAGTTAACTTGTGCAAACATAAATCAAATCTATTACCTAGATTTATTAATTTTTCTCAGTTTTACTAACCTTACTAAAATTACAGGACAGACCCATTGTTTGATTATATTGTTAACTGCTATTCTCATTACTTTGATTTATCACCCGACTTTATCACCTACCATTGGTTATTATTGTGTTATTTGAAATAAATAAACAAACTAAGAAAATTAACTATACCTAATATCCCTGTAATCATTACTTTATTTTCAATCATTTTTTTAAATTTATCCCATAATAAAATATTTCAGAAGCCCTAAAACTATATTACTGACAAAATATTAGTATGGAGATGTACATTTTTTAAGATATGACGGCTTGGATAAAATTTGGGTTCAACAACTCTCTATATCAAAAAGAATGAAAACTTCTACAGTAAGATGCTTGCTTATCTGGTACAACGAGACTTGGGTGGTGCCACATTACCGAGTGTCTTCTAAACAGCTGTTATTGCAAGACTCAAAAAAATACTGTTAATTTTATAGTGTCAACAGGAAATCTTAGGCAGGACAGCCATTATTATGGCTTTATTGTGTTTTTTTTTTTAATTTCGGTAGTGATATAAAATGCTGGAAATTATAGAAAAAACCCTCCCAAACTCAATCGAGTGCAATTGACGTCTACCATTTGCTCCTGTCGCCTACTGATCACTCCCAAACACGCTAATTAGTAACATGGCTTAAAAAAGGATTTTAACCAAAATTCTTTAGACTGATGGCAGATTAGTGAAAGCGCTGAACCATCTGATTGCAGGCTAACAGGCTTTAACTATATGATAATTAACTTCTTTAAAAACCCTAAGAAGTTAAGATAAATTCTTTACCTATTTCATTACTAAAATAAGTCATAACCATCATGACGTGGGCGTAAAATGGGGGTAGGAACTTTTAGGAACCAAACATTTTTATTTAAGAAGCAACAACTTAACAAGATAATTTGACACAACAGGTAACTTTATTCCAACTAACACAATAACTGGGTCTGGGTGTTTAACTTAAACTTTAAATCCATCAATAGAGCATTTAATAATTTATCTTTCGGTGCAAAGACAGTCAAGTAGTCAGCTGATCACATTCAGCAGATGGCCAATGACTATAACGAAACAAACTTAACTAAAATCTCAAACTCAAAAACTATCTAGATTGAAGACTCACTGAGTCACGCTACACTTATATGTCATAGTACAGACGGGTTATTTACCTGAGCAAGTCGCAGGACCCGGCTGGACGGGATGTTGAGAGTAGGCGGGTCATTGACAGGTGAAATGTCCACGTGCAGTATGAACCTGTGTTTGCCTTGCAGATACCCGGGTATGATAAACCCGGGACCTGGCGCAAGCTCCAAATCCATCATAATACTGTCCTGTGTGCTCTCAGAGCCGTCGTGTAGGTAGCGCACCTTCAAAAACAGAATTAATGTATATAAATGTTGGTTTTTGGATACGGTCTATTGTCCTAACTACAGACGGTAATGAAAATAATATAGGGATTTCAAATCACAAATTGTAATCCTAAACATTTTTTTTTTCACATCTTGAGTTGAAGTAGAATACGATAGAGAAAAAAAAATGTTCTTATTTACTTTATTTTGATTCAGTTCTAAACTTACAGTAGATTTTCACAACTGTTAATGCCAGAATAGCAGCAACATCTGTGATGGTATCCTACAATCGCGGTAACATTCGTGACCATCCCGGTTCAGTTAAAAAATTACAATGGTCAGTTTTGTTTTTTGTTTTTAGGTTGGCTTTTCACTCTACCTAAACTAACCTAACTTAACACAGCCCTAAAACGTAATCTAACTTCCTTTGATCAGATGATTTCACATTTTAAAATCTCCTGTCCCATCACTCTATAAAGTTTTTCAAAACATTATTTTTATACCCTTAATGTTATTATTTATACATTTTAATGGTTATTAAAAAAGTAGGCCTATATTTTTACCAAAACGTTACCAACTTTTGCCATGGCATAAAAAAAATGACAATTTGTCAAGGAATCAATTTTAGAACTTACATCAATTTTCGAGTTGCTTACCTTATCCTTGGCCAGGTCCAGGAGTGTGAACACCTGCTGGTCCCTCCCCTGTCCCCCCCTCTCCCACACTTCCACAGCCAGTCTGCCATGTTCCGGCGCACCTACAGTCAGGAACAGCACGCCGGAGTCCCTCACACCGTACTTGGCATAGTCCAGCACTACGTTCATGTGCGCCGGGGTCAACAGTGCGTTCTGTCCTTCTACCACACTCACTGGCGACAACTCCACCAACTCAAGTTGCGATGTCTTGGAGAACACCTGTCATCAATAGGGATGTGAATACCTTTACAAGACAACGAGACAGTGGACAAATTCACCAAACATACATAACCTTTGACATGACAGAAGTATATGATCCAAAGTTAAAGCTTTAGCCCGTTTTTGGAGCAAATATGAACATTGATTTGAGCCCCCAACAGACCATGCTGATGCTAATTAATGATTTCTGGCCGAACAAGACAATTTTTAACTATGTTAAACTTAAAAGAAAACTCATTGTAATCATAGCATACTAAGCTAAATTAACTATCACCGTTTTAAAAACTAATAGGGGAAATTTGCCGAAAGAGGAAATAGGTGCTTGAAAGTAGCAAACTTCCTCAATGGCTCATTTTGTTACAGCATGTTCATATGTCTACCAAAATAAGTCAATGACAAAACTAAATTGTATTTTTTTAAATAGTATGTAACATGTCCATCTAAAGGGCCCATCAAGAGACTCTCTCCAATCACAAAATGAAGTTTAAGAACAATTTGGATGATAGACAAAATAACAAACTCTCATTTTTTTTTTATTGATTTGAATGATGATTGATGACATTTAGAATGATTTTGATTAATTTAGTTAACAAATCAAGAAAAATGTACTCCCTAGGAGTGAAAATAACTACTTTAGCCCTGCATAAAACATGAAGAAGAAAGCCGTTTATTACTGCTTTATGATTGTTAAAATTGTTACAGTACATAAAACTAAACCCTTAAGCCCCAACCTCTCAACAAACAATAACCTCTAACCAATCTAAACTAGGACGAAATAAAATGTACAAAAATACCTTGTACGATGTTGCGTAGTCCTCTTTAAGACAGTGTGATCGTAAACACTCACAGCGGAAAGAATCCACCCCTTGTTGTACACACTTAGCGTCCGGAGCACAGGGGTTCTGTGTACACATGTACGACCACACACACTCAGGCAGAATACCCTGTGATTAGATGTAAAATATTAGAACTTCAAACTCAAACTCACACTCAATCCATAAACTGTCGTCATCAACAGTAAACTTGGTAGCATAACTCAAACTAGTGTTTTCCACATTTCTAGTGTAAATTATAGACCAGTTCGGCAGCATGGTTTGCAGCTAACTGCTCTCGAGGTAGTGCTCCAAATCACGCTTAGTGCTACGCGGTTGGGAGTTAAGTTATGTACCGTGTTGCCAAGAAAACAGTCCCATTGGATTCAAAGCTGATCGGTACCTCCGATTTCAGCTAAAATATCTTAAACGTTTGTCTCCCATGAAAAACTTCTATTCAATGCAATGTTTAAATATTACCTATGTATAGCTTACCTGTGTCACTTTGGCGTTAGGGATGCCAAAACGTTTACCGTCGGCTGCCAAAAGTCGCATGCAGCCTTTAAAGCTTGTATCTGCAGCCTTCAGGCCCTGTCCTAATGCCCGGGCCCTCTTGTTAAGCTCCATACCACCAATGTATACCTGCACAAACACCATTGCTGTATAAATAACAATATAACAGAAGAAATAAAGTTCATTCAAGATCAAGGAATAAAGAGAATTTCCAGCTTTGGCTAGGTTCTTTGGCTGGGTTTGTGTACTCATATTGTTAACCCAGATCCTGAACTATGAAAACTGTGATTGAAAATTTCTGCAATAATTCCTTTAATAGCTTTTCATTATTTCAATTTTCTAATAATGAGGCAGGATTTTGGCCTCAAAACTATGCTCTATTCTTATTCCTTAACTACTTTAGGTATTCATTTTATTGTTTTAACATCTATTAGTAGTACTTGGTTCTTCTGTCATTTTCTTTATGGAAATTGTCCACAATGATTCTTTAAACAATTTATCGCTGTTTTAATTTTCTATATAAACTCTAAGAGTCCTAAGCATAACAGAGGATACACTCACTCCATGGCACACTTAAGTGGTGTCTGTTGAACCGAACCAGTGATCTACATGGCAATGCATTGTAATATTAGTGGCTGTTATCTGGTGAGTCCAACTACCCCACTCGCCATCATGTACTACAAAGCTCACTGTGGAGGAAGACCATGTGAGCTGTGCATTACAAATTGTCGCACTGTGCTCGCTGTTAAGGCTCTTCCTTGCTCGTCACAAGTATATTAAAGCGCACGGTCGTTCCATAAGCAAGATTCTATCTCTACTAAACCAAAGTTTGATGGCAGCTGTTTAACATTAGTACCAGCAAAGTGCACAAACAGAAATTTAGGAAATCCTTATATTACCATGGCCAGCTTTATTTACCGTGTCAGACAGATCGAAGTATCGACTCCCGCTGTGAGCCAGCCGCAGTGAGTTACTGTGTCCGTCCACTGCGATGTCAATGATGGAAGGTGTCAGTTTGACTGCGACGTTGTGCCACACTCCGTCACTGACGCCCGTGTCACTGGTCAACTCAACGGCTCCGTTACCCTTGTCCAGGGTTACCCTGACTTGCCCTCCCACCACCTGAGATCAGTACTCAATTGTAAAAGCTAACTTAGAATATAAGAACTAACTTTAAGAAAAGCAGTCTCTTAGTATTGTTAAATACAGATCAGAAATTGCAATGACCGTTAACGCCTGGGAACTAAATTTTATTTTACGAATAAATAAATAGTTATGAGACAGCTTACAGTATAAAAATGACAATAAGCCTGATGCGACCTAAGATTAAGATAGCAAGCCTAACTTATTAAGAAATTAATTGATTCAACTAAGGCTAGCCCTACTTATAAAAAAAATTGATAAAAAATTATAATTAAATTAGGGCCTATACATTTTTTATAAATTATTATACAATTATAAAAAAATATTTATAAATTATAATTTTTTTACTGTAAATATTATAAGTTATAGGCTAAAATTAAAAATTAATAATAACTAGTGGTCGCTTTGTGGTTGTAAACTCGACCAAAAATATTATTGTGCAAACTTCTCTATTTTCACCACACACTGTAAATAAAACATGTGATTGAATTTTCTTCCATTTGTTTTGAATTTCTGTTTAAATATTTCATTGTTATTTCGTCCCCAGCATGGCAACCCATAAGACCAATGTTATTTTGTTTATTTTAAATAAATTTTTTCTGCTTATTTTTTAGCCTATTTCAATTTACTAAGGGATTCTGCACATCTACAGGCAAATATCTCTCTAACAATATGCGCAGATTTTCCCTGTGATTCACACAAACTGAGAAAAAAGGTTTTCAAGACACATGTTTGCCTATTAATATATAGATTTAGATTATAAACTAATTGAAAAAAAACTAAAACACACCTCGACACCGACATAATCGCTGCGACCCGGAGACAAGCCACTGGAATACAGCAACACTCCTTGTAGAAATGATGTTTTGATCTCTACTTCCCACCTGCGGAAAGAAAAATATTGCTCAAGTTTCTGGTAAATTGGAATGTCATTGCAGTTTTTTGTTCTTGCAAGCTCTTGAAAACAGTATGAATAAGATAGTAGAGTTTTGGAGATGCAATTCCAAAACATAAAAATTCTAAATTCTTTTGAAAATTTGCCTTAAAATATAAAATGAGCAGCTAACAATAATAATAAGATGAATTTTCTTACAACAATATCACCAAGTAACATTACAATTATTTATCCCGTATACAATTGTAACAGTGTAATCAGGATTCAGAAATATACTCATAACTACAGTATGCTAATCAATCCGCTATGGGGTGGAAATTATTTGGCAAAGATTTGCCATTTTAATTCTTAAAACTGTTGGATAAAAGTCAATAATATTTTTAATGTAAATAAAACCAGTAAAAAAGAGTTCTACAATAAGTGAAAATACTCATCTTGCCTGACAACAACTTAAATTAGCACCAAATCGCCTGGTCAGAACCTTTTGTACACAGCTACAAGCTTTTAAAGATTTTTTTCAACACCAGTGGTGTTTCATTTGGCAGAATTCGAACCCAGAACTCTAAAATAAAGTGAAATGGGATGTCTAAGTCCGTCAACAGTCAGAGGCAAAACAAAGGCTGAAGCTTGGCCCTAGGAAGAGATTAGAAAAAGATTACATGTACCTGACTCCAGTTCGATTAATGATGTTGGGCAGAGCTATATAGGCACCATCCTCCACGTAACTAATGTCCTGCTCCAAGCTGGCATCAAACTCTGCCGCACAGTTCCACGTCACACCTTGTGCGTCGGACTTGCCAGTACGCTGCCTCGCTCTTTGTAGCACCTGTGACAAAACCATGTAAAACATAAGAGAAATAAGTTCAACTGATATTTTGTTTGATTCGTCTCATGATTTATAAAAAAAATTGAAGGGGATTTATTTTTTAAGTTTTTTACAAGAATGGAATCAGAAAATGTAATTAGGTACATTTTTACAATTTCATGTTGAAAAGATAAATCAAAATCTATATAAATAAAATTAGAGTTTTGTCTGTACATTGCTTAGAATAATGAACTTTTTGGTTATTTTTACATTTCATAGGTCAGAGAAACCGAATCAAACCTTATCTCAATTTCTGTCTGTCTGTCTGTCTGTCTGTCTGTCTGTCTATCTGTCATTCTCTTGGTAACGCTAAAATACGCACTTTATTACAACTACTCCTCAATAACTATAGCACTGTCCCGCCTGAAACTTATTTTCCAAATACTATACATATATGAGATGGTTTTAGACGTATTTCATCGAATATGAGACAGTTAGATATTTAACAGTAAACCCTTGAAAATCAAGTTTTTGTCGATTTTTGACGTGGAATTTCTGGAAGCCCATGTTAACCTTATGAGAAATGAAATTATTGAATCTTAACAGCTGTTTCAATTAAACAAGTTGGTTCTGTTCTGTGATGTTCAATAGCATTAAAGTTACAAGGATTACCAACAGGGTGCAGCACTAGCACTATTATTTCTTTTACATTTATGACAACAGTTAATTTGCAACCTGGAGGCGAGTGAGCGTAGCGAACGAGCTAACCTGAAGGCAAGTGAGCGTAGCGAACGAGCTAACCTGAAGGAAAGTGAGCGCAGCGAACGAGCTCCAACATACAGGTGAGTGAGCGTAGCGAACGAACTTCAACCAGGACGTGATTGAGCCATGCAAACGAGATCAGATAGTAAAAATAAAAGTAAGCCTACCGTTATAGGATCGACCGGCAGACACAGAGGTAATTTAACCTTTTATTGATTGTCATACCGATCCGGAACAACAAAAAACAACATAAAATGAAGCTATGTATAATAGTTTGGCCAGCATATCTTAAAATATGCAAACCAACTGCTGTTCGTTATATAAGAAGGTTTCAACTGAATATTATAAGATCCCCGTGCGTAGAACGGGTACACAGCTAGTATAACAATAAATGTTTATTATGTAAAACATGATAAGTATATTGTAGGGGTCTGCAGTGCACCGAAAAAGTCAGTACAGTACGGTTCTGGTCTAATTACCGTCATTGGTTTGGTACAGTATTTTACTCAGTACAAATACGGTTCGGTACAGCCTATAATAATTAATTACTTTTGATTCACTGCCGTTGGTTTGGAGCACATAAAATAAAGTTTTATCAGATGTTTGTTTACGATTTTTATGATTTATTACTAGGGTCTCAGCTCATCTGTTTCTTTGAAGTTACTATCTTAAATACTCCCTTGAAGAAACCTCTCACAAGCACGGATAATTTTGATATAAATAAAAAGAAATAATATACTGCTTCCCCGACCACTTTAGCTCAGTTACTTCTACACTACAAATTACTATCATAATCATATAGAACCAGTAAAACAAAACAAACCACCGCATTGCTTTGATCGCCGCTGGCACGCTTCTAGAGGTGGTCACACTACGCTTTTGGCTGTCTTTAGCTAGTGCATCTTGACCTTGAGTTATAATCTTGTGACCTGATAGTCGCAAAATATTTTTCTCCCAAAAGCTACATGTCTGACTTCGCCAGCCGCAGACAAATACTCGCCAGCTACTGGTGCCAGCTGCAAATGTTGTGGTCACATTAAGCTGATTAGTCGCTTCTTTCAATTGATGGCTGATGCTAGCCTAGTGTGACCCATGTTGAAGGTTCATTTTAAATAAATACATTTATTTTGTTTTCGTTCTAAATCTATATATTTAATACGCGACATGAAACTTTGTGAACAATAAGGCTTTTTTGTTTTAAGATTTAACCCCACATATTATATACCAAAATGTTCGTCTAGGTGTGTAGATGTGCAAACTGGCTTTCGATTTTCGAAATATGTCTTTTTAAGGGCGTGGGCTGCCCTCAAAGTTCCTTCCATAAGGATAACATTGTGATTGATTTGAATGTTATTATATTTTGAAACAGATGTCAATACATTAGTTTAAACAAAAATTAAATCCCAGATGTTTTGTTTGGTTTTGAAATGTAATAGTTTGCATGTTTTTAAAAATAATTAGAAACCCGGCAAAGAAATGTTACCTACAGGACACGACGGGAGAAAAGTTTTACATTATATTTTTGTTGAAACATGTCAAGGACCCGACGACAAAGAAATATTGCCGGTCGGACACTGTGAGTCAACATAGGGCAAGCAATGCAAAACGTAAGGAGCCCAGACGAGGAGCTGGAACTGTTAGTGGCAACGTGTACTTACAAAATTACACTGACAAATACCAGAATTCAGCAGCATTCGCTTGGCGAGATGGCATTAAAATGTCAGAAATGTGGTGTGCTACATTTTAAAGAAGAACAAAGAGTGTTATTATATTTTGAAACAGATGTCAATACATTAGTTTAAACAAAAATTAAATCCCAGATGTTTTGTTTGGTTTTGAAATGTAAACAGTTTGCATGTTTTTAAAAATAATTAGAAACCCGGCAAAGAAATGTTACCTACAGGACACGATGGGAGAAAAGTTTTACATTATATTTTTGTTGAAACATGTCAAGGACCCGACGACAAAGAAATATTGCCGGTCGGACACTGTGAGTCAACATAGGGCAAGCAATGCAAAACGTAAGGAGCCCAGACGAGGAGCTGGAACTGTTAGTGGCAACGTGTACTTACAAAATTACACTGACAAATACAAGAATTCAGTAGCATTCGCTTGGCGAGATGGCATTAAAATGTCAGAAATGTGGTGTGCTACATTTTAAAGAAGAACAAAGAGGACGAGGTGAAGGATTTTATTCTGCTGCCATAAAGGAAAAGTGAATCTACCACAAACAACACAAGAAATCTATTAATCCAGAGCCTACGTAATGGAGCAAATCATTTGAGCAGAAACTACAAAGAGAACATTAGATCATACAACTCTGCGCTCACAATGGTCAGCACTCGAGCTAAAATTGAAGGACATAACGGTGGAGGGCCTTTAATGTATAAGGTGCACAATTTATCACTCAATTGGCACCTTTCAACAGTCAGAAGGGGAGCATCCCACATATGCCCAAATTTATATCTACGGACGTCAAAACCGCTGTTCAAGGAAGAATGCTAAACAAAGCTAATGGTTCTTGCAGCACTGAACTCATGCACATTTTAACTCAACATTTGGTTGATTTTAATCCATACACGCAAGTTTTCAGCATTAGTTCCGTCCTGCAAAATACTCCTAATGAACAGCAAATGAACTTAGAATGCATATAGCCAACGATCGAGCTCAAGACCAACGTCGATACAACGACGTAACTTCTATCGACGTTGCTATAATATCCTAATTTATTATTTGTGCGAATTCGCACAGGTTCACCTAGTTTGACTTAAACTTAGAAGAAACTAGCTGTTACCCTTGGGTCCCATTTGACTTCATCAGTATTTTTTAGGAAACTAAATTAGCCGCCATACCCGTGCTTATCAAAGCTTGTTGTTGCTGCATAGTTCAAATTAGCTGTTGTCATTAATTTAAACAAATAATTAAAAGTGCTGCCACCTGTTGGTAAACCTTAAACTGTATAATGCTATTAAACATCTTAGAACCAACTTGTTTAATTGAAACAGCTGTTAACATCCTAATTACTTTTAAATATGAATACTCATAAGGTTAACATGGGAAACTCCAGAGCCACTGGGGCGGAGCCTGGAAGTCAGATCAGAATAAAAACTATGCTACTTAAAGGTTTTCCTATTTAATGCCTAAAGAATCATCGTACAAAATTTCTGTCTCCTAGGTAAATGGGAAGTAGGAGAATTAGTGATGAGTGATTCAGTGAGGGCTTTGCCTTTTTTATATATAGATAGAGGATGGAATGGCTAGATATGT
The DNA here is from genome assembly GCF_028750875.1 of Macrosteles quadrilineatus. Taxonomy (NCBI): domain Eukaryota; kingdom Metazoa; phylum Arthropoda; class Insecta; order Hemiptera; family Cicadellidae; genus Macrosteles; species Macrosteles quadrilineatus. Next base: position 7,038,068 of record NW_026542599.1, on the reverse strand, counting down.
CCATTGTAAAAGGTCTAAGGTTCTTCAACAACAGCATGTTGACAGTAGGCCTACATAATTTTATGTCTCCATAGAAACCATTTATTTAATTTATTCACTGACACATTCAATTAATGCAAGATGAAATTTTTCTCCTGCCAAAATTATTTTGAGGAAGAATATAGAATCAAGAAAGTTAAGAGTATGTGCTCCATTCCAGAGGGTAGAATGTAGAGCAGCTCTGGAAGATGAAACACCAGTGAAAACTTGGCAGAATTCTTCTGTTCTTGTCACTATTGCTACAGAAGATCATTACAGTAAGCAACCAAGTAGCAAATCCTGGGGAAATGAGAGATTAGAACTACACAGAGACCTGACTATTGCTTCGGTAAAACCAAAAGGATCCACATAGTTGAGAGGATTGTTTAAAAGTGCCAAAGGATTATCCATGGAATACCGTTTGAGAAACATGATGAAATGTAGGAGGTGATGGATGAGGCGATTGAATTCTGAGAAACTTCAAGAGGAAGAAACTGAAGACTTCGGCAACAACACTGTGAGACGATTGAAGACACGTGGGGAAAGAAAAAAAAAGGACAAGGCCTGAATAAGATGAATCAAGAAGAGTTAGAACCAACTTATTAGTAGGAATGTATCAAAATAAGGTATCTAGTAGTAAACATCTTTTGTACCTAGTCTTAGTATTTTATGTATCTGGTAATAAATTATCCGTGCGCTTTCCTACTTCAGCGTATACGGAGCGTCCCCTGGGTGGCGGATATGGGGAAGGTCGGTGGATCTGCTTGTCAGTCCTCCCGGCTAGGTCCGATGGACCCGCTGACCAGAAGTACAGTCTGTACTTGAGTACTGAAGTAAAGTCTGTACTGAAGTAAAGTCTATAATGACCAGAAGTAAGGCCCTCCATTCATATTGGGGGTTGAGGTGATGGGCTAACCACCCTCGCTTGTAAAACAAACCTGGTTACATCGGTCCTACGGAATACCCCGGACAGGATGGATCACATTGGACGACCTAAGCTGCGTCATCAGTACTTGATATAGCAGCGAACTGGAAAAGTACAAAATGGATGTGGTAGCCTTGCAGGAAATTGGAGGCTATTTAATGGAAACACTAACGTTGGAAATTTCAAGTTATACTACAGTGGTAGAGATGATGGCATACATCAAAAGCAGGAGTGGGATTTGCCATCGATAACAAGATTGTAGATACTGTAGTCAAATTTGAGGTTGTGAATGAAAGCTTTTATGTAAGATTAAAAGGAAAATTTAAAAAAAACCTACCTGCATTTATGTTTCAACAGAGAATAAGAGGGATGACAAGAAAAATGTTTTTATGGTCGATTAGAACAGTTATTGGTAAGTCAAACTCTTAATGATGTAATTATACTAGCAGATGGTATTCCAAAATTGACAAAAAGATATATGGAAGGACTGCTGTGGAAAAGAGAGTTTGCATAGTAACCGTAACAACAATGGAACTGCATGTGCCACACATTTTACAGTTGCAAGCACCTCGTTCCCTAGGAAAAACTTCCATAAAGAAACATTGGTATCACCAGACGGAAAGACTAGAAATAAAATTGATCAAATTTTGATTGATAAAATACACAGACACAGTATTATAGAAATATACATTAAAAGCTTAAGAAGTGCTGATTGTGGTTGAGAGTAGGTTATTTTCTAGTGCTTACAACAATAAGGCAAATGCTATAAAAAAAAAAATTAGATGTCAGCAAACTAAAAAAATAAGGATTTAGTATACAATTTCCAATTGAAACTAAAAAATAGATTTGAGTCATTAATAGAAGAAGAAACCATGTCCCAAGATGTTGGTGATTTTTGGGATCAACTGAAAGATATTTTAGTGGATGTCACAAAAAAAGAAACTTTAGTTAAGAAAAAAAATCGTGGTTCAATCAAAGTTGTGAAAAATTTGACAAGTAGCGTAGTGTTGAGAAAAAAGTATATTGTCAAATAATCTAAAACTCTGACATCTCGAAAAATAGTACAAGTTCAAAAGCTGAGGAATGGATCTAAATGTTTGTCTACTTATGATCTTTGATCTTCAACCAACCTATCTACAGTCAGAGTGTTAAACCTGTGGAGCTGGAATAACTTTTAAAATAAAAATCACAAAAATTTAATTTGTTACAAACAAAACTGTCTAGAAGAGTTTATACTCGAAGTGTTTATATTCATCAAAACCGGAGGCCAAAAAATAATCTCCATTTGTCCTTGGCCCCTCACCGACCAATAGCCCATTTTTCTAAAGGAATTGCTCCAAAGTTTATTTATGTAATTTGAATCCAATTGCATCATAGTTATTTATATATCCAAAATAAAATTCACAAACGTTTTCAGTGCCTGCAATACCCATACATTGGATCGTAGATTTGTCTATGCCAGTGACATTTTGTACGGAAAAATCACCAATACTTTAGAGTTCAACACCCTAAATTTTCCTTATGTGCCACAGATCGAACCCAGTCTTTTCAAGTCAAATTTTTTGAGTCGTTAACCGTAGGTTAGCACAAACCAATTTATGTTTATTTAGGGTTTTCTACTCACATTTGTTACGCTTATTTTAAGGAAACCTTCCAAACCTCTGTCTTGCTACCATTTAATATCGTGGCACCTAGGTACAAAACCAATGATTCAAATCGAACCAGGAACCTTCAAATTTGAAGGCGAGTACTAAAACCACTCAGCATTGATTGATTTGTCACAAAATGCACTTGTAAAACTGAACAACAGCACCAACCTGAACCCCGTTGTAGACAACGTCCGCTAAGCATCCCCGTAGCCACTCCCCATGGCCTAGGAACAACTCGGAGAAGTCACCTTGACCACCTACGTACACCCCATAGTGGATGTTGAGCTCGAAAAACTTCCCCGGAAGCTTTTCTCTGTCAAAAACCACAAATTTATTGAACTAGCTTTAAAATACGGTCACATTAATCTGGACTTAGAATTCAACATTATACTTTCCTATGGGATTAGTTTACTGCTATATGGTTCAATCATTTCATTTGAGACTTTTAAGATCTTGTACCTCTTCTTTTTCAATCAATAGAGCAATGTCACTAATTTTAAAAACCTAGTGATCTTTGATCTTTGTTACGCTTAAAACTTGTATTTTAATTCAAATTTTAATAGTAAACAAATTAATACATTTCATTTTAGATAAGAAAATACTCTAGTGAGAATAGCACACTTACCCAATAGGAAAAGGGTCCAAAATAGCATATGGAACACAAAACTTTATACTATATACCAACTCAAAACATTAGAATATTTCACTGTCACTGACAGCATTTTCAACTAAGAAAGAGGGGTTTCTTCAGGCCTAATGACTACTAGGAAGTATCATGTTTATGTTTTTTGTATAGTGTTTAAAATTTAGTGTTTCTTTGGCCATTTTGGACTCTTCCTTATTTAGGTCAGTGAAATCACCTTATATTGAAAGTACATCCAAGTCATTAGCCTACTTGTGAATATTATATGTTACTGTTTTAGCTTATATTTAAAAAGTAAAATTAATAATTTGAATGATGATGAGTAAAAACAAGAATATTATCAATACGGTCAGTGCTCGATTTGCGGGGGAACGCAGCGGAACTGAGTTCCGGTACCTCTCTTTCAGAAAGAAAAAATATTTGCATAAATAAGTACATTAGGCCTAATAGTTACTCATCACATTAAATAGGTTACAGTTCCAGCAATTTTTTACAAATCGAGCACTGAGTAGAGTACATTAGTCGAGTACTAGATCGAGTACATTAGTAAAGATACTAATGTACCATATTATGTATTTTACTAACAATAAAGTTCTTGTATCTTGTTGTATCTTGAATACGGTACTATCAATTATCAATACAAAAATGTATTGATATGAATGTATAGAGCGGATACTTCAAACTCTAACGGAGAAGAAAAACAAATAGAACCCTCAACAACTTGTTTCTTTTTGTAATAACATATTTTAGAATAGTTTTTTTATGCTATGATTTATTGATTTACTGTCCAGTGCCATATAAGTTATATTAGTATTAAGCTAGAAGTAGCCTAATTAGTTACAGTATTACATATTCTTTCCTGTGGTAGGGGCAAAACCAGTGCTAACTATGGTTAAGCCTAAAGACTAGGTAAAGTCCTAGGCCTAGTCTGTTCACAAATTTAGGCAGCTTGACGGGAAGTTTTTCCACTACATTTTTTGCCTAATGAATATGTTGCAGCTGATTGACGTTGTGGCAAACCTCAGCTGTCAAGCTATTGTTTTAAAGGTAGGATCAAGTGGAGATAGATTTCTTCTACGTAAAAACAGCCAAAATATTGTAACCGCCATCTTATGCAGCAGTGATGGTTAAATTCTAAAACAAAACAAATTGAAGACTACAACAGAACGAACCTGGTGACGTGTATCTGATCCACCAACAGAGTGATGTTAGCATCTGTTCTCGACACTACGACCTGGTGCCACGTCAAGTCGTTAAGCTTCAAACCCTTCGGGGAGGCTACTTCCGTCTCACCTGCGCCTAAATTAATATGAACCTAGAAAACGATCAAATGGGTTAACCAAACATTTATATTACTTTAACCTAAGTAAAGTGTATATTTATTCGTTTCCTGGGGTAGGCCAATAGAGGTGGCATTTTGATATATTTGGTAGATTAGTTCCAGAGAAGGAACTTTTATAGACGGTTATGCTACTAATTACAAAAATAAGAATGCTTACGTACATCAGTTTTATTTAATGTAGCCTAAAGAGTTGTAAACAAAAAAATTCTTCCTTCTCCACATATCTCTGAATTTGAATGGCCTGTCTTGTTTTAGGCCTACCATTGGATTAAGTGGTAAAAGAAATGTTGAAACCTTCTTTTTACCCCACCTCTACGTCCTAGAAATCTAGGCCTACGTAGTTCATTTTACACGTTAATTCAGGCTAAACCTAGAGGTTCACGATGCTATCATAGCGTATTGCTCAAAGCAATTCATGATTGGTGGAATCTAAACCCAGGACCTGAGGAACATAAGCCCCACACACTACCACTGGTCGATAACCAATATTAAAACCGTACTTAGCAAACTAGGCCCTTCTAATATTCCCTCACATCTGACTCCACAAATTACCTGTCTCACACACACCTTACAAATAATCATTTTGCCTTGTCAATAGGCAACTAGTAGCTAACCTAAATTGCATCAAAAACTCACTTTTAGTCTGCCAGCTTCCAGTCTAATAAGACAGTAATCAGTGCGACCGGCCGCCAGAAGTAATAACGCCTCGGACTGCTTGGTCCTAAACTTGAGCTGCACTTCAGTCGTGCTCTTTGCATCTTGAAGGGGTACATGCACGTAGCTGCCTCCGTAGAATGATGCTGAAAACATAACTAAACAGGTGTCACAAAGGCTCTCTAAAAATATTGACATAAGCTGTTATAGAAAACTTTGGACATCATGAAAATCCCTTGACTTTATTGCACATGTTCACCTTTATGTTTGAACAGTTTAGTAGGCCTAGTTACATCTACGTTACATTAAACCTGTGATACATTGTACCTGTGATAGCTTATACTGATCTATGTTTTATTAATTTTATTAAAGGTTAGGCTAGTCAGTATTTTTCATGTTGTTGTTCATGCTTGTTGTTCGAACACTGTTATGTAGGCCTATAATAGGCCTAACTTATTCTTTTTTTGCACATAATCTGTTCTTTTAGATCTTGCTTTTAACACCTAATGTCTTCCTTTGCATATAAGCTAAACTTGGACTCTAATTTATTTGTTACAGTAGGCCTAATATGCATTTGCTAACTTTGGATTTGATGTGGTAGGCCTACCGTTAATGTTTTCTCCTTATTTTATTGCATGCTGCATGAAAAGATCTATTGCACTGTATGTGTTTAACTTAATGATCAATAAAGATTCTGAATCCATCCATGCTGGTGGCATTTGTCACAAGATATATTGCACGGAGTTCTTAAAAACGAGACGCTAAGTTAACATTACGACAGAATATTTCTTCATATAAAAAACTACATAGGCCTATAACTCATTTTCAGTACTTTTCAGGTCAGGTTGACGTTGTTTACACAGATTTTGAAAAAGCGTTTGATACGTCTATGTTAATAAACTATATGTAGATACACAACGATTGTTGCAATGAGATTTATGTGGAGGTGATGTAGAGCCAAATGATGATGAAGACCCTTGCCAGCAGAATGTTGAAAACCATCACAGGAAATTTCTTTTGTAAAACCCTTACGGTACTACTCAATAAAGGAATTCCTGGAAGGTAGTTTGGATGAGCTAAATTAGTAGCATAGCGACCGCCATGAGCACCTAAAGTATGTTTTCTTACCAGATTTTTTTAATTTGTGAGTCCTTGTGAGTTTTATACATGTGCGGGAAATAAAATAAGTTGTTTAACGCTGACACAGCCTATTCCCATCATAAGATGGGTCAACGGCCAAGAAGATGGTAATAAGGTAAATTATTCACAGTAAACGTAGCCTAACAAGGTGTGCAAAATTGAAAATCAAGTGGATACTTAAATCCGGGCTATAGGCCTAAGGGCAATTAATTCATGCAATTGGACAGCTTCTAATAGCGTCCTGAGTAATTGAAAAGTGAATATACATAGGCTTAACTTCTAAAAAAAAAACTCTATAAGTTAAGTTATTACAAATACATACTAGTCTAAGCGTCTTGGAGGGACATCTTAAGTGAGCTTTACTTACCACTTTCAGAAGACACTGAATGAAAACACCATGTAGAGGAAAATGCAATAATAATACTGATAATAAACATTTTAGAATTTCAAAACTTCTACATAGATCTATTAAAGTCAAATGTTTCTCGACATAAAAAAACTATGCCGCTTTTTAAAAAGGCAAATGGAGTTCATCAAACACACTGGTTTTTCCATGTCGATTTTCGTTGTATTTGTAGACTATTTAGTTCCTCCTCCTCGTTATTTGAGCTTCTCAGAGTGAAGGTTTTAACTTATATTACATAAGGAAAATAAGATCACGATTTTCAAAACCCAGATCACTAGTTTGCTAAACACTCTTTTAGACACAAAGGCAACGCCCGATCACAAAACAGATTTGTAACAACATATTATTTTGGTCCTTTTGGTTAAAGGGAACGGAGTCGTCTGCGCTGCGTCTGTTTTAATTTTGACAATACATTCAAAACATCTGTTTGAAAAAAAATGCAGCATTTGAGCAAAAATATATTTGATTTCGTTGACTGTATACTGTATGGAATGTACTACAAACGAAGAAGTTCTTACTACTTTCACTTTGGATTAATTGTTGTTGGAAGTTAAAATCATTGGAAAAAAATACTTTATGGACATTCCATAGACACTGACCATAGACACTGGTTTTTAAATCAAAATCGTCGTAGTCCATGGTGGAAGGAAAAAACAGGTGTTTTTTCCTTCCACCATGGTCGTAGTCGATGTGAGCCACCGATATAGATTGTATACTGATTTAAATTACTAATTTCCATGATAGTACACCAGTACACCAATAATATAAACACAGACAAATGTATTGCATCTTAGAAAGATCTATCACGATTCACGACCTTTCGAAGACTCGGATACTATGCCTATGGGCCCCCCTCAACTTCAACCCTATGTATCCCTAAATAACAACACAACAACACGAACGTCATAGTTCTAAGCCAGCCTTGCTGCTCGTATTTAAGTACAGTACTGTCAGTGACTTGTTTATATAAGTAGTTAAATATTTTGTTTTTGTACCTCCCAAAACATTTGGCTCTTTTTATTTAGCCTAGTCTTTTTGGTCCAACAATGTTGAACTTCAGTGCACATCACGGCAAGATTTAAACTCGATTAATGCAACAGTATTTTTCCTGCCCAGATCTGCATTTGCCTGAATTATTTGACTTAATGTAAGTACTATCATAGATTCTTTTATCTATGGTACTATCCCAATTTTCATATTTATATCCCACAAGCTTGTTAGAAGATCTCTGTCACAAACCTAAAGTTGTCTATAGGAGCCTTGTGATTGCGAGATCTGGTTGTGAATGTGTTAATCCTCCTTACTATACAGTACTGTACATCCTCTGCCTCTGCCATCCCTTTTCCCCCTCATTACATTTTAGTAGTGAACCCTTTATTTCTCATAAGGCCAAACAAACCGACTATCAGAGTACATTCATCACTACCTACTACTATAGGTACTCATAGCAGTGGTGTTGCCAGTTGTGTACTACTATATGTATCTAATAGACTCAAGTTGTTTTAAGACTGTCTGCAGCTTTTCATAGTTGCTTATGTCAGAACTTTGTCATTTCACTATTAGGTTGAGGGGTTCACCTCACCTAGATGGAGTAGTCCAATGTCTCTTTGGAACTCTTTCATGACTCATCATTGGCCTATTGGGTCTGTGATGAATGGAGTGTCCAATCAAAATCGATCACCACTTACCATCTTTTATATGTATGAACTGTCTTGTGAGTAAACAGCATAAGTGTAAATATATTACTGTATTATAACTGTTATTTGACGTATTTTCGTGCTTTCAGTTAATCTCAATAAAAAAGGATCAGGAATAAAAAAAAATTATTGGTGATTTCCATTTTTAGAAATATAATTGTGGTTTGGAGAGTAAACTTTGTGTTGTCTTAGGCCGGCCACACACAGAACCAGGCGGGGCGGGCGCGACAGGGCATTTTGCCCCGGGGCGTCTTGTGCGACAGACAATTATTTACATACAAGACTGTAACAATTTATACGACCAAAGATTACACCCTTTGATAAGACTATGCAGTGATGATATTAACCACTGTAGTAATATCAATTATATTACTACAGTGGTTTAATAACTAATAATTTATCTTGGTATTAATAACTGAGGAAAGAGAGGGCCAACGTTCATATCTTAAGGGTTTAAAAAAACCACTCCTCTGGAGGTATGACTTTGAATTTTGTTTTCTATTCTGCTCAAAGTCAAATTTTAAAGTTGGCTAAATCGGCTCAAGGCTCAGAAATAAAAAATCCTATATTAATTTTCAGGTTTATGGGGGCTAAACTTTTTATTTGACGTGCCCTGCCTCATTCTGTGTGTGACGGCAACAAGACAGGGCTTAAGTCAGGCGCCTCGTCGTGCCCTGTCGCGCCCCGACCCGCCTGGTTCTGTGTGTGGCCGGCCTTATCTGATCATGTGTACAAATAATAGCAAATCATTTAGTCAATTTCAAAATTAAAACTATACTTTTACAAAGGAAACTTGCTTAAGAAACTACCTTGCGGTTTCAGCTCTAGTATGTCAACATGTTGTGCCGGAAATATACTTGTGACGAGCAAGAAAAAGCGCTGTGAGGAAATTCTTATCAGACTGGGTCTTCCTCTGACGGGGAGGTGTTGGACTTGTTCTATACACCAAGCGACTATATAGTCCGTTCACAACATGTAAGCGGTGTGAGGGAAAGTTCCCCCACCACTTTTTTGTATTAATGTATATTTGCAACTGATTGACGTTTTGACACACCTCAGCTGTTGAGCAATTGTTTTAAAGGTAGGATCAAGTAGATATGGGATGGATGTCATCACCTAAAACCGCCTAAATGTTGTACTATACACAACTTAAATTTACCATTGAGTGTACAGTATCTCCTGCTTCTGTAACTTGCTTCTCTGTGTTTAAGGTAAAGATTATTGTTTTCAAGCTTTTTGACTAGTCCACTATTACAAGAACAGATACTTTTCATTTTTGTCCTAGTTCGCTACCATTATAAAGTAGTACACTCTACAATAAAAATTTGTAATTTATTAACAGAATACAGTATTTCTACAATAATGTGAATACTGTATTAATGATTTTCCTTTACGAGGAGTAAAGATCGTGTAAATCTGTGTAAAATTTTTCAATGCTTAAATATTGTACCTCAAGAGATTCTATAAAAGGAATAAAAATTGTACAAAGAATGAATACAATTGAAATTTAAAAAGCTTGCTTATATTTTTCAAAAATCTAAATTTTCTTAATGCATGTAATAATTTGTCCAAGCAGGAGGAAAGTAAAAAATAGACACTTTTCATTAAAAATTGCAAATTTATTTATAAAATTAATTTATCATTAGGTAGAAATTATAACAAAGTAGAATATTAAAACAGTAATTTGTAATAAAGTCAAATAGTTTTACAATTGAAATGCCAGAGTATACAATTTGTTTAGCTGAATTATTAATAATATTATTATGATATACAAGCGTAGAGTCGTTTATAACAAGTAACATTCATCCAGTTATAAATAAAATTACATATTATATTATTTTAGAAATATAAATAACATATTACTGTAAAACAACAATAATACAATTTATACAGATAAAAAATACAATCGCTATGTACAAATCATATTTGGGACAATAAATTAAACTCTAATTGAGAAATATATTACTGTACTAGGTTCAACAGTTTTTCTTCAAAATACTGTGGGTAAAATTAATCAAAATGAAAAATGCTAAGGTCACAATAAAATTAATTCTTCCTAGATAAATTAGTTGACTTAAACATTTTCCGCAACTTTAAATCTTGATTCATAATTTTACAGGACATAATATACATTAAAATGTACACTTCTTAAACATTTTAAGTACCTACTAATGCATAGTCAAATAAATTTATTACTAAAAATTGGGTTAAAATAACTAGATACTTCATGACCAAGAAATAAATATGTTCAATCAATTAAAAATTAAATAATGGGATGCTATTCCAAATCACTGACAAGTTTTGAGTTACAGGGATTAAGTACACAGTAAACATTAATATTAAAATACATATACAACTTATTAAAGCTATCTTTCTACTAGGAATAACATCTTAACATTTGTTCTCATCACAGTTATATAGACACTTTTGACTATTCACATATTTACATTGCAGCCAGTAACTAAAAATGAGGTAGATATAAACTATTTCTATTTTAAAATACTATAACATATTTTAAGTCTTTTGAAGATGTTTTTGTTTGATCTTCAAACACACACTCCAACCACCTTAAGTTTTATATTCATAACCCATTAGTAATGAATTAATTTGGAAACAAAGGGACAGTGAATGTGATAGTTTACTGGACTTTAGAGTTATTAAAGTCCTTGCTTTTACACCAGTAAGTCTTGCTAAAATGATTATCTTTTGACTTGGTAAGTGGTATACAATGTAAATTAACATATTTTTTTCCATCAGGAAATAAAGGATGCCACATTCCTTCATTCTAATGAATGAAGCAAAACAAATATTTAGCCCGGCCATCTTTTTAATTCATAAATTGATACCGTGCTAATAAATAGAGATCCAGAGAGACGCAGTTTTGAAAAAAATTAAACATTGTTAATCTTTAAGTGCAAAGATTGATAGACTTATCTAGAGTTGAAAGGTAACATTTTACATTCCAGTGATGACAAGAGTGATTGCAACGATATATTTTTTAGCAAATTTTCAAAGTGCTTAAGGAGTTGATCTTTATTCAGAGAAACGCTGAATAAAGACATTTTTATTTATTATTTATTTATTTATTTATTATACAACTCTAACAAGCTTTTTTCAATTATACGTTGTATTTACACATACAACAATAAACAACTTTTTTCTTACTCCCTAACTTTATTTTCCAAGTAAACTCTGTCAAAAAATTTGACAAGCAGGACGTTCCCTAAAGTCTGCACTCTCAAAGAAGTTAAGTAGTTAAACTACACTACTTAACTCATTCCTTAAAATATTTTATATAAAATAGCTGACACAAAAAATTACTAATGGGTTAAATAGACAAATGGTTACATGGAGTGGTAGTCCGCGCAGGATCATACCAGCACGGGCGTGTCCTGGTAGTGGTGGTAGTGGTGGTGGACGTGTTCGTGCACGTGGTGGTGTTCCGTCCGGTGTGCAGACTTGTGTTTGTAGTTGTCCTTCGGAGACGAGAACTCCTGTTCCAACCACCGCACTACCTGCGCCATTGCGCGCGCCTGCTCCTGTTCTCGGTGTCGGTGCTTGAGGTGGTGGGGGGACGTTGTAGGGGCGGAACGTTGCGGACTGTGAGGCGCCTCACCCCTCCCCCTGCCCCGGCCACCGCACTTGTCCCAATGCGGGGGCGACGCTTTGTGTCTGCTCGGATCATGGGCCGGACTAAAGTGTTTCCTATAAAAGATTGTCTGGTGAGTTTTTTTAGAGGAATTAGATTAGGATCTAAAACTTCATTAAAATACAACGACTCTTATTTTATATTTTTTCCTAACTAAACTATAGCAAAAAGTAACAAATTTCTTCATTCTATATGCTATATGCATGATTAGATTGTTCACACCATCAAACCAGGGTGTGTATTTTAAGACGAAGGTGAAGGATGAGTATAGGATGTTAAGGTAACCTCTTGGATACAGACTAAGATCAGCTGGTTGCTGGTTTAGTAGAGCAGACCAGCAGACGATTCATTATAACTTAAAAGCCTAATTTAACAACAGCTGGGTCCAATTTCAAACCAACAAAATCCTTCTGAATTTACTCTAGACCAAACCAGCGGTGTTTTGATTAGAAGCCGAGCACTATATTCACTCAGCTAAAATTCTTTTTAAAAGTCAACATTGTTAATAATTTATAGGTATAACTATTTGTTATTATAGCAAAACAAATGTTTAACACTGAATAGAAAGTTTGAATGATGATGCAAGGGAAAGACAACTGATTTAAGAAATCACAGCTTTCTTATGAGACAAACAATGTTTGTTAAGTCTACCTTGAGGTTTTGAAACATAGATTGTTCTTTTCCATGTTCGCTTGTATGATCTGCAGCAGTTCCTGGCGTTGAAGGGAACTTGAACGCTTCTTGCTGCGACTGTGGAGACCTGATGGCACTGTGTTCTGGCGACAACTGAAACAATCGTCAAAACATGAGTTAATCTCTAAACATTAAATAATAGTCTCATACAACTATGATAGTATGAATAAATTTGTGGTCTTCAAGTGACAACCCTATCTAAATGGATGAAATAATATTTCTCTTCACCAAGGTTTCAACATTGATGTAGAGTGCCATCTTCAGGGTAACCTGACTTGAGTTTAAGTATCGACTCCTTGTTTCTCAACTGTGTGGAAGTTAAATCTCTCTAGAGATGGCACTTTATGGGTAATTGAATATGGGAGGTCTACTTCAGAAGCCAAAATTAAATGGTGAAATTTTGTGTTATAGCTGAGCTGGACAGCCTATGATAAACCAAGGGTTAACTAACAATTATTGTGATTTATCTAATAATTTATATTAAATTCTCACCACATATCACACAAATTGGTCAACGCTTACGTTTTTTTTATTCACAAGGACCAAATATACATAGAATAAAATGTGCAAACCAGTGCTCGGACCCGGCCCTTTGTTATAAGCTGTTCAGAAATATAGCCTAATTCCACTTGTTACCTGTTGGTATGAGGTGGTTGTAGCCGACTGCTGGCAGGAGGGGGGGAAGGTTCGTCCTCGTCCTCCGACACGTCAGCCTCCCTGTCCTCGCTGGCGGCCGAGCTGCTGACGCTGTGTCTCCGCGCATGGCGACGTCGCCGCTCTCGTATCGTCACGTTCAGGTCTCGCTTGTACCTCCGAGGCTGCGCGGGTGGTGGAGCCGACCCCGGCGCGGCTGCAGGTGAAGGGTCCTGCGCTACTGTCAACTTCACCTTGATAGTCTTACTGCCGTAGTGAGGCACTCGGATGGACGAGCCCAGCGTGTCATAGATGGTCGTCACTAGGCCAGCAATGTCCTAAAACAAATTTAAATGTGTTTGAATGTTTTCTTTCTATACTTTCTTATGCTTTTGGCAAGATCACTGAAGCATTGGCAATTTGTTATGGTGCTAGTCTGCCAATCAAAAGGTTGCCTGTACGATATTTTTTATGGTTCAGAAGTGGGTCATCGGTCTAATTATGTAGGCTAAAGAAACAGCTGATTTTAGTCACAGTTTGAAAGCTTTAGGCTTTTTAGGCACAGTACAAAATAAGACAAAGAGAGAGTAGATATACATAGAGGGAGAGAAGAGAGATTGTATTTAATCGTGGAGGAAGACGAAGAGCACAACACAATGGCCTATCAAACTCACCACGATGGTGACACAATCAGAATGCCAAGTTATTTAAACTTTTCACTCTGCATACAATACCGCCCCCCTCTCTAAATATGCAGATGAAATTAGCGCTTGTCTCTACGAGCTCTAATGTGTAATACCGCTAACCAAATTACAAGCAGGGGAGGGGGGCTGCATAGAAGTACACTAGTGACAGACATTTCTACAGTGTAAAGGGGACTGTAAATAGTATAAGTTTGAATACCACTTAGTAAATCATGATCAAAAGACCAAAAAGTAGGCTAAAACATTTAGAATCCCAAAATGTTGTTTGGAAATTATGTTTCATTGTAGAACAGTGCTGATTTAAAAGGATCACTTTGGAAGCTTTCACACCACATTCATCAGCTGCTAGCTTTGTTGGTGGTCCTTTTTGATCTTGGTAATTAGACCGGGAAGAAATGAAGGGGTACACTTGCCAAAATCTAATCACCAATACAAAGAGTAAATGACAACAGACTATTGTTCTCTTCCCTCAGATTACTTGCCCACTTCTGAAACCTTATCAATAGACTAGAAATTTATGTAGTTTAGACCTCTAGAAGAGAGGAGCCCTTTTATAGCCATGTTTAGAGGGTTCATTAAAGCCAAATGATGGAACTATTTTATTTTATATTTGTGGTAAAATAATTGATTTTAAACACCTATTAACAATATAATCAGCAACTACAAGCAAAGTTTCCTGTGCGGAAACACTCTATCACCGTTGTCAATACAGAATCTGGTCTATGATATTATGATGAAAATTGCTATAGGGTATTGATATTTAAATCGAGATTTGTGATGTCCAATTAATTGTACAGTAGTCATATAGGGTATAGTAATAGCATTGACTGACTGGCTAGTAAGCCATCATCTTTCAAGATTATTGTTGTTTCATTAATTATATTGTGAAAAAAGTAGCATGATGGACAAAAGGGTTAGTCAAAATTATTATAGATTTCATGAACATTTGTTTTGTATAAATTTCGTAGAAATATCCTAATAAAGATATTGCGTATTACGCTCATGAATTAAAGGCTTAATCTAAATGGGCAAGCAATGAAAACTATACAATTATAAATATATTTTGAAAATATACACATAAAAAATGGGGGTTTAATTCACAAAAATTTATAAAAGAATTCTCAAATAATCCACTAGGCTAAATGTCTGAAATCAGCCAAAATCCCAAAGGGAAAAAACGCACTGAAATTAGTTAAATGAGCTACAAAATTTAAAAGAATATCATTACTGGTTTACAGAAATAAACGAGTCTTTCTTAAACTACCAAGCTAAGGGGCAAATCCTCAAAGAACACACCAGATTTTCTAATCAGCGAAAAAAAACCGTGGAATAAGGCGTGATTACACAAAAACGGCAACACTGCTTAAAAACAGGCTTCCCGCCGTCGCGCCTACTTGTGATTCTACAGACAGGCCGAGAGAAGAAGAGTATACTCTAGTGCAGCACGCAGACGACGCACTTACGTCTTTGGTAATCTTGCCATGTCCATCGAAGTCGTAGAGCGTGAATGAGAACTCCTGCCTGTCAGACGGGTCTCCTGCTCCTTCCAGAGAAACGTCACACTCGAACCCCTGTACAGACAGTCGCAGGTTTAAAATATTGTTGATTAAGGAAAGTAGTAGCATTGATTATGTATATAAGAATGTGTATATTCAATGGTAACAGCAAGTTTACTGTTTTTATACTTGTTGTTGCACAAAGTATAAGTAGTAGTACTATTATTCTTTTACTCTTCCGTGGTAGGCAGTTTTAGAATGAAATGGACGTAGTTGATTTGAGCTAACGACATAGTGTGCTGCTTTCAATTTTTGTTTAATTCACAAACTTTTTAACCAAACCAAATTTAAATGATGGCTTATTGTGTAAATTACGGTATAGAATTTTGTAACATTAGATTGTCTCAGTAACAAAAACTAAGGGATAAAATATAATTTAAGACTAAAGTGCGCTTTTTGCAGCCTTATTCAACTACGGTAAGTTCTCTTCGAAAGAAAAATCTGTTTCTTGATATGGTTGGAAACACGTTGTCAACCGAGCATTTAAACATTACTGAATCTAACTAGGATCAAAAACAGCGTTCTCCACAAATTCTATAAACTCTAGGAGAGAACGAGATCTAAAGAGCGTTTGAAGTTTGTAAATATTGTCACTTTCTTGCTAACACAAACATCAAATGGCAGACAGAAGCAACAGGTGGGATTAATCGGTGTGCAAATTGATGATTTCCTTCAAAGAATGTCGTGTTTAAATATACCGAGGGGAGGCATAAATAGCCATGTACACAGCGGCTGGGCAGGCGGGTGAGGAATTTGCTTTGATGTGGGCTTTATATAGCAGCCGCGGCGGCCACGTCACTTCTCGCTTTGACAAAAACATAATTGATTGTGATTGCACTTCGTTGACGACACTTTAGACTTTTGAACATCGACTTTACAGTGCAGGCCCAAGTGGTAAACGTCTTCTAGTTTAAACATTTTAGGTTACACGGGATCAAAGAAGAGGATTAGAATCTTAGCACTTGTCGGACGGAAGGGAACATTTCAACTAAATGATAATGATTTTAGAATGATTCTGTGCTCGAACGAGTACTGCCCTAGGTACTGCCGTACTGCTCAAACAAAGATAGTAATATGTCTTTATTCATACAGTACACGATTATTATAACGCAATAAGAGTAGATAGCATGACAAGCGTTGACGTTGACTAAATGACAAACCTATGCCCACGCTAACAAAGTAGCAACACGAGGCAACCCCGAATAAATTCGAAATTCCTAGCAACAGTGCAGTACGAAACTAATGACAATCGCACTAATTATAATATAGCCCCAGCGGGCGGGCGGGCGGTGCGGATGTTAAGGCTACATGAGGAACAACGGGCCTAGCTGTGCTGTGTAGGATATGAATTATTGCCGCCATTCTAGCCGAGGGCCCTGCTGCATAACGGAGCAACCTCCTCATTCATTCTCCAACCTCTTGTCTTCTTGCCTTACTTACGTCATGAAACCTTAATTCTCCTTCTGTTTAAGAAGTTCGACTCACTTTAAATTCACAACTCGATGTGGGCGTTTTGGTTTGAATTAAAATAAGGTACAGATGGTAGAGTACATGCACGATCTTTTAAATTTTTCCAACAGAAACCATTATAGTATTTTTGATAAAAATAGTTGAAGTTGGATTAAAATAAAGGGCAGTTTTGTGTAACATTACTTCAATAGGTACTGAATGAGCGTGTTTATTATAACAATATCATACAACACAATGCATGTTCTGTCATGGATTGATAACGATCGTTTGGTTAATTCTAAGTTATTTTACCAACAACCAGGTTAAGAGTCTGTGGTTCACCTCCCAACCATTCTACAAAACATCTTTACTCAGCAATTAGTTTTAAAATCAACTTCACTACAATACATCTTTTATCAACTGTCTGTAAGATCGGGGAATTCAAAGGCTCACTAATAGAATAACAACACAAAACACAATTGAGTGAAGAAGCTCAATTGTTCGGGTTTGGATCAGTTTGGATGGACCGAAGATGAGTAAAGCACCAAGAACTGTGTTCTAAGCCGACCTTTCTGGCATAGGCAAAACCAGTAAAACAACTTCTTCAGTAATTTTGGATTGGCATGGACGAAATCAGAACCAAGGATGACTGCGAAAATGCCAGTTAAGACGCTCATAACGCTTATCTCAGAATACTCCTTGGCCCTTACCGGATCCTGGATGTATGTCGGCCCCATTGAGGCCCGTTGCGCAACCAGGGACGGCGCCAGCCTGAAGGCCGCCTTCTTTCTCTCCTTGATGTCGCCGACGTCCCGCAGCCCCGCGATGCCATTTCACGATCGAGACAACCGTACAATTTGTTGCCACCAGCACCGCCACCGGCACCGGCCGGTGTCAAATTCGATCAACGATTTCGGATTCGAGCCTTGACCTGTGTGTTTGTGGGCTCCAAAAGGCTCATCTCAAAGAGCGTAGGAAATTGTGCAAGTATTTTGCACCAGAACGATGGGTGTTAATTGTTCATAGTTTTAGATTTGGAACGTACTTTGAACCGAAATGCGTTTGATGGCATCTCAAAAAGCAATTTGGTATGTTTGAAAGGATCTTGTACAAGAACCATCCAGTTGGTGTCAAATGTTATTAAAGTTTTTAAATTCGCATCTTGAACAAAATATGTTGGCGGGAACCTTAAAGTAGAAAGAAAAGCGTACAAGTATCTCGCACGAGAACTGAAAATTCCCTGATTGGATATTGAAATCATTCAAATTGTAGAAGTGGCTGCTGATTACCATAGTAATTTTACCCAAACCAACTTTTTTTTACACGTCCAACGATCCAAGATTCCAGTTCAAATAGCTCGTGATCACCTCTAGAATTAGGGAATCAAACCAAGGCCCCACTAGAACAAACCCAGATGCATTCCGGAAGCGACAATTGTTTTAAAACTTAAATAAATGCTAGATAGACTAATTTTAGATAGTGGTAAGTCTGAAGAACTTTAAGCATTAAAAGTACAGAGTAAAACACATATCTTACGAAGACTAAATACGAACATAAAACCCTGCAATCATCTAACACCTCCAGGGTAATTTTTATTTTCATCTTGGCTTGGCCTAGAAGCCCTCATTAACTTCTCACTTTTCTTTCATCTCTTCCTTTGATGTTTTCAACCCCGCCCTGCTCCGTTTCAAACAACACATTTTATACAGTCCACTTATTTCGAAAGGTATTAATCTTCTTACGTTGGCACCCTTGTTGGGACAAAGAGCAAGAGTGTTCTGTCGTTGCCCGTCGCTTCAAGAGGTTCCTCGCTGCACCTACAGACAGCAGCACCGTCGAGCGGCAGTTGGAAACTATATCAAAGGGCGATGTTTATAAGCGAGGACGTACAATTGGTGAGTTGATGGCAGTCGGCGGCGGCTCTTTGAAGTCTGGTGTTAATAATTGGGGTCACAAGCGTGCTATCAGCTGATGCCCCCCCCTCTCTCTGTCTAACTCTCTCTTTGCTCTTTGTTTACGCGTTTGTCTCGTCTCGTGTTAAATGGCTTTTATACAACTTCTTAAGAGATAAGCTGCCATTGGGTCCGCGGAATTGGCTAACTCTGGAACTCGCTAACCCCATGTTAAACGCCCTATCTTCAAATTTGGTCGATGAGAGGAATTCGCTAACTTGTTCGGTTTTGGAATTGGCTAACTCCGGAACCCGCTAACCCACTCTAGAGCCAGGTTAGCGAATTCCGTCCTCGTACGGAAGTCGCTAACTCGGTCCCTCGGTGGAACTCGCTAACTCCCAATCAGAAGCCTCGCGTGCTGTCCAATAGGAACCAAGCACGAAGATTTTTGGCCAGTGTTGCCGAAAGGGTATTACCTATGATCGTATCGGTACCATAATGTCGTATTCTACGAATAATTAGGAGTAAGAGCAATGTAGTTGATAAAATAAATATATTTAGAAGTATGTTTAATATTATTCTTATGATTATTAGGGTAGAAAATGCATTATAGTCTTACCATAGACTAACCAAAACAAGTAAACTTTACATCCCATTGTAAACTTTGAAGCTCGTTTTTCATGTCTAGTTCATGTCCGGTGACACTGATCGCTAGTGTCGACGAAATTGTGTTTATATTATTTTATAGCTAACTTCATGGTTTGTTCTTTACTGTTTGGTTATATAACTAGGGGACGTGTTATTAGTTATGATTAGAATGATTTATTTGGTTAGACGAGGTTTTTAATGACTGAAAACAAGAAACAATTGTAAACAAAACACGACCTCTAAAGACATTGCACCGGACAGAACTAACGATAAAACTGACTTCAGCTGATCCATAAGGATGAGAATTGTACTAATATAAGGGAGTATGTTTTATATATGGTTTTCTTACTTTAATAGTAGTTTATTGGGATGCAAAAAGATAGTACTGTACATTTAATTATGATATTTTACATGTTATGAAATATTTATTCTCGTAGTCCACCATTTGTTTCTTTTATAGGAATAACCATTTTGTGATCTTCTTAAAATAAAATGATTAAGTTCGTATTTTGTATACTAGGCTTGTAACCTTGAATGCTTGTCCTTGATAGGTTAATATTTGACTCTTTAAAGGCCTACATTAATTAATTAACGCAAATCAAAAACGTTAACAATGTATTACAATATTTGCGTCTTTACTTTAGTCAAGAATAGGAATTTAAATGTTCTTACATTATGTTGTTAGGAAACATATAATCTATTAACAAAAATTGAAGCAGTATTGTAATAGTATATCCTATTCGAGGCAACCAACAAATAGACATTAAAAAAAATCTACAGTAATTGCCATAGACTTTATGCCTATAATTTTGAGGATTACCTTCCCGATCAAATTTACACGTTAAACGTCATTACGGAACTACATTGTAGTGCTAATATCTTTTTAAATAGAGCTATTGAATCTAAATAAATATTAATCAATACATTATAAAGTGGTAATGTATTCATGGATTGCATTAAAAATTAGTCTATTCATAAATACAATTTGTAAATTAATGTTGTCATAGGCTATTAGTGTAGATCCTTGTTGTCCTCTTAATTAATATTAATTTTACGTCTAAAGTCTGGAGTTTTTATGGTTCTAAATGAATCCATCAGGCGTTCTTGTTTGTTACCATTTTAATGAATGGTGGCCATAGCTAAAATTACCTGATCTTATCCAACAACAAAGCTATTGTCTATTGAGTGGCTCAGTACCGGGGAACGGGGAACCGAGCATGGCTTGGTAGTTTATTTCGATTGTAAAAGCAATATGAAACCCAACACTAAAAAAGGGAAAATCCGACAAGTCATTGATTAAGAATCGTGAATTAAAATAACCCTGTCACGTTTTAATATAAGAATATTATATCTTCTCCTATTATTTACTAGTGGGGCTTAGGTGTACAATCTAAAAACTATTTTAAAAGTTGTAACATTATTACTAAAAAGTTCAACACACTTTGGTATGCAAATTTTTACTAATAGGCCTACAATGCACTACACTTTGGTTTCAACTATTAGGCCTAGATTTAGACCTACAGCTATTCTATAAATTGATATGAAACGTAGTCTATGTTATATTATTACACGTAAATTGGACGATTCAACGACAAACCTTCAATTTTAAATCTATGAATTAGTTATGAAAGTTACGATGGTTGATGACTGTATTAATGGTTTTCGTTTATTACATTACGATAAACTTTATTTCCGTGTTTGAGAACTTGCGTGTATTTTAGCTTAATTTCGTAGAGGTTAAACTGTTTAGTACCAATTAAACTGAACGTTCAATGTTTTTCATATTATTTTCTTATAATACTTATGGCATTTATATTTAAGATCGAAATCATAAACATTTTATTGGCCGTTGTACAGTTAAAAAATAACCTTTATCATGATTTTTTTAATTGCATTTTAATTATTTTTGGCTAGTTAGCTGTTAAAAGTAGAACGTATAGCAAAAAACAATAACATTTACTGTATCTTCATTGATACTGACATTTTGAAATACGGCAGTGTACGATTATTTCGTCGTACAAGGTTGGCAACGCTCCGTGCAGTGGGCGCTGCCGGGTTAGCGACTTCCAGAGTTAGCGAATTCCGCCGCGAGACAAAATCGAGTTAGCGGGTTCCGGAGTTAGCCAATTCCTGACTGAGACGGTTAGCCGGTTCCTGAGTTAGCCAGTTCCGACACACGACCGAGTTAGCGAGTTCCTGAGTTAGCCAATTCCTACGTCTCCTGCCATTCATTTGGCAAATGTACTTGGGCTATTAAGAGTAAGTGGACGAAGGGGGGGGGAAGCTAACTTAACATTGGGCTTAGAAGTCTTGCGTAATAACAAAAAGGCTAAACCAACGAGTAAAATGTTACAACTTAATTTTAAAATACAAATTTAGTTATAGTTCAAACGGGCTTACACAAACTCATCCGCACGGTGATCACTTTGAGTCCCTCGCGGGACATGTCCAACTCCGCACGATGTACGTTCCAAAGTTGTACGAGTTAATGAATAATCATTAACCTAACATAAACTAGCCTGTCACGTGAATAAAGTAGCTATGAACAAATAAAAGTGAAACATTACTTTTGGGAATTTGACTACGTGTCAACTAAAAGTGACCCCCGCTCGGAGTTGGACGCGGAGTTCGGGGGTCATAAAACTATTCATCATCCAAAATCTGACCACCACGCGGAGTTGGGCTATCCACGTTCGAACAGTAGAGGAGGACTAATACGCAATACGCATGGTTTAAGGGGATATGACATTAAAATTACTAACTTCTCGATTGTTATCACAATCAGTCATTTGCACGTAAACATGTTAAAATGTAATGTACAAATAACTTGCAGTATAACCGAGGTAACGATTGCAGTGCATTTCACTTTTTCAGCGGCAAGCCTATACTGAAGGAAATAATATAATGAAGGGGGGAATTGAAGGATAGGTCGTACTACTTTTTTTGCTTAAGTATGTTGCAGCTGGTTGCTGATTGACGTTTTTGGGAAACCTCAGCTGTTGAGATATTGTTTTAAGTGGAGGGGATAAATTTCGCCCCCTAAAACCGCCTAAATGTTGTGAACAGAGTAGGTGAAGTGTAGTCCCAAGTTAAAGAAAATAATAAAACTAACCTCAAAATTGAGTTCCCTCTTGGGTGGTTCCTGCGGTGTCGCCTGGGGTTGGGGCGGCTTCACATGGTGTAGGGGTGGAGTTGTAGGAGGAGGGTCACAGTCCGGCCTCAACAACTCCTCCGTGTCCGAGGGACGACCATCGCCACACTCGGTTGGCAACACTGCTGCAACAAAACAGCTGTCAGAGACTGGTAGTGGTAACACTCTGAGCTACTATGTACAAAACAACAGTCAGAGGTTGGCAACACTGCTGCAACAAAACAACTGTCAGAGACTGGTAGTGGTAACACTCTGAGCTACTATGTACAAAACAACAGTCAGAGGTTGGCAACACTGCTGCAACCAAACAACTGTCAGAGACTGGTAGTGGTAACACTCTCCTCTGAGCTACTATGTACAAAACAACAGTCAGAGGTTGGCAACACTGCAGCAAAACAACTGTCAGAGACTGGTAGTGGTAACACTCTGAGCTACTATGTACAAAACAACAGTCAGAGGTTGGCAACACTGCTGCAACCAAACAACTGTCAGAGACTGGTAGTGGTAACACTCTGAGCTACTATGTACAAAACAACAGTCAGAGGTTGGCAACACTGCTGCAACCAAACAACTGTCAGAGACTGGTAGTGGTAACACTCTCCTCTGAGTTACTATGTACAAAACAACAGTCAGAGGTTGGCAACACTGCTGCAACAAAACAACTGTCAGAGACTGGTAGTGGTAACACTCTCCTCAGAGCTACTACATGTACAAAACAACAGTCAGAGGTTGGCAACACTGCTGCAACAAAACAACTGTCAGAGACTGGTAGTGGTAACACTCTGAGCTACTATGTACAAAACAACAGTCAGAGGTTGGCAACACTGCAGCAAAACAACTGTCAGATACTGGTAGTGGTAACACTCTCCTCAGAGCTACTACATGTACAAAACAACAGTCAGAGGTTGGCAACACTGCTGCAACAAAACAACTGTCAGAGACTGGTAGTGGTAACACTCTGAGCTACTATGTACAAAACAACAGTCAGAGGTTGGCAACACTGCAGCAAAACAACTGTCAGAGACTGGTAGTGGTAACACTCTCCTCAGAGCTACTACATGTACAAAACAACAGTCAGAGGTTGGCAACACTGCTGCAACAAAACAACTGTCAGAGACTGGTAGTGGTAACACTCTGAGCTACTATGTACAAAACAACAGTCAGAGGTTGGCAACACTGCTGCAACAAAACAACTGTCAGAGACTGGTAGTGGTAACACTCTCCTCTGAGCTACTATGTACAAAACAACAGTCAGAGGTTGGCAACACTGCTGCAACAAAACAACTGTCAGAGACTGGTAGTGGTAACACTCTGAGCTACTATGTACAAAACAACAGTCAGAGGTTGGCAACACTGCTGCAACCAAACAACTGTCAGAGACTGGTAGTGGTAACACTCTCCTCAGAGCTACTACATGTACAAAACAACAGTCAGAGGTTGGCAACACTGCTGCAACAAAACAACTGTCAGAGACTGGTAGTGGTAACACTCTCCTCTGAGCTACTATGTACAAAACAACAGTCAGAGGTTGGCAACACTGCTGCAACCAAACAACTGTCAGAGACTGGTAGTGGTAACACTCTCCTCTGAGCTACTACATGTACAAAACAACAGTCAGAGGTTGGCAACACTGCTGCAACCAAACAACTGTCAGAGACTGGTAGTGGTAACACTCTCCTCTGAGCTACTATGTACAAAACAACAGTCAGAGGTTGGCAACACTGCTGCAACAAAACAACTGTCAGAGACTGGTAGTGGTAACACTCTCCTCTGAGCTACTATGTACAAAACAACAGTCAGAGGTTGGCAACACTGCTGCAACAAAACAACTGTCAGAGACTGGTAGTGGTAACACTCTCCTCTGAGCTACTATGTACAAAACAACAGTCAGAGGTTGGCAACACTGCTGCAACAAAACAACTGTCAGAGACTGGTAGTGGTAACACTCTGAGCTACTATGTACAAAACAACAGTCAGAGGTTGGCAACACTGCTGCAACCAAACAACTGTCAGAGACTGGTAGTGGTAACACTCTGAGCTACTATGTACAAAACAACAGTCAGAGGTTGGCAACACTGCTGCAACAAAACAACTGTCAGAGACTGGTAGTGGTAACACTCTCCTCTGAGCTACTATGTACAAAACAACAGTCAGAGGTTGGCAACACTGCTGCAACAAAACAACTGTCAGAGACTGGTAGTGGTAACACTCTCCTCTGAGCTACTATGTACAAAACAACAGTCAGAGGTTGGCAACACTGCTGCAACCAAACAACTGTCAGAGACTGGTAGTGGTAACACTCTCCTCAGAGCTACTACATGTACAAAACAACAGTCAGAGGTTGGCAACACTGCTGCAACAAAACAACTGTCAGAGACTGGTAGTGGTAACACTCTCCTCTGAGCTACTATGTACAAAACAACAGTCAGAGGTTGGCAACACTGCTGCAACAAAACAACTGTCAGAGACTGGTAGTGGTAACACTCTGAGCTACTATGTACAAAACAACAGTCAGAGGTTGGCAACACTGCTGCAACAAAACAACTGTCAGAGACTGGTAGTGGTAACACTCTGAGCTACTATGTACAAAACAACAGTCAGAGGTTGGCAACACTGCTGCAACCAAACAACTGTCAGAGACTGGTAGTGGTAACACTCTCCTCAGAGCTACTACATGTACAAAACAACAGTCAGAGGTTGGCAACACTGCTGCAACAAAACAACTGTCAGAGACTGGTAGTGGTAACACTCTGAGCTACTATGTACAAAACAACAGTCAGAGGTTGGCAACACTGCTGCAACAAAACAACTGTCAGAGACTGGTAGTGGTAACACTCTGAGTTACTATGTACAAAACAACAGTCAGAGGTTGGCAACACTGCTGCAGCAAAACAACTGTCAGAGACTGGTAGTGGTAACACTCTCCTCTGAGCTACTACATGTACAAAACAACAGTCAGAGGTTGGCAACACTGCTGCAACAAAACAACTGTCAGAGACTGGTAGTGGTAACACTCTGAGCTACTATGTACAAAACAACAGTCAGAGGTTGGCAACACTGCTGCAACAAAACAACTGTCAGAGACTGGTAGTGGTAACACTCTGAGTTACTATGTACAAAACAACAGTCAGAGGTTGGCAACACTGCTGCAACAAAACAACTGTCAGAGACTGGTAGTGGTAACACTCTCCTCTGAGCTACTACATGTACAAAACAACAGTCAGAGGTTGGCAACACTGCTGCAACCAAACAACTGTCAGAGACTGGTAGTGGTAACACTCTCCTCTGAGCTACTACATGTACAAAACAACAGTCAGAGGTTGGCAACACTGCTGCAACAAAACAACTGTCAGAGACTGGTAGTGGTAACACTCTGAGCTACTATGTACAAAACAACAGTCAGAGGTTGGCAACACTGCTGCAACAAAACAACTGTCAGAGACTGGTAGTGGTAACACTCTGAGCTACTACATGTACAAAACAACAGTCAGAGGTTGGCAACACTGCTGCAACAAAACAACTGTCAGAGACTGGTAGTGGTAACACTCTGAGCTACTATGTACAAAACAACAGTCAGAGGTTGGCAACACTGCTGCAACAAAACAACTGTCAGAGACTGGTAGTGGTAACACTCTGAGCTACTATGTACAAAACAACAGTCAGAGGTTGGCAACACTGCTGCAACCAAACAACTGTCAGAGACTGGTAGTGGTAACACTCTCCTCAGAGCTACTACATGTACAAAACAACAGTCAGAGGTTGGCAACACTGCAGCAACAAAACAACTGTCAGAGACTGGTAGTGGTAACACTCTCCTCAGAGCTACTACATGTACAAAACAACAGTCAGAGGTTGGCAACACTGCTGCAACAAAACAACTGTCAGAGACTGGTAGTGGTAACACTCTGAGCTACTATGTACAAAACAACAGTCAGAGGTTGGCAACACTGCAGCAACAAAACAACTGTCAGATACTGGTAGTGGTAACACTCTCCTCAGAGCTACTACATGTACAAAACAACAGTCAGAGGTTGGCAACACTGCTGCAACAAAACAACAGTCAGAGGTTGGCAACACTGCAGCAACAAAACAACTGTCAGAGACTGGTAGTGGTAACACTCTCCTCAGAGCTACTACATGTACAAAACAACAGTCAGAGGTTGGCAACACTGCAGCAACAAAACAACTGTCAGATACTGGTAGTGGTAACACTCTCCTCAGAGCTACTACATGTACAAAACAACAGTCAGAGGTTGGCAACACTGCTGCAACAAAACAACTGTCAGAGACTGGTAGTGGTAACACTCTGAGCTACTATGTACAAAACAACAGTCAGAGGTTGGCAACACTGCTGCAACAAAACAACTGTCAGAGACTGGTAGTGGTAACACTCTGAGCTACTATGTACAAAACAACAGTCAGAGGTTGGCAACACTGCTGCAACCAAACAACTGTCAGAGACTGGTAGTGGTAACACTCTGAGCTACTACATGTACAAAACAACAGTCAGAGGTTGGCAACACTGCAGCAAAACAACTGTCAGATACTGGTAGTGGTAACACTCTCCTCTGAGTTACTATGTACAAAACAACAGTCAGAGGTTGGCAACACTGCTGCAACAAAACAACTGTCAGAGACTGGTAGTGGTAACACTCTGAGCTACTATGTACAAAACAACAGTCAGAGGTTGGCAACACTGCTGCAACCAAACAACTGTCAGAGACTGGTAGTGGTAACACTCTCCTCAGAGCTACTACATGTACAAAACAACAGTCAGAGGTTGGCAACACTGCTGCAACAAAACAACTGTCAGAGACTGGTAGTGGTAACACTCTGAGCTACTATGTACAAAACAACAGTCAGAGGTTGGCAACACTGCTGCAACCAAACAACTGTCAGAGACTGGTAGTGGTAACACTCTGAGCTACTATGTACAAAACAACAGTCAGAGGTTGGCAACACTGCAGCAAAACAACTGTCAGATACTGGTAGTGGTAACACTCTCCTCTGAGTTACTATGTACAAAACAACAGTCAGAGGTTGGCAACACTGCAGCAAAACAACTGTCAGAGACTGGTAGTGGTAACACTCTGAGCTACTATGTACAAAACAACAGTCAGAGGTTGGCAACACTGCAGCAAAACAACTGTCAGATACTGGTAGTGGTAACACTCTCCTCTGAGTTACTATGTACAAAACAACAGTCAGAGGTTGGCAACACTGCAGCAAAACAACTGTCAGAGACTGGTAGTGGTAACACTCTGAGCTACTATGTACAAAACAACAGTCAGAGGTTGGCAACACTGCAGCAAAACAACTGTCAGATACTGGTAGTGGTAACACTCTCCTCTGAGTTACTATGTACAAAACAACAGTCAGAGGTTGGCAACACTGCAGCAAAACAACTGTCAGATACTGGTAGTGGTAACACTCTCCTCTGAGTTACTATGTACAAAACAACAGTCAGAGGTTGGCAACACTGCAGCAAAACAACTGTCAGATACTGGTAGTGGTAACACTCTGAGCTACTATGTACAAAACAACAGTCAGAGGTTGGCAACACTGCAGCAAAACAACTGTCAGATACTGGTAGTGGTAACACTCTGAGCTACTATGTACAAAACAACAGTCAGAGGTTGGCAACACTGCAGCAAAACAACTGTCAGATACTGGTAGTGGTAACACTCTGAGCTACTATGTACAAAACAACAGTCAGAGGTTGGCAACACTGCTGCAACCAAACAACTGTCAGAGACTGGTAGTGGTAACACTCTGAGCTACTATGTACAAAACAACAGTCAGAGGTTGGCAACACTGCAGCAAAACAACTGTCAGATACTGGTAGTGGTAACACTCTGAGCTACTATGTACAAAACAACAGTCAGAGGTTGGCAACACTGCTGCAACCAAACAACTGTCAGAGACTGGTAGTGGTAACACTCTGAGCTACTATGTACAAAACAACAGTCAGAGGTTGGCAACACTGCAGCAAAACAACTGTCAGATACTGGTAGTGGTAACACTCTGAGCTACTATGTACAAAACAACAGTCAGAGGTTGGCAACACTGCTGCAACCAAACAACTGTCAGAGACTGGTAGTGGTAACACTCTCCTCTGAGTTACTATGTACAAAACAACAGTCAGAGGTTGGCAACACTGCAGCAAAACAACTGTCAGATACTGGTAGTGGTAACACTCTGAGCTACTATGTACAAAACAACAGTCAGAGGTTGGCAACACTGCTGCAACCAAACAACTGTCAGAGACTGGTAGTGGTAACACTCTGAGCTACTATGTACAAAACAACAGTCAGAGGTTGGCAACACTGCAGCAAAACAACTGTCAGATACTGGTAGTGGTAACACTCTCCTCTGAGTTACTATGTACAAAACAACAGTCAGAGGTTGGCAACACTGCTGCAACAAAACAACTGTCAGAGACTGGTAGTGGTAACACTCTGAGCTACTATGTACAAAACAACAGTCAGAGGTTGGCAACACTGCTGCAACCAAACAACTGTCAGAGACTGGTAGTGGTAACACTCTCCTCTGAGTTACTATGTACAAAACAACAGTCAGAGGTTGGCAACACTGCAGCAAAACAACTGTCAGATACTGGTAGTGGTAACACTCTGAGCTACTATGTACAAAACAACAGTCAGAGGTTGGCAACACTGCTGCAACCAAACAACTGTCAGAGACTGGTAGTGGTAACACTCTCCTCTGAGTTACTATGTACAAAACAACAGTCAGAGGTTGGCAACACTGCAGCAAAACAACTGTCAGATACTGGTAGTGGTAACACTCTGAGCTACTATGTACAAAACAACAGTCAGAGGTTGGCAACACTGCTGCAACAAAACAACTGTCAGAGACTGGTAGTGGTAACACTCTGAGCTACTATGTACAAAACAACAGTCAGAGGTTGGCAACACTGCAGCAAAACAACTGTCAGATACTGGTAGTGGTAACACTCTCCTCTGAGTTACTATGTACAAAACAACAGTCAGAGGTTGGCAACACTGCAGCAAAACAACTGTCAGAGACTGGTAGTGGTAACACTCTGAGCTACTATGTACAAAACAACAGTCAGAGGTTGGCAACACTGCTGCAACCAAACAACTGTCAGAGACTGGTAGTGGTAACACTCTCCTCAGAGCTACTACATGTACAAAACAACAGTCAGAGGTTGGCAACACTGCAGCAAAACAACTGTCAGAGACTGGTAGTGGTAACACTCTGAGCTACTATGTACAAAACAACAGTCAGAGGTTGGCAACACTGCTGCAACCAAACAACTGTCAGAGACTGGTAGTGGTAACACTCTGAGCTACTATGTACAAAACAACAGTCAGAGGTTGGCAACACTGCTGCAACCAAACAACTGTCAGAGACTGGTAGTGGTAACACTCTCCTCAGAGCTACTACATGTACAAAACAACAGTCAGAGGTTGGCAACACTGCTGCAACAAAACAACTGTCAGAGACTGGTAGTGGTAACACTCTGAGCTACTATGTACAAAACAACAGTCAGAGGTTGGCAACACTGCTGCAACCAAACAACTGTCAGAGACTGGTAGTGGTAACACTCTCCTCTGAGTTACTATGTACAAAACAACAGTCAGAGGTTGGCAACACTGCAGCAAAACAACTGTCAGAGACTGGTAGTGGTAACACTCTGAGCTACTATGTACAAAACAACAGTCAGAGGTTGGCAACACTGCTGCAACCAAACAACTGTCAGAGACTGGTAGTGGTAACACTCTGAGCTACTATGTACAAAACAACAGTCAGAGGTTGGCAACACTGCTGCAACCAAACAACTGTCAGAGACTGGTAGTGGTAACACTCTCCTCTGAGTTACTATGTACAAAACAACAGTCAGAGGTTGGCAACACTGCTGCAACCAAACAACTGTCAGAGACTGGTAGTGGTAACACTCTCCTCAGAGCTACTACATGTACAAAACAACAGTCAGAGGTTGGCAACACTGCTGCAACAAAACAACTGTCAGAGACTGGTAGTGGTAACACTCTGAGCTACTATGTACAAAACAACAGTCAGAGGTTGGCAACACTGCAGCAACAAAACAACTGTCAGAGACTGGTAGTGGTAACACTCTCCTCAGAGCTACTACATGTACAAAACAACAGTCAGAGGTTGGCAACACTGCTGCAACAAAACAACTGTCAGAGACTGGTAGTGGTAACACTCTGAGCTACTATGTACAAAACAACAGTCAGAGGTTGGCAACACTGCTGCAACCAAACAACTGTCAGAGACTGGTAGTGGTAACACTCTCCTCAGAGCTACTACATGTACAAAACAACAGTCAGAGGTTGGCAACACTGCTGCAACAAAACAACTGTCAGAGACTGGTAGTGGTAACACTCTGAGCTACTATGTACAAAACAACAGTCAGAGGTTGGCAACACTGCTGCAACCAAACAACTGTCAGAGACTGGTAGTGGTAACACTCTGAGCTACTATGTACAAAACAACAGTCAGAGGTTGGCAACACTGCTGCAACCAAACAACTGTCAGTGGAGTGGCTGGTAAGACAGCTGTCAGAGGTTGGCAACACTGCTGCAGCAAAACAATTTTTAGATGATGGCTACACTGTTGTAACAACACAACTGTACGCGAAAATATCCCTAAATCAACTATAGTAGTAACATTGAGTAAGAGTAAACAATCCCTACTGATAATCTTACTTCTCAATGACTTCGCCAAACGCAAGAGGTGTCAATAAAATACCTTTGAACAAAGTCGGATTATTAATAAGTTGAATTGTCAGATGACGGACAGTGTAGTAAGTTTCCTGAAGTGTTTTCTGTCCCAACCCTTCCCTGCCACGGCGTGTCTCAACTTTTGCTATTGCCAATGACAATAATTTAAGTCCCGTGACCCTAAACCACCAAATAGCAACACAGCGTAGCGGCAGCACAATGACAATTATCGCATTTCACATAAACCTTAAAGCAGGAGATTATGCAAGCTACACCGGAGCTATAAAAGTCTATTATACCACTTTTCATCATTATGACAACAATAATTTGCACAGCTGGTAGCACAGCTAATGGCATTAGTACACAACACCGAGCAAAAACACGAAGGTGAACAGGTATAATGTAATGGACGAGCAGGGCTGCTAAATGGCCCACATCCATACTGGTAAACGCCGACAAGAAACAATAATTGTTTTGTTTATGTGGACCTACAAAAAGAAATAATTGGCTGGATTCCGAGGAGAGTAAAAAAAGTTGAATGAAGAAGTAGATAACACGGGATTGTGCGGAGAACCGGTCCTTTTGAGCGGCGCGCCGTGCCGCCAGCAGAGGTGACGCATAGAGTAAGCAAGCGCGGTACCAATGAGTGTGTATGTATGAAAGTGCACATAGTTCACAGCTAAATTGCTGTAAAGTTGACAGTTTCAAATCTCAAAGTCACTTCTTGGCGAGCTATAGCGCATCCGCATAGAGTTGAAAGATCAGGAACCACTGAGTATATACGAAAGTTAATAACTATTATATTTAACTGTATTATGATACAGTCCAAGGAGTCAATTTCAGATTTAAATATTCTTTCCTTTTGAGCTATGGTGTATAGAGTAAGAAAGATTGCTAGTAGAATAATATTAGAGTTATTTATTGGGCGTAATACTTAGTTAGTGACATGCCTTCAAACGAGTAAACTAAGCTGAGGGAGTTAGTGGACCAGTGAAATAATCATTCTTATCAGAGTCGATCTACTACAACAGTCCATCAGTACAATAACAGCCGATATTCTATATACAATTGATTACCACCGTATTTACATTTTCTTCGGACAGTTTTGCAAAAAACTATTTGGACGTTGAAATTAAATCCATAAGAAATTGTAATAACCATTGCTAGTTGGCTCAACCAAATACATTTGGAATATTTTACCAATTAGAATGATACTGGACAAATAGCATCAAATTCATACTTTAACAGAATAAAGATATACAGTACATATACTGTATTGCAAAATAAACCTAGGAGAACATACGACTATTATTTGGGTTCGGATATTATTTAGTTCCCCTCAAAATCACAAAACAAACTTCTGTCTCCATAAATATTGAGGAAGATAACTTATGATAGTATTGTTAGCTTAACAATACGCGGGCGAGGGCCAGAGTCGCTGTCGGTCTGGCGGCAGACGACGCGGCCGGACCCGGAAGTGACGTCAGCTGGCGCGGGCGCGGGAAAACATCGGCGCCGCCGCGGCTCTGCAATTAATTGTTTAATTGTTGCCAGATGGTGGCATCGATTACTACTCCGACCTCACTTGTGCTTCTGAATCTTTTACTTGCCTGCGAGTTACGTATAATTAGTGGGTTCTTTAGTTCGCTGGTTCTTTCCAGAAAGTAACCGTTGTAATTTAAAATTTAAAGCACACCTTTCAAAATGTTTAAATTACTGTCATTGGACATTTGAAATTATGTAATGAAACGATGTTGAAGGTGAGCTGGGCCAATAAGCCACGTATTTTCATAAAAAACAACAACAACAACTGACAATCAAGTATTTAAAGTGGAGGTCAAAAAATGAGGGGTGGTTCAATTTAAACAGCTTTTTTGTTTAGACATTTACGCAAATTTAAATAATTGATTGGGTACTTAATTCGGTTATAATATATGTTGAAACTGGATTTCAATACCTTTGAAAACACTGGATCAATAAACAACGAGGATTTAAACACTTGAGACGTTTCTTGTTTATTTCAAAGGAGCGATCAATCCATTTTTCCTTACTTGTGGACATTTACAAAGTCTTCTCCTAGGATAAAGTAAGCCATTCTGTCTAGAAGTTTCCCATTAACTTTTCATTGAAATTTCGAAATAAATGTTACTTTAAATCGATTTACATGGTTTTTGTCATACCAAATAAAATGACGATTAAATTTTATTTTAGCAAACACCAGAACATTTTACCCTATAAATGAAGATAATAGGCACTCGAAAACCCCGGTTTGCACATACTTTATGGGAGATTCGTGTAAGGGGGGAGGGGGGGTTCGAGGGGGCAATTTTGAAGCCTTCACATTCCTGGGTCGCGTCATTATACATTCGTTCCGTCTTGGCATTCCTTCCTTCTTCCTGCACGGGTATCAAACTAACCATGGTATGATGAGATGGCGGTAGCATAGAAACAAGCTGGGTTCTCATGTCACCGTCAAAATACATGGCAGGTGATGGGATTTTCATCTCAAACCCTCTTTGTGGAATATAAAAATGGTGGATTAGTGTAAATACTTAGCATAGCTTCCATCCCCGATTAGGACTGAATTTCTCAGATTTATAGCAACATTGAGTTGAATTTGTAATAACTTGGATTGTACAACACGAGAAACATAAAATAAACCCTTTAACTCTGCTCTAGTTAACTGTATAAAATAATACGCCTCAGGCTAATGTTGCATCCAAGAACAAAAAACGTCAGTTGAGCATCCCACAATATGTAGTGCTGTAAAATATGGGTTTCTTTTAACACTTGCAATTATTAGAGGCAAATTAAATAAACGTCAACTTATTGTAAACAATATCCTTACTGTCCCGATTCAGTCAATGCTATCATAGTATGAAAATGTGTGAGATATACTCGTACAGTATGGATATGATTTTACAGAGCTTTAGGACACTGCTATAAACAGTGTTCGATCGCTGCCAAAAGTTACTGTTTACAGTTTCTGGTTGGATAAAGCACAGATTAAAGAGTAGTGGTTGGAGGAAGTCGAAAGTAGTGTACCGTATGACAAAAGATATGTCCAAAATATATTCCAAGTGGCAGCTGAATAAAAATGTTCGTCTTTAAACTAAAAGGTCGCTAGTTCGATTCTAAGTGAGGTCGATTCTGTACCAAGATATCATCTGCTTGTGTTTGTTATTCGGCTATATATAATTATGCTATCTTATATGAATTTATAACAATGCCAGAGGGTATTTTGTCCAAGCCAATAGAATAAGTGAATAAACCAATGGCCATAAGTGTATAAACAATGAAAATAAACAAATAACATTGTGAGACAATGCAAAATGGTTTACTTTCGGTTTGAACATCAGTCAACAATATAATACACCAAGCGAATTGGGTAGCTAGGTAAATGGGGAAAAAGCTATTAGAAGCGGAAAAGGCTATTAAGAACGGACAACGGAAACAAAGGCCAATAACAATTACCAATTGAGATGGAATCGCCACCTAGGTGCGTATTTACAAAAATATGAGTGCAGGATGGGCATCACGACTCATGAGTGTAGAATGAAGTGAGATGATCTGTGCAGCTTTGATTTTGACTACGATCAGCTATTTCAAGTGAGATCTGAGATGCCTTGTATTACTACGTTCAGCTGTTTCGTTAGCTAGGACCTTGTAAACCCAATGACCAAGGTGTGTCCAGTCAGAACCATCAAAAAGCACCTGACTTTTTTTCATGACCAACCTGGCAATCTTATGATTAGTCGAGCAGCCAAATAATAATAGAAAATCAATTGGTTTTCTGTTCTATTTTTACGTGATTTCGTACAGATCGAGCACAGTAGCCTAAGTGCACAAGTGAGAAGACAAGGATGGGGGAAGGAGGAGGGGAAGGGGCAATGGCCTTGGCGGTAAACTCGTCGGGATCAAACGAACAAAACATGCAGGAGCAATAGTGACCAGAGAGAGAGAAGGGGGTAGAGAGAGAAAGAGGGGGGAGGGAGAGAGACAGCTGTGGAACGAACCCTGATAAAAACTAGACCAGACTAATGACGTCGGCAAGACTCCTCATTACAGACTTTCTCGTCCCCCGACCCTTGGACTATGAGGGAAAGCGCAAATAATCCCTCATAACGTCTTCAAGGCTCGCCGACGCCAACTTTCCCGGGTAGGAATTTGGCGGGTATTTGTGGAAAATGGCGGTAACGAGGTACTGTAAATAACAGGTGTTATATTCAACTACAGATTAGGTTTTACAATTGTTACTGTTATTGCTAACACTGAGTTTGACTAAGATTAAACAAGGGTGGCTGAGGAGGAAGTGATAAAATACATCTACGTGAAAACGAGAGTTGAGTGAAATTAAGTTATATTCGGTTAAGTAGATCACAACACAGCCAAAGTAAAAAATCTTAAAACGCATCGACATAGACAATACCTCATTTGGGGAACATGATCCAAACAGCCGACACCGTAAAAGATGTTCTATTTTCTATTACGTTTGAGAATAACAAAAATAGACCACATTATTTTTACCTATTTTTCCTTCTTCATTCGCCCTCGTGTATACAACACCATTATATAAAATTTACCGTAGGCCTAGTCACAGATAATAACTAACTTAAGAACTTTTGTTTTTGGTGACAAATTGATGTACGCACCGACAGAGATCGTGGTACAAATTCATTGTAATCAGCAAGTCTCCACTGAAACTTTAGGCTTCATGTCATCGAGAACTTTTACTCCCTCTGGTATAGCAATTGATAGCAGAGGTTAAAATGTTCAGCGTGCAGAAACTTGCATCCAGTTTCCTCCTCTTCATGTTAGTAGATGTGGATTTGGTGTGAGACAAAAATTGCTTGAAAGTTGATTTCACTAGTCTAGCAATTATTTCTGCAACTTCTTCCTCACTACATCAACATTGGCCGAACGTTGTAACCAGTTGTAACCCACACGCAAAGTGCAATTGGAATAGTGACACACCATCATTAGGCAAGACTGTGCCGGATTTTCAAAGGCGCCTCAATAGAAAGTTGTCCCGTGATAGTCTTCCACGCACAAGACTTGCATAGTCCCAGTGAAAACGAATAATCCCAGCAACCTCGCTAGCTAAGCCCGATTGCAATTTATATGATTTACTACAGGCAGGTTAAACACGACTCTTCACTCAAAAGCTTTACTGTTGATGTTAAAACGGCGTCACGTATTAACAGAAATCCGCGATAAGACAAACAAGATAATTAACACACCGCCTTTCTAACTAAGCATTTTGAAACACTGATTAAATTGGTATAAATGCTAAGTAAACAAGGAAATGCGATTGCATTATTGAAACATTTTTCTTTGGGGAATGTGGAAACCTGGAAGTTCCACAGTTCCTGTTGTTTAAACGACAATAAAGGGTTTTCTCCACTAATAATCAGTAAAATATAAACCTTACGAGTGTAACACCATTGTAGGTAATTATTATCATTACCGATTGTATACAATAACCAAAGGTATTACAATTATGGCTAATTGTGACACGTACAAGAATACACTAGAATGTTGTGGAATGTTCAGGAACGTCCAAGACCACCGTGAAACGTTTAAGAACACGTTTCAGAAGATTCTTTGTGGAATGTTCCAGAACTCACTAGAATGTTATGGAATATTCAGGAAGATCCCGTACCATTGTGGAATGTTCCAGAACTCCATAGAATGTTATGGAATAATCAGGAAGATCCTGTATCATTGTGGAATGTTCCAGAACTCACTAGAATGTTCTGGAATATTCAGGAAGATCCTGTACCATTGTGGAATGTTCCAGAACTCTCTCGAATGTTGTAGAATGCCTTTTTTGTATCGGTTATCTTCGATCACAATCTCATATTAACTCCCCCATGAGCTGTATGCTTATACAATGTAATCAACTCACTTCTCTTGCACGAATTTCGAAGTTTAGGTTTTCCATCTGACTCCAACTACTTCAGGACAGAAAGGTCAAGAGGTCGAACAGTTAATGAGTCAGCTAATGGTCTAAACAGTGCCAGACCAGAGACCTAGCACGCCAGACCCAGACCACGAGGTCTATATAAGGACCTGTAGCTCGATGTAGTCAGACCACTAACACTAGACCTCTAGACCCTAGACCTCCGACGTAGTTGACACTGGTTGGGCAAAGAAATATCAGTAACAGAAATACCAGAGATATAATTGAAGTAAAAAGTATAGAGGACGAGTCGTTTATTCAGCGCAAACATAACTAATTGATAATTGAACATTAAGTTTACTTTTCAAAAGAGACAATTTTAGTTAGCTGACCATACGCTGACACGGTACTGGTTCCATAACTTGCTCCACTAAAAAATCAATACATATGATTAGGCCTATGTAAATTGCAATATATATAGTATGGTGAAAGCTTGTATCTAAGACTAAAAGTTACAGTACTTCTCAAAACAATCCGCTAGGGCCTAATATTTCACGCTTTCGATTATTAGACTTTAAAGCCACGGAAACAACCTTTTGGAAAAGCCAAGACCTAATTTACCTCTCTAAATAATCAAACAATACTTTAGACAATAAAGAAAACAGAGGTTGTATGTTTTTTTAAGTGTATTCACTCTAAAGTATTGGTTGAAACCCAAGACAACTACTTACAACCAATACAGCACTTGCCTAAATAATCCACTACATTTCAAACGGCTTTCGTCTATTCGATTTCCAAGACGCGGAGACAACCTTTGGGACTACAAAATACAAACCTACCCTATTGTTCAGACAGGGTGAGTAGTAAAAGCCGCCGCTTTATTCTGCGAAGACCTCGGTTTTGTCCTCGGTTGCCTGTAGGAAAGTGCGAGAGCCGAGGTCCCGTTGTAGGCTTTCACTTTTATATGGGCAGCCACTGTACCCCGTGACCTAACGGAATAGCGGACAACTATTTGTAAATGTCCCATTTAATTTAAGGTGAGTAATTCTAATTTGTTAAATGTTTGGTACTAAATAGCAAATAGCAAGCAAAACTAAGCTTACAAAATAGATTATGATGCATGGAGAGATATTCATGATTTTATTTAATGTTTTTTAATTTGAAAATACTACCTAAAACTTTATAGTGTTTTAGCTTCCGGATTACTAATAAAATATTAAAATGGTGTAAAAATCTACTTTATGGTAATCCTTAAAATTGCTTACAGTAACTAGTTCTTCAGGCTGTACTAGAACGTACTTTCGTAGTTAAAATTTGCAAACTGAAAAAATCACGAAACAGTCTAACAAACAACACAAACAGCTGATTTAGTCCGATGCGATACAAGCAGAGAAGTTGAGTTTAGACTGCCTTTTAATTCACTTAAATCCTTAAATATAAGTAACAGAACTATTAGACCTACTGACCAAATATATTGTATGTTCACACCTATTTTTGGTGAAATAGTTATTACAACGTCCCAAATATCGTTGAGCAGTACAACAATCACTGAAATATTGGTCTACAAATTCGTTCATGGAGTAAATGGTCAAGACTAAGAAAAAATATCAATGTGTAGTTTTTAAGTAAAAGAATCCCTTGTTTTGTACAGCAACAAATTTCCAATGTACCCCCTTTAGCGTTCAACAATACGAGAAAGCCGGGTCAATACTTGAATGATCACTTAAAATTAGACCGGCATCGTAAATCTACTTGAAATACTGCGCTGCCGATAGTACAATCTCCATCGCAGTCTTTCTACTAATTTATCAGCTACTAATTTATCCTCAATAATTGCAGACAAAGACACATCTCTCAAACTTTTATCTGCTAAACTCAATGATTCTATGGAAGAAAGACGCTCTTTAGTGTCTCAACTTGAAATGTTACAACACCGTCTTAAAACAATACAATTAGACAAATGGTTGGATGACTCTATTATCCAATCATACTTTGTTTCTCTAAATGAGTGCAAAGCAGCAAAAGCCTCTAAGGCACTTCTTGTGGGTCCATCCATCAGTGAGCTTTTAAAGCATGGCTCTGCTGAGATTGTCGAGCAACAGCTATGTACCTTAGGGCTTATGTCCTCTAAGTATGCGTTTTTTTGCATAAATAATAACAATAAGATAGAATGGACTGAGAACGATGCTACATCTATTGGTAGGGGCTCTCACTGGAGTTTGTTGTTTGTAAATGTTGCAAATAAACTAGCTTATCATTTAGACTCTCTAGATGACGCCAATTTGAACCATGCTTTACTCTTGTCTGACAAATTAGGCATAAGTAGAAATAATTTCCATTCAGTACTGTGTCAAAGACAAAACAACAACT
This sequence comes from Macrosteles quadrilineatus, assembly GCF_028750875.1. NCBI lineage: Eukaryota > Metazoa > Arthropoda > Insecta > Hemiptera > Cicadellidae > Macrosteles > Macrosteles quadrilineatus. The sequence goes on along the minus strand of NW_026542599.1, from coordinate 6,998,218 downwards.
TTGAGTGTGGCTTAAATGTTATCTTGAATGCCAAGGTCATACTGTTTGGTTATTGTTCAAATTACTACTCTAATTTCTTGAGCTGGTACAACCAGTTTTTTTGTGCTGAAAGTTCTGGGGACAATGCATCTTTGTATGATACTCAGGTTACCTCAAATCTAACTTCTTTAACTGTAATAGCCGCCAGTCAGCCTGTGATCTGTGAGAAAGAGAAACCTCCTAGCCTTAAAGTTAGTCTTAGAAAAGTTGATAGTAAGGACTGGGAAGTTGTCAAAAAGAAAACGAATATGAAAACTAAAACCAAAGGTAGTATTCTACCTAAATCTCTAGACATTGACATATCTCTAGGGAATAGATTTTCAGCACTTGAGTCTTTGTCCCCACCTGACGATTCTCCATCTAATCCTGGCAAACCTGTTGAGTTAACATCCAAACCTAAAGAATCCTCTCAAAAAGTAAAGGATAAAGTTGTTGTTCCTATCAACCATGGAAGTTGCTGCCTTGTGTCCGAATCCATTAATCCATCCAATGAAGTCACTCAATCTAATTCTAGCATAAGTGTTAGTAAGAAAAGGTGTGTACAGTTAGTCAGTGACAGTCATGGTAGATATATTTCTAGTTTGCTAGAAACCAGAGCGAAGGGTAGCTTAGTTGTATCTGACTCAGTAAAACCCAATGCTAAGTACGACGATATTTTAATTAGAGCAAAAACTGTAGTTACTAAATTGAGTAATGACGACATTTTAATATTGATGGGTGGTACAAACAATATTGTAAACGGACGCTGTATAAACTTCACAGCTGAGCTAGATGTTTTTCTGAGTTCGTTACATGGCGTGAGAGTGATCTTAGTTGGACTCCCTCTTAGGCATGACTCCCCTTCCCTTAATCCAGAAGTTTCCAGAGTCAACCTTAGCCTTAAACATCTTGCTGCCCAGCACAAAAATGTGTCCTTCCTTTGTGTAGAAACCTTATATCGAAAAAACCACACCCGACATGGATTGCACCTTAACCGTGGGGGAAAATTCCATCTCTCTAACCTTCTTTACCACACCATATGTGGATCCTTTCTTCCCTCATTCCAGGCAACCACAAATGTTCTTGAGCCTCCTGCACCAGCTATAAATGTTTCCCACCCATCCATAACAGACACAATCATAGTTCCTAAGCCTACTGCTCGAACTTCAAAGTTCACCAGAACACCTTTACCAAAAATTATCCCCTCTACACCTAACAGAGAGACTTATCATACCCGCACCTTCCTCAATAAGAATTTTTTAGGAGCTGCCCTGAAACCTCGCGGAGTCCCTTGGTCACATTATCTCGGGAGGGTGTTAGGGCACAGCAGAAATCTCTAAAGTTGGCTCACCAAAATGTTAGAGGTCTTTTTAAGAAACTTAACGAGACTGAAATCTTTCTAGATGAAGAGAAACCTGACTTTATATGTTTTTCTGAACATTTACTTAAAGAAAATCACCTACAGAACCTTCGCTTGGAAAACTATGAGTGTCGAGCTGCATTTTGTAGATCTACTAAGAAGTGGGGTGGAGTTGGCATCTGGAGCAGACCCGAAATAAAATGTCAACAACTTGATTGTGAGGTGATGGAGGGAGTATGTGAGTTGGTCGCAGTGTCACTGAACTTAGAAAACAATGGGAAAATGCTAATTATTGCAGGTTATAGACCACCTAACAAAGAGTATGACAAGTTTTTTGACACGATTTCAGCTTGTCTAAATCAATATGTTCATAAACACAGCTCAACTGTTGTTTTGGGAGATTTCAATATTGACCTTTCCAAAAACAATTTTATAAGTCAACGTTTTGTGTCACTGATGTCAACTTTTAACCTTTACAATGTGATAACATCTTTTACAAGGGAGTTTAAGGGTTCTAAATCTCTTATAGATCCAATCTTCACAAATGAACGAAATAATAAAGGTTCAGTCACAGTTACTGGATTATCAGACCACCACGCTACGTCGATAATAGTGGAAACAATTCCTGCCACCCATAACCGTATAAAGTCTAAGGAAGTTAGAAAGATTGACGATGCTAATTTGAATGTATTTAGATATTATCTGACCTATGAGAAATGGCTTGATGTCTTTAATTCTGACGAAATGAATCTAAAATACAACACGTTCATTGACAAGTTAAAATACTATCTTGACTTATCTTTTCCTAAGACCATAAAAAAGACTAAACAGAGGAAAGTACAGAAGATAACTCTTAGTCCACAAGCTTTACAGCTTAAGACTGAACTGAATGATCTCTACTTGAAAACAAAAGACTTGGAGTCCACCCACTTTATGCGGGAATATTATAAGCGACTAAAATATAAATACCGTGCAGTCATTAAAGAAGAGAGGTCCAATGAGATATTTAAAAGAATTCAGTCGTCTGATAACAAAGCGAAAGAAATCTGGCAAATCATCAATAGCAGAAGACCAAAGAAATCAAACGATTTTAAAGAAATGTGTATCAGAGATGATAACGGTGAGCCGACTTACGATCCCTTGCACATTGCCTCCAGATTCAATGATAATTTTGTCAAAGTCAATGTTAATAACTCAGAGAATGGATTGAAAACAAGCGATGCATTGGTAGGACGACCTAAAGGCTCACTCTTCCTCCATCCAACATCAAAGGAAGAAGTAAAAGAAGTCATTGCCTCTCTGAAAAACAAAAACTCTGCTGGTTCAGATGAAATTTCAGTACAAATCTTAAAGAGTATGTCAGATCTACTAGCTGGACCAATTAGCCACCTGATTAATTTCTCTTTTGTCTCGGGTTGTTTTCCAGATGCCTTAAAACTTTCGATAGTCAGACCAGTACATAAAAAGGGTGATGAAAAAGACCTCAATAACTATCGGCCTATATCCATTTTGACTGCTATCTCGAAGATTTTTGAAAAGGTTGTTCAATTCGTTTGACAAATTTTTTTAAACAACATAATATAATATGTGAAAACCAACACGGATTTGTGAAAGATAGATCTACGACGAGTGCAATGTTTGCCCTCATTGATGACATAGTCTGCTCTCTTGATAAAGGAAACTGTTCCACGGGACTGCTTTTTGACTTGAGTAGAGCTTTTGACTCTGTTAATCATGACCTTCTAATAGAAAAATTACATAACTATGGAATAAGAGGTTTGGCGTTAGAATGGTTCAGGTCATACCTGAGGGACAGGAGGCAGTGTGTACGGGTATCGTCAGTCGATGAGCATGGATTTCTGCGGAAATTCAATTCACCCGAGCTCCCTGTCTCGAGAGGTGTGCCCCAGGGCTCCATCTTAGGCCCTACACTTTTTCTCCTGTTCATTAACGACCTTCCCTTGGGTGTTGAATCGGCCAGGACCATTCTTTATGCCGACGATACATCTCTTTCCTTGTCCAGCCCTGATGTAGAGACTCTTGAGCAATTGACCTTCTCTGAAGCCAACAAGCTAGTTCAGTGGTTTGAGAATAATCTGCTTTCGATAAACTCTCAAAAGACTCAACTTCTCAATTTTCATATCTCTGATCGATCTTCTAAGTATTTTAGTTTTCACTTGGATGAAGTACCAGTACACCCAATAGAGAAGACACCGTTTCTTGGGCTGATCTTAGATGAGAAGATTAATTTCCATGACCACATTCAATACGTCATCAATAGGGTAAGTTCAGGGATATTTGCCATCCGCACCCTTGCAAAGCTATCTAAGCCCGATGTCCTTCTTTCTGCTTATTACGGTCTCATCTTCCCTCATCTCGTGTACGCCTTGCCTATCTGGGGGTGTGAGAACAAAAGAACTCTATTTTTATTCCGCCTTCAAAAGAGGGCAATCAGAGCCATCTTTTCAATGAATAGACGTCAGACTTGTAAACCAGTTTTTCTATCATCCGAAATATTAACGTTCCCATGTCTCTACATCTACAAGACATTATCCTTTCTGCACCAAAACACTGGCAAGTTTAACACTCCAACAGACCATCATTATAGCTTGAGATCCACAAATACCCTCCCAGTTCCTAGACACCACACTTCCTTCTTTCAAAACCATCTCCGATATAATGCAATAAAAATGTTCAACCATCTTCCCTCTCACCTCAAAGCAGTATCAAACCATCTGAAATTTAAAAAAACCCTAAAATCTTTTCTTTTAAAAAAAGCTTATTACAGCGTCCGTAAGTTCCTGGCTGACGGCTAAAATAAACTATCAAACTTGTTTGATCATAGGTATCCTTAGTGTAAAAAAAAGAACAGTTATTATTTCTTATTTAAGTCAAGATACTGTATGTTTTGCTAAATGACATGACCAATGCATGTAATTGTTATTTTTGGTTAAATAAATGAGTTATGAGTTATGAGTTATGAGTTCTTGGTCTAAGTACATCTGAAATGAGAGATTCTTATCACAGATTATCCATCATCTTATCACAGCCTGATCCATTATGTGATAAGATAGCTGGTCTGATTTATTGTATATTACCCAGTTCGGGGGAATAATTCAACAAAGGGGTCGCTGACCACTGCCAAGTTTCGGTGCCAGAAGATTAGACATCTTTGTTTTTCAGACAAACATTAATTTATCTTTGCAAACGATACATGGAACAGTTTCAAGAGCTATGAAAGGATTGCACGTATCTCGAACTCGTTTTCTCTACTGAAAAGTCAAATAAATGCAAATAAATTGACTTAGCGAACTTACAGAAATTGGGGATGATTCTACTGTGCAACAAAACTAATGATAATTTACACTATTTGATTTTTGGGAACAGTATGGCCGAGCATTGAGTGGGCAGTGCAAAGGAATCATTGACCTTCAAGCAGGATCAATACTTACTAAATAAAACCTATTAATGACCAAAAAGCAACTGATAAGAACAGGTCAGACAAGATTGGGTTGGACCAGAATAGGATATTGAAACTACTATTTTAGAATTATTGCTTCAGGCGTTACAAAAGTAAATATTTAATTTTGCCCAAAATATTTCGCTTAATCTCAAACGTTGTTTTATAACTGTTCTCTACAATAAAAAATTTAAAAAATAGGTCGCAAATCTTTTAAAGTATTGGTTGGTTAGAAGACCCTCGACGAGGTTTATAACATCTTTAGCTATAATAATTTCTTTGTTATATTTTGCAAATGATTTCACTTCTACATTCCATCGTAGAGGCACTCAAGATGTATCGCATTCGGCATACAACTCCTGCAAGAGAAGACACTGGTCGCACTACGAGGAAGTATAGGAAGACGAGGAGGGAATGACCTTGACTCGGCATTCCAGAGGTCATGCAAAGCGGGAATTCCACCGGGAATTTCCGTCTAAATGGGAAAGTCAGTCGATCATAACAAAAGCTTCTATCGAAGTAAAGTATCGAATTTCCCAAGGTAAAAACAAGACGCTCTATTTAAAGAAAATTGTTAACATTATATTTTCATGATGGATTAAATAAATGCCTTTTTTGCCTCTAAAAGAAGGTGGAAATATAATCTACGTTGGATGTAGGGCCTATTTACATCTCTACCTTCACCCAAAATTGTGATTTTTCAGAGCTTTACACAATGATTCAAAAGTGAATGAGAAAACACACACAGTTCATGGTGAATGTGCCAAATCAATGAATCAAATGGATACGGCCCCTATTATACTTCGTTATTTTTAGTACAACAGTTAAGTCAATCTAGATAAACTTAATTGTGGGAACAAACCATCAATGGACATAAAAACACGTGTTAAGGAAACGATAAGACCTAATAACAAACTATCATGTGAACACAGATATAATAGAATTACAACTATAGAGATAAGATGGTGTAGAGGACAGATAAGGGGTTATCAAGTGATAAACTGATCATTGATTAATAACAGCGGTAAGAAAACGTTTGTTATGGAACAATTTGGATCATGAGTGTTATTTACATTTGTGGAAATATATATTTAAACTCTTGAAACTCTAGTAGGTACCTACTAATTTTAGTTGAAACCCCAGTCACTTTTTGTACGCTTTATTCTGAAAGACGACATACTATTTGTTTTTAAATAACGAATTGAATCAGAATCGCTTTAAGTCTAACCCATAATATACACCACATATACTAATGACAAAATATAATCCAATTCACAATAACATAAGTACCGTAATCCAACATACCGATTTACTCACAATCTCACAAGTATAATTAAGGGTACATGGCGTTCTGCTTTTTCATTATTTTAAATACAGATTTTGTGATGAGAATATGAAAATCCTTTTGTGAACTCTCGAATACCGTGGTCATGTCTACGTCGACAGAAGTCATCGGAATTCTTCGAATAGTTCAAACCGCTCAAAGTCAGCAACAATCTAAAAGCATTTTTCGGTAACGCTAGAGCGCGCCTTCTCTGAGCTTGGAGACAAAAAACTCGTCTTGCCGCCAAAGGACAGACATGTCGCCGCGCCTGGCAGCCATGGAGTAATAAACTGTGACAACACAGAGGATAAACTTCTTATCCGTAATGTACTGTATCAAATACAACTTCCTTTCAGCCTGCGATGCCGGTCATGAGTCTCATGAAATTATAAGACCGCTGCAAACCGATCCATACCTATTATTATATGATTATTGACAATTTCATGTTTTAAACTATAATAGCATCACTGAGCTAGAAGTACAACCGGACACGGTAACTCCATGGTGGAAGTATTTACTTCCACCATGCGGCAACTCTGCTAGAAATTCAAATCACTGTAATTTTGTTAGGGTGGTACCAACTAGAGAAATCAGCTCATTGACTCCTGGCTCTATTTATGTGCGATCCCACAATCCCCATCCCCTAGTTCAAAATGTACTAAGAACAATGCACTTTATCCCCTAGTACAAATTGCAACCAACCTCTTACGATTCCCTCATCCAGTACTACCTTCAATTCAGTATTATGTCTAGCTCAGAGGTTAGGAAAAATATTACAGTATTTATTTTCTGTTCTATTCTATTGTTATTCTGTCTATAATTTAATAGATTGTAGCAAACGTTTTAACACAAAAAATAACTTTAGCATTCGAATAGATTGTTGTCACCTTTCGTTACACGGACAAGAACGTTTCGTCTATCCATGCAGTCAAGAACACTTCTCGTTCCCAACGAAACAAATTACAGTAATTTCAGTTGCGTGGCGATTTCTTGAAAAGTAACAGATAGGTCTATGACAAATGTTACAATAAATACAATAATCTGTTCCTTCCAGTTCCGGACATTTTGACGAGTAATAAAATAGGATATAAGTCACCCGAAGACGCATAAAACATCTCGGTTACCTAATCTACTGTGAAAATCTTGTAGTTACTAAAAAGTAACAATGAAGCTGTACTCTGTTACCAGAAAGTAACCAGTTCACGCGTATATCACAGTTGCACGGAGGATGGAACAGGAATGTGCGGAGGCTCCATGGCGACTCCGTTACTTCATCTCCAACATTCCACAGCCTTTCTCTCCGGATAGGAGACCTTTTAGCGGTCTTTGATCTCCCGGCGAACTGGCTTTGGAGGTCTTTGGTCATGTAGTCCCTGATAACCAAGAATGATGCGCGCTTTCTTTTGACACAACATTTTCCCTTGTAGTTTATTTTTGTGCGGTAAGCTTTCAAAATCAATGCATCTTGTAGAACTACACCAATGGTTTCCATTCTTTGGGTAGACCACTTTCCAGATTATTTTTGCTAGTAATTGTTGCTAAATAATTAACTTAATTAGCACGACTTGACTCAAAAAGCTGACTAATAGGACAGATGCAGTCATGAAGTGAAATAGCCGTAATTAGACGTATTATTTGATAATACGAACCGTCGGTATTCTACAAGACTATTCTTAATCGTTAATAGAAAATGTTTGTCCTAAATGTAAAGGTGTAACAGTAACCGGTTTAGCTTCATACTAGCTGTGTACCCGTTCTACGCACGGGGATCTTATAATATTCAGTTGAAACCTTCTTATATAACGAACAGCAGTTGGTTTGCATATTTTAAGATATGCTGGCCAAACTATTATACATAGCTTCATTTTATGTTGTTTTTTGTTGTTCCGGATCGGTATGACAATCAATAAAAGGTTAAATTACCTCTGTGTCTGCCGGTCGATCCTATAACGGTAGGCTTACTTTTATTTTTACTATCTGATCTCGTTTGCATGGCTCAATCACGTCCTGGTTGAAGTTCGTTCGCTACGCTCACTCACCTGTATGTTGGAGCTCGTTCGCTGCGCTCACTTTCCTTCAGGTTAGCTCGTTCGCTACGCTCACTTGCCTTCAGGTTAGCTCGTTCGCTACGCTCACTCGCCTCCAGGTTGCAAATTAGCTGTTGTCATAAATGTAAAAGAAATAATAGTGCTAGTGCTGCAACCTGTTGGTAATCCTTGTAACTTTAATGCTATTGAACATCACAGAACAGAACCAACTTGTTTAATTGAAACAGCTGTTAAGATTCAATAATTTCATTTCTCATAAGGTTAACATGGGCTTCCAGAAATTCCACGTCAAAAATCGACAAAAACTTGATTTTCAAGGGTTTACTGTTAAATATCTAACTGTCTCATATTCGATGAAATACGTCTAAAACCATCTCATATATGTATAGTATTTGGAAAATAAGTTTCAGGCGGGACAGTGCTATAGTTATTGAGGAGTAGTTGTAATAAAGTGCGTATTTTAGCGTTACCAAGAGAATGACAGATAGACAGACAGAGACAGACAGACAGACAGACAGACAGAAATTGAGATAAGGTTTGATTCGGTTTCTCTGACCTATGAAATGTAAAAATAACCAAAAAGTTCATTATTCTAAGCAATGTACAGACAAAACTCTAATTTTATTTATATAGATTTTCAGTAGAATACAACATTTCATACCTAAACCACGATCGAAAACAATATGTCTAATAATGAAATATCCTACAGTAAACAACCAATACGGGAGTGTTCCTCAACATGTAGATCCCTGGCTTTCAGGGACACTTTCATATTGCTATGGTTAACTCTATCCTTAACTCTGTATGACATTGGGGGTTTATCCTTAACTCTGTATGGCATTGGGGGTTTATCCTTAACTCTGTATGACATTGGGGTTTTATCCTTAACTCTGTATGGCATTGGGGTTTACAAAGGCGAAAAGTTGTACTCAGCCATTTAATCATCCCCTGGCAATATTGCACGACCTCTGTAATGAGCTAGAGTTGGCAAGAATTGTTATTCGCCGATCGAGTTTCTCTTGTATAGCCTTATTGAAGGCTCCACCGTTTTGTACTACAGAAACATCGTCTGAATGTTGACTCGTCCCTCACAGTCTGCTATATTTGGACCGCAGATATTCCTAGAAGAGAGGGAAGCAGTACAAACACAATATTTGTGTACAAGCCAGGCGGGAATCGCTCGACTATAAACTATAAACAAGACGTGGGCTGGTATCCAGTGTAAACTCTGTCGACGGATTAGGTTAAGTGTACAGACCTAGTCCAAGCTTGTCTTGGCTTCGATTGTGAGTTCGAGCCACATTTAAGTGGTTTTATTGGGCATCTAGACGAAGACCCAGTCAATACAAATAAATTTCTGCCCAATGAGAAATAAGGATTGTTGTTAAGAGAAACACAATAGGGCGTTTAGTGTAAATGTAAATAAAAAGTAACAAAGTACTGTGTTGAGAAATTTGAATATCAATGTAACCAACAATAATACAAAGATTTCGTTAGCCCTTGCTAAATTGAATGAGGAATATTTTAAACGTATATGTACATTTGGGAGGAATATATAAACTCAGAATTTGGGGTAGCCTACTCCTCCAAAGGTTATAGGCTACTTAGCGTACCGGTAAGTTTTGACCAAGACTGTTTATTAAAGAAAACATAAGGACGACTGAGTCCAGGTTTGAACCATCTCAGGACCGAACCAACGAAATTTGATTAGACGAACACGACGTCCACTCGACTACGCACTTGCTGTGGAAGCTTGACCAAGCTTGACTCTGTAAGGGCGCATTGATTGGGGAAATCCTAGAAACAACAAACCAAGAGAGCTGGGCCCAGTTTCGAACCATCAAACTGCTCAACTTTTCTCAGGATCGAACCAACGACCTTAGATTACAAGGAGAACACTATATTCACCCATCTAAGCATCTATATACCACAAAAGATGGCGGATTCAGACGATTCAGTGAGAAAATCCCGCTGGAAACGCGCCGGGCGACAACAATCGCGCCATGAAAACAACGCATGCGCAGAGGACGACCGACGCGCAAGGTCGTCCATCAGTCACCCAACATGCGCAGGACGAGTAGTAGCGGCGGCGCATGAAAGGGAACCGAGATGCGCAGCTTGGGTAGTACCACAGCCATGAAAGGCTGCCGCTCCCATTTATTATTCTGGTGGGCAATATTTAAATCGCTCCGACCTGCCGGGCACCCGTTACCTAATACGATCTTTGGGGGTTTTCGATTTTTCACGTTAACGTTCTTTGGTTTGTATGGTGAATAATGGAGGTCTTCTAGTGTTCTTGGTAGATGTATTAATTATAATGGAGGCTACAACATGTTGTATTGGCAAGTCTGCGCATTGGACTGAACGTGCTAGGACAGATCGGAGTTTATATTCTGTTTACAGACGATGTATTATGTACATGTAGCATATTGGGTGTGCTCTCTGCTATGTAACCTAGTTTTCCTTCCGCCACCAGGTAGGAATGCGTCTTGTCAGTACACCAAACACCAAACGTGTCGTTTTGGTCCAGAAATACATTAGTACACTAAAAAGGACCTCATACCGTTTCGGGATGAATGTACTGTACTCATTACATTACGTTGAGGAATGGACATAAGTCTGAGTAGCATACGAGCAATTTAACCAGAATACGAGTGAAGTATGAGTGTAGAACATCGATATATAAACACAATATATATCGATGGTGTAGAATAGAATGACATGTCTTGTGTGACTTTAACAGATCAGCTGTTTTGTCAAGACCATTTTTAAAGACCAATGAAAAATTCCTGTTTGACATTTTCAACCGAAAACCTTCTCCTCCTAAACATAGTTTGTGGAGCAAGTATCGGTATTGTTATCATGTTTTCGAGTATGGGTTTAGGTGGAAATATCTGTTTTGGGTCCCCCTGAACCCAATAGAGCGGTTAAGATAAATCATCCACACATAATAAAGTGTGTTATGGCCCTTTTAACACTAAATAAAATGTTGCAACCCCCTTTACTGTAAAAAGTACTGTTTTACCCATAGAATTAATAGCATAGTTACTCCCACCATAAGGGACCTGCTAATGGGAGAAAATATGTGGCTAATTGCCGTTTATTAGAATTATATGGTACAGTCTGGGTTAATAAATCAATATACAAAATCACGTTGACTGAGGATTTAAATATTTTCTTAAGATACGTCATAAGATATTTAGCACTGCGATTTACCTCTCTAGTGTCAGACATAACAAGAATGTTCAATAAGCTGAATCACACCAAATTTAGCACAAACATTCACACATTGATGCACCGAGTCGCGAGTACTGGTGTGTGCGCGTGCGCAGGTCACCGATAACGTCATTGTCACGTGGTACACAGACGCCAGTCAGCTGTTGATTGTTTACTAAACAGCTGGTCGCTTTAACTACACTTGTCTGGAACCATTGTTACAATATGACGCCATACGTATACACATAATCTAATTATGAATGATGGATTGTTGTAAACAAGGAGTCTTGGTTTAGATTTATATTTTAAAGAATCACGTATATTTCAGCGGGTTAATTTTATTGAGGTAATGTAGATTGTGTTATTTGAAACATATATTTCAGTTTTGAGGTTATGTTACCGAAGTACTTATAAGATTGCGCCCAAACAATATACTTCAAAGAGCTATAAAGAATGGATAAATTGTTATTACGCTTATTTTAGTTAACTATTATTATTTCGTAGGGTAGATTTTATAATATTTTTACCTTTTTCTTATTATTAAGGGACGTGCAGTTGTTTCCCTATAAGCCCTCAAAAGCATAGACCTATATTTAAAATATGATTCCAAAACGTACGTCTAAGCTTACTATTTCTATCTCCAGTGCTGGTAACATTAACTACAATAGCAATAATAACCCAACGAAACCAAAATCTAATAAATCACAAACACACAGAAATTCCAAAATTCTTCAACAACCCCGAAGGAAAGAATTTACAGAATTACAAAAGCGAGCGATTCTCAACCACGAAGTTTGCACAAGTGGTTAATATTGTACCAAAGCATATCCCACATCCCAGCATTCCACACTGGAATGTTCCGTGAAATCAGTTTAAACTGATAAAAACGCAGTGAACACCTGACATGGCGGGTCGGCGCTACAAAGCGTCGGCTGCTACAGGAGAATAAAGCCCGAGATGTTAGGTTCCAGGTAAATGCAATCCGGGCACAATAGTCCTTCAGGGAAGCTACGCGGCAGCTGGCGCGGGCAGCGGGCTTCTAGGGAATTGGGAATTTGGAAGTTTGAACACCAGACGGTTTTTGGAATGACTCGCTTAATCTCCTGTGAAACGTGTTAGCATACACGTCACGCTGTGTGGTTTGCACTGGATATCCTTTTGAACATGCGGCCCTTGAACCAATTGAATACTTTTCTGGTATGCAAGAGATGTTGGCGTACGTGATTTTTGGACAATCCAAATTGACACATATTTTGAGATTTAATCCTTGAACCGAATGAACTTAGTTCAGATCGTTCATATCTAATGTATCTATGTAAGTAAATCGGTCCCGGGTCTAGGTATTTCCTTATGGGAAATAGCTTCAGTAATATAAGTTAAAGAAAGAGCCTTTAGCTAGGGAAATTCGCTCTACGGCGCACTCGATGCATATTAAAAGTTGTTCAACCTGTTGATCGTTTCAAGAAGCATTTCTCTTAGCGTAGTACTGTTAAGAAAAGTATTGGTATGAAAAGTAGTGGTTACGTTTATGTGCAGTAGGGGCCTATTCATTTATTTAAGTTTTATTAGATTCTCTTTTCTGTGGGAAACTTGAAATCCAAGAAACAAATCATTTTATTTGCCATCACTAAAAATCTTATTTGATCGATCTACAAAAGTCAACAGTGGCTCGTTCTTTGACGGAATTAAGTGATGAACCGATGTACGTAAAGCTTGTTTGTTCACCCGTTTAAACTTAAACATTGATCGTACAACAAAAGATATTGCAGTAAAATGTTGTATGTGCCACAAACAATGCCGCAATTATGACTTGAATTCACAATAACATAGAGATAACACCCTCCACAATAATTCATGACAAAGTTACCTCAACCCATAAATCAATCTAGCCAAAACAGACAAACACACTGGCAAACGCAATCCCGTCATCCCGATCTCCACCCTACAACCTATACGCATAACAGCTGGCGGGTTGTGTTGCGGTACCGTTTATTTTGGCCGAGGCCGCCATAATTATGAAACAGAGACAGTAAGTTTCGACATTTATCGTGCAGGGATGCTGCCAACAGCTGATGTTTTCAGCTCGGACTGTACACGGCCCTAGGTGAGATCTGTGGTTCTCGGAACTGCCTAGGAGGGACAGAAGGGAGACTACCCTACGTGATAAAACGCTTCCTGCCACCTTTCGATGCACTCGAGGAATTTCAAGTGAAAGTTGGGGATATAGTTTGGGATGCACAATATTTTATTGGGTTACGCCTAAACCTCGGAAAAACTCCAATACAGTATTAGTATTTGTTTTTGCGATTTCAGCGTTGGATTCCATACTAGATTGTAGTTAGGGTTTGCCAAATAGTATCACAACATAATCCTATCAAAATGCGATTCTGTTGCATTTCTATACTATATGCTCATCTTTCTCTTTAGTAATTTAAAAGCGTGTAGAAGAAATTGCAGTAGTAAGATGTGTTACTGAAGTCAAAAGAAGCTCACTTGAATTAATCCACAAGGAAATCATGAATGTAAACTACCTACGATCATAAACCAAAGGCGTTCAACTTTCCAAGTCACTTTCAAGATCCTTCACCATAAATGGTGGTCGTGGAATGACCTTACAACAGACAAAACGAGCAATACTTGAAGACAACAGTTCCATGGGGAAACTGAGAGTACAAATCCTACGACACCAAATGGGTTTTCAGCTTTCGCACACAAATTTTCCGTCACCAATCCCGCCTTACAATAATTGACAATAGTTGGACACTCACCAGTAAATTGTTTATATCCACTTAATATCTTGGTTTTCCACCACCGGACAAGGTGTGTAGCCATGCGGTAGTCGTTCATCGACGCTTGACACATGAGTACCACATATGCACAACACTCGCTCACTTCCACATGCTTCGCGCTAGCTCCGCTCGAACCTCTACTCAACCGCTGACTGAGTCGAGTCGACCGAACGCTCTCCCCTCCCCACTCCGCGCTCTCTCACTCTCGGCTATTATCTCTGGCGGCGACTATAGAGGCCCCCTCCCTCTTACAAAAAATCCTTTTTTATCTTTTCTTTTATTATGCTCAATCTCTCCTTTGGCGGCGTGGCGCGCCGTCCTGCCCGCTTGTCGCTGACCGCCGGGCTATTTGTCACTTCGGCACTGTACGGGAATGCTCTTACCCTTTCGGGATTGTAGGTGGTCGCGTACGTAGAACATGTGAAAAACTGTACATTGAAAAGAACAGAAACAGTCAAAGTAGATAAAATGTAACGTCTTGAAATACGCTCAAACAATGGGCCACAGAAAATGCTTCCAAAAGTCCTACGTGTTCCAGATTACAGAAAATCCCACAATATTAGTTGTTGTTCTGTATCGTACAATTTAGATGTTGTTCAGTAACATTCCACAACATTAGGGTTCTAGAACAACCGACAACATTATAGCTTTTTCTAGAACATTCCGATTAGAGTTTGTTCTAGAACACCCCACAACATTCAAATTGTTCTAGAACATTCCAGAACATTAGGGGTCGTTCTAGAACATTCTACAACGTTAGAGTATGTTCCAGAACATTGGTGGTTGTTTGAAAACATCCCACAACATTAAAATTGTTCTAGAACATCCGACAACATTAGATGTTGTTAAAAAAATGCTGCTCAATCTCTTCAGTATTTTTACCATAATTTTCTAAAAGGACGAATCTTTCAGCCCTTATATCTTCAAAAGACCGCCTTCCACAAAAACGGGTACTTTCTTCGTGAACGGGGAAGTTTACCATGAAACATGTCACATACATCCCTTAATCATTCCAGGACTGTATTCTGAGTGTCAGCAGGCCGCAAATTGTACAATTATTCATTTGATCATTTACTGTAGGATTTTTTCCATAACTGCTACCAAATTGTTAAAGTTGAAATCTAACTCTTGGAGACAGTGATGCTAAAATGCAAACTGCACACAATATCGCTAAATAAACCTGTGGTTGCTATGTATATTTTACTACTATTTATATTATACGTTGTCAACAAAAACAATGTAGTCAAGTTCGGTGGATTGGAAGATGAGACATTTCGCTTGTGGCTTACATAGGTACCCACTTTGCACATTCTTTGATATTACCACACTTAAAGGATAGTATACACTGTTATAGTTATAGACATTAGGCCACTTTTAAAATATTGTTTTTACACATTATGGTACTAGTTGGTGTTTGGAAACTTGTACAATTATATCACTCTTATTTATCTTTGGACTTTATAGAACCTTCTAAAATACTATTTTAGACATTATGGGACTGTCTGAAAATATTTGAAACCATGACACTTACACATTGTATAACACTAATTGTTTAAGACGTCATAATTATTTGAAACATTTTGTTTTTGAACAAAGCGACTAGTCGATAATGTTGGACATTATTAAACGTCTCTATAGCCATAATTGTCATCGTAGGATATTCATGTAAACCCGTGCTTAGATATTACAGTGGTGGGCACGTGTAAAGTCAAACATGAAATTGCAGCACAGTATTGCAGTAGGCGGTGGTCGACGGCCGTGTGGCCGATAGGATTACCTGTGTGTGTGTGTGTGAGTGTATACAAGTCTGTGTGTGTCCGTGTTGGTGAACATCAAAGACGCCGCCACAATCGCTAGATTGCCGCGAAGACTTCGCAGTTAAACACTACGTACGTTAATGTTTTCCTTCAGTCATTAAAAATCTGTTACGCACACAGTTTAGAAATTATTAACGCAGTAAATAAAGTTACCCCTGTGCTGCCTTGGAACCGGTTCCGTTCTTGTGTCACTGAGCACCAATGTTTTGTGTAGTTTGCATTTATTAGAAGAGATGTAGGAACCAGGAAGAGGCATTTTAATGTACCAACGACCGTTTAAGCTTATCTTTCGACCATAGAACGTTATACAGGTTGATGCAATGAGAAAGGCCTAATTTTCTTCTCCTGCCACATGATAATGCAACAATGAATGAAACAGCTGTTTTTGTAGGTAACTTCAATAATCAAACTGTTTAGTAATTTCAGTAAAAATGGTAGGGGTTATTAACGACGTCGATTTTCTGTAGTGACCTTTTTTAAGAATGACATTTCTTTTGCGAAGACCCAGAAATTGTTCGGTCCTCATTACATCGTCGGATGGCGCTATTCCAGATCGGAAAACGATCAGGAACTGGCTAAAATTATTTTTAATAGCAGCTTGAACCCTTACAATAATCGGTGGAAGCCGAAAACCCCTTGGTACATGTGGGAAAAGTGCGAGTCGCAGTAACTCGAAGTTGCCAGGAAACATTCGTTGTTGGCGTTGTTGCAATCTTTTCTTTAGATATTTTCTTTCTGTGTGGGTCTCCCTACAAGCCATTTTAAGTCGCACCGGAGATTTTCTTGAACCCAAGTTAAGAAATAATTCCTCAGCAAATTTTAGTTATTTCTGAATAAATGGTGGAACGAATATTCGATGGAGTTTTCGAGCGAAAGAATGTCAAGAGGACAAGGATGTCACTTGAAGGACGTTGTTTTCGAGAAATGGATACGGTAATCAAGTTGCCCGTTTAAATTAAGCAGAGTTAGTTAACGCCGAGGGTTTTCATTTCACAATGTACCCATAGTGGTGCTGACATTTCCCCACGTCCCCACAGTGGTACCGACATTTCCCCACGTCCCCATGGTGTTACTGATATTTCCCAACGTCCCCACAGTAGTTCCGACATTTCTCCACGTCCCCACAGTAGTGCTGGCATTTACCCACGTCCCCACAGTAGTGCTGGCATTTACCCACGTCCCCACAGTAGTGCTGGCATTTACCCACGTCCCCACAGTAGTGCTGGCATTTCCCAACGTCCCCACAGTAGTGCTGACATTTCCCCACGTCCCCACAGTAGTGCTGGCATTTACCCACGTCCCCACAGTAGTGCTGGCATTTACCCACGTCCCCACAGTAGTGCTGGCATTTCCCAACGTCCCCACAGTAGTGCTGACATTTCCCCACGTCCCCACAGTAGTGCTGGCATTTCCCCACGTCCCCACAGTAGTGCTGATATTTCACCACGTCCCCACAATAGTGCTGGCATTTCCCCACGTCCCCATGGTGTTACTGATATTTCCCAACGTCCCCACAGTAGTTCCGATATTTCCCCACTTCCCCACAATAGTGCTTGCATTTCCCCACGTCTCCACAGTAGTGCTGGCATTTCCCCACGTCCCCACAGCAGTGCTGACATTTCCCCACGTCCACATGGTGGTATTGACATTTCCCCACGTCCCCATTGTGGTACTGCCATTTCTCCACAATCCTGCACTATTACTACTATTTCCCCACAACCCGGTACTAGTACCAACATTTCCCCACTACCCTGCACTAGTACCAACATTTCCCCACTACCCTGCACTAGTACCAACATTTCCCCACGTTCCTGTACAGGTGTGGCGCGCAGAAGACGACGGTAACTCAGGCGCGGGCTGCAGCTGTCGCCCGCTACGCTAATTTCCGATTTCCCGGCCCGACCTTAGATGTTGCCGCCACAAAAACAGGTTGCCAGCCGACCGGTCGCCCCCCTCCCCCATCATAACACAATCTCTCTCTCTCCCCCCCTCTCTCTCTCTCTCTCCACTCTCCTAGGAGGCCGGTGCGGCGCTGTGTTCTTAGAAAAATTGGAAACGTGATGGACTGTAGGAGTTCCGTAAACCCTGCTTTGTGGATGTTTTGTGGCATCGGAATTTTAAATGTTTAACAGTACATGTATAACTTTATTCGGTACTACTAATCTTAATAATCGATCGAGAATGGCTGAGGACATAAACATTAAAACCCAATTTTAGTTAAATTTGGCAAAAGGGGTGAAAAGACGCGAAAAATGTGTGAAATTCGGCTGAGGATTGCAATATCCTTGTTTAACATCTCAATATAGTTTTGGGTTTTAGTCCAAGTTGTCCCTCAAATATCTGAGAGTATACCGAACTGAATTACCTGTTTTGACTTGACAATTCAAGAATGCTTGGTTCCATACATTACTGTGTTTTGCTCACAGATGCGCTCAAGTCCTGAAGGGAGTATTCATTCATACTTATTTTCTATTCTATACATAATATAAGGCACATAGAAATACTCGCTGCAGGGGAAGTACTCGCATGAGCACCGGCCTTGGTCTAAATCCTTCCATCGCCAACGGATTTCCCAACTTAAAAGAGCATTAAAATTAATTATAAGAGAAGAGACGGAATATTTATGGGGGTTATAAAACAAAGTCTGCTAGAGGTTTGCTTAGATTTTTGTATAAGTATGGTTTCAGTACTAATAAAATCACCGAGTTTTAATCAAATATCTACGAATTTAGTATAAAGAAATCTTGATTGAAACACTTCAATACACTACTTCACTTTTGTTACAATAGGCATATAGTTTTTCGATTCAATATAAGAGCAACAATACAACAAAAACTAAAAAAAATACCGAATCACCAGAGAAAAATATTTTCCTGTAGGTGAATTCCTAAGACGCTCCTCCAAAACAACACGACCTACGAAGCTCTTCCGTGACACGTACACGCTGGCACCGCTGCGTGGCAGAGGCAGGGATGGCACGATGTGGCAACACTGCGCAGGTAGATGTGGCAACGCCGCACCACAGCGTATAGTTAGGCGCGGGGCGGGTAGTAATTGGTGGCGTAGCGCGCCGGCGGCAACGCTTTGAAGCGCCGACGCGCTCCGCCGGCCAGTAGCCGTGCGCTCAATCTTTGATTCCCGGCAAAAATGACAAGTCGTCATTGGAGATCAAAGAGGCCGCCTGCGCGGTCACCGCGGCTGCGCAGTGAGGTTGCGCGGAACACGTAGTTACGAGACATGCGTATCACACGTTTGTGATTGCAAAGCGGTTCATCAATTACTTGGACTGTACAATGATTTTACACATAAAAACATTTATTTCTAGGGCATTTTTCAACTGTACACTAAACCCAAGTTTTTTCCTATTTTTCTATTGATTAGCACTTTACAGAGTTTTAAATGTACGGCACTTCTAAATACACTAGCAAATTCATGGCCTCTTCCAATATATAGAGGCAGAGTACAGTTATGACCAATACTTTCTGCCCTGAACTGAAAGAAGTATTTCATATTATATTGCCGTATATTTCTCTGATGGAGTTTGCCAATAGTTCTCACTGCTCTTTTCTGCTGATTGAAAACTATTTTAGCTTGACATTTGCAAAACTGGCCCACAGTCTTATTCTTGACAAAAATTAACGAAGAGTAGATCGAAATATATATTTAAAATGACTTCCTTCGTCCAAAATTTTATGTTAATGCATTTTGGAAGTATTCTTGGCACAAATACAATCAAATTCTCTACCCAGGTTAGGCATTAAATGATTGGAAAATTTTGTCAATGGTGCATGTGTACGGAGTTGTACCAACGCATCATCATCCACAGTGAACATTGGCTGATTTTTTTCTTTTCTGTTCCCCACACAACTATATTTGGTTAAGGATATTTTTTGCCTCAGACACACTTTCTGCATGCAAGAAATCAATGGAAATCTTTTCCAGCACATGGCTAATCTTTCCGGGCTTCCAGGTAAATATGTAACTATGACTATAATTAGTTTACCAACACGGTTGCATCACCGGCGTGTTGTATCCTCTCCCTATCCAAGAAAGAAAGAAGAAGAATTAAAATCCATTCAAAATGTGATCACTGGAGACAAGTGGGAGTGGAGTTTGCTGAACGATGTTTTGTGACAATGAATGTAATGAGATAAGTTGGCGTTTGTAGAACGATATTACGTGTCTGTGTAAGGAGACAGGTTGGAGTTGGATGAACGATGTTTTGTGACAATGAATGTAATGAGATATGTTGGCGTTTGTAGAACGATATTACGTGTCTGTGTAAGGAGACAGGTTGGAGTTGGATAAACGATGTTTTGTGTCAGTCTTTGTATAAGGAGACAAGTTAGAGTTTGACGTAGGTTAGTGTATGTGTAAGGAGATAGTAGTTGTGTCAAGTGTAAGGAGACTAGTTAGAGTTTATTAAACGTAGGTTAGTGTATGTGTAAGGAGACAGTAGTTGTGTCAGTCTTAGTGTAGGGAGACAAGTTAGAGTTTGACGTAGGTTAGTGTATGTGTAAGGAGATAGTAGTTGTGTCAGTCTTAGTGTAAGGAGACTAGTTAGAGTTTGTTAAAAGAGTGTCTATTTAAGGAAACAGGTTGGAGTTGGATGGACGACGTTTTGTGTCAGTGTAAGGAGACAAGTTGGAAATTGTTGAACGATGTTTAGTGTAAGAGTAGTGAAATAAAATGAAAAATCTTTTATTTATCCAGGTAAAGTTAGGGCCACATGTCACTTTCTTTCATTTAACCTGACTAACATAAAATGAATAAATTACAAATAAAGAACTTAATCTATTATACACTTTTATACTTAGCGTATTTTATAATAGACATAGTTTATATTTACAAAGGAGATAAAGTTCTATTGTTCAGTAGTGATACAAGTCGATGGCTAACGATGTTTTGTGTCAGTGTAGTTCAAATTAAATGTGTACATGCAAAAATGATGATTGTAGTCTTTGGACATTCACAAGAACAATTTCTTTTGCAATATTATCGTTCCAAACATATTTCGATCCCAAAACCATAACCGACAGAAAAACCTTCACAAATCGGACCTGGACATTTTCCTTTTGGTCCGAACATTTCAAAACCGGAATTACGCATGGGAACCGGGACGATTAAACACGGAACGTCGGAATTGAATCTGGCGGAATCAGCTGCGGAAAAGAAACTTGGCGTAAAATGAAGACATGCGGTGTTTTGTAGTGGGGGGCTTTGTCGGCGACTCTCTTTGATCTCACCGCCTTGCTATTACGGACAGCTGTAATGAAAATATAGCCCCCTCCCCTCCTCCACCGGTGGGGAACGGCTATTAATAAATTGATGCAATTATTGTCTATTAAACCCGCTCCGAGGGTCGCGCGGGTGGTCGTGCTCTGTACAGCAACCTGTGTGTTTAGGCGGGATCCGTCGTGGGCATTGAGTAAAGAAATTATAAAATGTATTATTGATAGGTTGCCATGATGGTTGGAATAGCAATAGGAAATTATATCAAATAAAAATCTGTTTTATTTCCAAAATTGTTTGTTTACAATATATACATACAAAATACGAAACAACAGTACCGCATAGGGTGTAGAAGACCTGTGAGCGGGACTAGCTCTATTACACAATTGAAATAATCTAAAACTTAAAACAAAATTAATCAAAATACTATTCACAACTAAGCTGTGAGACAGCTACATGAACAGTGCTAAGTAACAGGTAGTCGAGTGAGTTGCAGTTACTGATGTCTGTACGCTAAATATTGTTTGGTGTACTTGTGAGAATAGTGAATATTTCCATAATATTTCAGTTTACTCTTTTAAAGTCATCGGAAATGATGACTGCTATTCAATTAAAAATAACACATTTAATACTTCGCAGTTGGCAATAATTGCTCGAATTTGAGTAACAGGTACACTAGTTTTCATTTAATTAACTTAAGGATCAAAACAAACCTTTCAGATCAGTTGTTTTAAAGGAACCAATATCTTTCAAATCTGAATCCTGCTTCAACGTGTTTCAAGTTGTTTGCGATTTGGTTTGCGATTGTGTGTGCTGGTGTCGGATGAATATTTTCTACAATTCAAGGGTGGATTGTATTGTACCATATGTGCTCTAATACCACATATAATTATTACATAGCGATATAGTTACAATTCCGCGGGTGGTCTGGTGGGCTTGTGTGTTTTGGTGGGTGAACCTATGTGGGCTTTGAATCGATCGATAAACCACAATCACCTAGTCGGTTTGGGAATTTGGCTTTGGAGAATGCGAGTAATAATCCGATAGAATCAAGTGTTCAATTTATTGATTTAAATCCATTATAAACCCTGATCTGTTTTTATATACGCCTATATTATCTCGTCTTCTTAGTATCAATGCCAGTGGCAATTGCATTGAAGGAATAATAAGCGGTTTTAAGAGAAAGCGAAAGCAGGACAATTTTTGTAGATATATTGAGAATCGAACTTGTTTCTTTCGCACCGAAACCCAAAACATTTACCACTGGGCAACTCACCCATCTCATCTGTGTCTTGGTCATCATAGAACTGTGAAATGAAGTAATGGGGTGAGTTGGTCTTTATCGGTAATCGTCATAGTTTGTGTAAGATAGCAAACACTAAAGACATTAAAAAAATCGAAGTCATTCACAAATCATCTTAGCTAAAAACATTTTCGCATTATCAACCCCAAACCATATGTTTGCTTTCAAACACCAAACCGAGGTTTCCGTTAAGGTGATGGCAATATATTTCGGAAACTCGATTGAAGAAGCGCTCAACAATAGGCTCGAAATTACGCTCGGGGACCCTTAGGGGGAACCATTGTATTGCATCTGGTTTCTTTTATTTCCCCTAAGTGCTGGAAATGTTCTCCACGACTTCGAATGGAAAAGTTATTTCGACTTGGATAGTTTAATATTTTCTATTTCCAATGTTTTGTCCGTCGTCATTTTCGATTAAGGGCCGAATCCGCTTGGAATTGCTTTTTCTACTTTCCTGATTATAAGTTAATAGAAATAAAGTGCAATTAGAAAGGATTTTTGTGCGGAAATTAGTTTGTCCAGGAATACTTAAAGTTAAGAACAAACTTTTAAATGTTCTGTATTATCTTTCCAAACTAAAGTTATTCTCTAAGAAAAAGACAGCAGATTAATAAACACGACTTATTTCAAAAGAATTTATTGAGAGATACGATGATAACACGTAAGAAATGCACGTGTAAGAAATTGTGCATTTATTAAACAATACAAATAACATATAATTAAATTTATGGTACAAGTAGTAAGGAGTTCTAATTCTTTTAATGGTTTCGTTGATAGTTCTAAAAGATAAGTTTGCAACAAAATGCATGAAACATAATGTTGACAAATCAAGTACTGTAAACAGATGTTTAAAACTTCTCGTGGAAAACTAAAATATTTCCATAAACAATGAACAAATGTTAAAAACCTCAACAAAATCTGTTCTTCTTAAGATTTTATATATTTGTTTTAAAACATGCGATATCAGCTCTGGTTTTAAAGATCATAGATTGTAAATAATACACATTATGTTTGGTATCTATTGATGGTATAAGTATTCAGAATGTATGCACAATCGCGCTGCTGGCACAACGTGAAATGTGTACTCATAATAAACTATGCATAAATTAAACATATATACATTACATTAATTTAATCAACGGCATTTGCACGGTTGGGTTGCTACATTATTATACTGTATAAACTTCTACCACAGACAATGGAATAAACCAATAAATAAAGTATTATATTGTCTGTGCTTCTACAAGTAGTTGTACGTGTTTTCCTTCGTAAAAACCATGACAAACGCTCGACAGTCAGGACACCACAAGTAGTTTCGTATATTGAAGGCGTCCACACCACATTAAAATAAAATATAAGGCATCTTAATCCGGAACTATCTACTAATATTTTAGGCTATTGTTCCTGAGTAAGAAACATATCTAATATCATATTTAAATTGTTCGGAAGTCCTTAGTACTCGGGAAACGGAGAACCGGCCACCTCTGGGCCTAATCCACATATTGATTGGTTAGGCTAGGTTAGGTTAGATTATTCCAAACCTTTCACTTGATATGTTAAGTTAGGTGGTTACTTTATATGGCCCCTGAATTTACGACCGGTGGCCGAGACCCCTACACTCTAGGTACTCACACAGCCGCCATTCTGTTTTTTTTCAATTATTATTTTTTTCTCAACAGTGTTTTAATATGAGTAATTGAAAACATTACACAAAACATTTATGACTAGACAAAGTAAAAAAAAAATAAAAAAATGAAAAATTTCAAATTCATAAAACAAATTGGCAGCTATTTTACATTTTGGTTCAAAAATAACTCAATTCCCGTTAATTTTAGAAACAAGTTAAATGACCACCAATTTGTTTTATGAATTTGAAAAATTCGAAAAATTTCTTTGTAGCTTCATCTAGTTGTTATACATTTTTGTGCAAAGTTTCAATTTCGTATCTTTAACAACTGTTTAGAAACAACAATTGATAAGTGAAAAAAAAAATGGTGGCTGTGTGAGTAACTAAGGTCTTCCGGACAATTTAAATGGTTTTTACTCGAGAACAATGCCCTAAAATATTGGTAGAGAGTTCCGGGAGTCCCTGTATTCTACTTTCATCCTTTTAAAACATTTATTTAATTCTATCATTGACTATACCTACAGGTAGGTATTTATAGTCAATGATTCTAATTATGAAGACAAATACGCACATAGGCACCATCTATATCAATGATGTTAGATGGTCTTTCACATGACTGAGTTGGCATTTTGGAAAGTAAAACCTTATTATTTTTCAAACAAACTATCAATGTACGTACACGTTCAATCGGCCAAATAAAGAAATTATCATACTAATATTATAAATGTGAAAGTTTGTGTGTTTGTTTGTTTATTTGCTTGTTTGTTTGTTTGTTTGAAGTTCAATCACGCATTAACTACTGGTCGGGTGGAGTTGAAATTTGGTATGATGATAGCTCACATTCCCGATTAACATATAGACATATTCTTACCTCAAAAATCCTTTCGGGCTCTGCCCCAGCGGCTCTAGAGTTTCTCATGTTAACCTTATGAGTATTCACATTTAAAAGGAATTAAATAAATTTGCCAGCTGTTTCAACTACACAATTTGTTTCTATGATATTCAATAGCATTAAAAGGTTATACGGTTTACCAACAGGGTGCAGCACCATTAGTCTATACCATAGATAAAACATTCTATACATTTATGAACCAAGCAGCAACAAAAACCTGAGTGTGAGAACTTTACTTCTTTCTATTGTTTAGGTAAAATGGTAGAACATTATGGCTATTGTAGATGTTCTACATACTATAGTATACTGTAAATTATAGTAAACCAAATTTTCTCAAAACGTGTCCTCTCTCATTGCAAATGCAAAGCATGAGTATTTAACTACAAAAAGCATTGTATACCAACCCTGTACGAAGGACGGGTACTCAGCTAGTATCTTAAATATTTATCCTGTAAAAGTACGTTTATATAGCTTCTAGTGATTGTCCTACCAGACGAACAGCACGCTACGTCCTTTGCAGATACGTACACTATGTACATATAATATCACTGTTCTTATAAAGTAGCTAAGGACTACATTTGTCTCATATCTCATAATGCGTTTCAAAGAGCGGGTAAAGATAGCTACAAAATGTTACTAGTCCAGCTAACGACACACAACACACAGAGAGAACACACAACACTGTGTGTGAGTCTTCTTCTGTGTGTGCTTTGTGTTGTGTGTGTCTACTCGGACCTTTGGTGAGCGAGTGACAGGTTCGAGGCCCAGCATATGTAATAAATGTCCTTTGTCTGAGGAATGTGTTGGCCACAAGACTTCAAGATCGCGCCACTCAACCTACACTCATCTCCATTCATACTTGGCTTGAATTGCCTACATTCGTTTGGTCACCAAAGTAAAGTCGATTGTGATACCTTCTTTAAAAATGCCACAGAAATTAACACAAACAATTAGAGATTTAAGTTCAAGTTTAGTTTCCCCCTAATGCAATGGAAATATGAAGTCAAACTTTTAAAATTGTTTCCGTTATCTTTCAGGGTCATATTTGACTCACTCATCCTTCGCCCCTCATAGCAGAAAAGCAGATGTTCGGTGGCAAGGTGTGTGGTCTCACATATAACCGTCCTGGGACACTTTTACTGTCACCAATGGTCGTGAAAATCACAGTCACACTCCCCCCTCCACGGGGGGCAAAACATATTGGTGACGGATGATAGGGGGGGGGCAACAATATCTTGCTGAAATTGCAAGGGAAACAAAGTTAAAAAAAACTACTACGTTCAACGAGTGATATTTCTTTCCCAAATCCACCATAAAGATGTTCTTTTTCACACAAAAAATCTTAACTGTGATAGGAACATGTGACGTAATAGTTGTCCGAAATAAATATTTTACTGGTTATATTATAATCATTAGAAATTACTTATTACTATTACCTGGCATTAAATCAGGAGAACAGTTATTTGCAACTAACTATACCCAAGAATTCACTAGTTTTTTTTTAAAGTAACAAGCTTTAGTTGTGGCTTTATTTTCAGACATTACAGTATTATACTTATAATGATTTCAGTCATTATACTTTTGTGTCGATTTTACAATCGTTATTGGCTTCGTTTATGAATAGGTGTAGAAAATGAAAAAATGAGAACAACAAAACTACGAAAGAAAAACTACTATCAAACTGAATCGAATATTCTAATTATTGGACTACTAATTTGCAAATAGCAAATCATACGAGGAGTCGATCATTCAAAGAAACCAGTTTTATTGAATATAGAATGCTACATACAGGTAGTCATTGAGATACAAGATAAATCTCATACAAGTCGTCACTTAAAAATATGAGATTTCTATTAAAAACAAAACCAAATGATAAGCATTGAAATTGTGTGTATGGATTTACTATTTAGATTATTTTTCCGTCCAACGCTTTAAGACAGACAATGAACACGCCAATAAACTATCCACACACAAATCTCATTGAAATCTGTAACGAACTGAAGACTCCGGTATGAATGAACAAGATATTACCAATGTTAAAACAGTGCACATTTACTAGACGCTTTGCTGACAACTGCCTCCATCCGATTTGATGGTTTCGAAGAACACCTAAACGCCTCTTTGAACTCTTTCATACTAGACATAACTTTGAAGTAGATTTTAGTGGCTTGTTTCATCTCTTCAGTCGCCATGGGGGTCAAGCATCGCATGTACCCGTGGGAGAGGAAGAAGTTTTGCGCGGTGGTGAAGCCCTCCAGTCCAGGAAGTTTGTATTCCGTCGCTGTCTGAGTCTGGATGAAATCCTTATAAGCTTTGTAGGCCATCTTAACGCCCACGAAGTTTATCCAGTACGCTTTTCTAAGCTCACCTCTCTCTATGTCTTCGTCTGTCAAGTTTGTGTGATTCATATTTTTGACGTAAGCAGCTTTGGTCTTGTTTAACGGTAGCATTAGCTTTGAACATTCCACTTCCTTTTTCTTGTAGTTTTCCCACGTGAGGTTTGTCCACCACGGGTAAGCGAGGCCGAACTTATCTCTTTGCGAACCCTTCAAGTCGAAGCCCTTGGTGATCTCTGCAGCGATCTCTATTCCCATTCCACCGAAGTTGATGTGGAACGGCCAAGCGTTATCGAAAGCTGGGAAACGTAGAATGAAAATAGGCACGTGGAATGTGTTAGTATCCTGCTCGTACGTTATGCCTCCCATCGATATTTCGTCCGCTTGATCGAATCCAGTCAATTCCCTTGTGAACAAGCCATAGTTTTTCACAGTGAAAAAACTATTCATGCACATAAGAGTTGTCAAAATACTTCTCTGGTAACAAAGCCCGTTGTAATACCTCGATCTTTTTCCAGGCGTGTTCACACTTCCAAATTGCTTTTTAGACAACGATATCTGCGTCTTTATAGCTTTCAACTTGGCATAACCACTCTGCTTTGTCGGCGAGTCCATCCAAGAAGCTTTCGCTATCGCTCGTCTCATGACGTCAGCGAAAATCGGGAAAACTGAAGATATCGCTTCCGGTGGATTTCGTTGGATGTCAAACCTCTCTATGATCAGAGATAAGATCATTCCTCCGAACCTATTTCCCAGCAAGTTCTTACAGATCTCGCCCTGAGATTTTAACGAGGTTATGCCTTCAAACAGAGAACCTATGTGGGAATCAAACGAGAGGAAAGGCATTATGTCAAAAATGTTATTGATCACCTGATATATAACTTTGACTTGTCTCGTATATTTACTCAAAATCTTTCTCAAAACTTCAAAGTAGTTCTGCGAATTAGCCTGAATGTAAACATAACGCATGCTTTTCGGGCTGGCTTGCATAGTTTTGAGGAACCCTGCAAAGTCCAAATCCGGGAACCACTCTTGAATCTCGCGCAGCTTCACCGGTCGGTCCCTCACCAAATTCTTGTTCTCAACAGTGTCCAGCGAGTCTCTAATTTCGAACCACAAGTCTATAAACTTATACAACAAATCGTTAGAAATTTCGCCTTCTTTTGAAGTCGGAGCGTAAACCTTAACAATTGCCTCGACACATTCAAACCACTCTTTTTTTGCTCTCTTTTTCAGCTCATTACGGGATATGCTTTGAAACGACACAGGTCTACCGATGTAAAAGGCCAAATGTTCAGGATCCATGTAGTCTCGTTTAACAGCCGAATCGAAAAAGTGCCGACCAGGAAATCCCAACATTTTTAAACGGTATTCGTATATTCCGACAGATAGTGACTTATTAAACGTGGATTCATGGAAAATGTCTTTCAGAGTCATTCCAGTTCCGTCAATTGAGAGTTGCATTTTGATTTTGACGTCTTCGGATGTGGCTGTATCGACGGACTCCTCGGCCTTTTCGCACATCGTGAAGAACCTGGCCAGTACAGACTCGTGGTAGAGCTGTGTCTCTGCCGAGAATGCTCCAGTTCTCGCCGAGCCGGCGTAGTTGGACACCTTCCTCACCATGAAATTGTAAACAGATTCAGTATCAAACGGCGTGTTGGACACGTTCCCCAAGTTGTGAGTAAAATTGACCAGTTCCGGCGGAATGACCAGTGGAGCGCCACCGCAGAGGAACTGGTAAAAGTCCTTGCACGGGTCTACGTTGTCACCCATTTTGCCTTGGATGAACGCGGCCTTTTCGACGCACTCTGGATCGAGGCAGATCGGTGTAGACAAAATGACCACTACAATGCCAATAATTATACTTACTATGTAGTATGCGATGAGTATTTGAAATTTAGTAGCTCTTTTCATGACTAGAGAACAATACTTTTATCTTAAGCAAGATTTGTCAAACTACACAATAACAAGCATGACAACAATGTAACCTAAATTAATTTGCCTCGCAAGAATCTGGTTAGTAAGCTAGTATATAAATGTTTTCATGGACTTTGTTTGACAACAACTTGTTTACAGGTGACTACAATTCCAAGACAAAACATATGTTATTTAAACATTTCTTTTGGAATCTATATTATTCATTATTGTGCAAGTTTGACAGTTTGCAGGATGACGGGAAGAGGCTCAAATTGAAGGTCTTTGTCCCAGGGGGTCAGGAAATATGTCCAAACATACCGGAAAATAAAAAATAATGAAAAGTATCTTACATTTAAAATGCATTGGGAAAATGAAAAACTACAATAAACATGTGATAACAAATGTATTATCAATTTTATTCTACTTTTAATTCTATTGATAGAGTCCGTGAAGTGTGTTTACTATGCTTTCAATAAATTTATCTGCAAATGATTAACTTACAATAACTGTCAGAGCTGCTGCGTGAAAAATGTTTGATTCTGAGTTTTTTGTCTTTTTAGGGGCTTATGTCCCTAGATGCCACTAGTTAACATTAACATCCTTCCTAAGTACACGAGAACATACAGCATGTACCTATGAGCAATAATTACTGGTGCCTATCATGGTGGAAGGATAAAACCTCGGTGTGATTTCTTCTCTTATGCTGACGTCACCTAGATTGCAAACGCCATTTCGCTATTGAGAAAAAATATGAAAAAATGACATTCAAATCAAAACATTTGTGATTTTCTGTTTGCAAGGTGGATGACGCCAGCTTATGACGGGAATATCACACCTATGAGGTATCCTCAGCGTGTTTAAGCTGAAAATAAGTGACATCATTATTTTAACCCCAGCCGCTATGGGTTAGTTCGAATGTTTCAGAATAGTCGTTCAACAATAATCTATCATGAACAGTGTTTTAAACCTTGGCTCAGTCCCTAGCTTTTGTCATGGAGTACAATCAATGGATTAAACCTGTCAAAAATATGTTATTGTCAAAATCTTTGAAAACATATTATGAAGTACTGCACAGGATGCAATGATACGATGGGATTGTAATAGAGAAGTACACGTATCCACAGTTGTAAGCAATGTTTTAAATATTTCCCTTTCCATACCCTTTCCATAGTATGATTTATCTGCTGAATTTATAGGAAATTTCTGGATAACGGTAAAATACACTTACCATTTGACTACAAAATAACTCCCCAGGTATAACATAGACCCGCGCACACTCAAAACTCTCTGAAAGTTCACCAATGACCCCGGCAGATGTCTGAGGAGATATTATCATAATCCAAACCCTTGGGGAGATCTAGACTCGCAAGGTCCTCGGTGCTCTAATATATTACATACATCAAACACCGCCGCCACCAAGACAGATGGAAGATATTAATTAGAGAGTTGATTTACCTGCGCGGCGGGAGGTATATGGCTGCTCGTGCGTGCGTTTATAACCTCACGGTATTGACAATAGGCGATTGTTTTATTAGCAATAAACCCCACAGGGCAGAGCACAATGGAAAAGAAGGTTTGAATACTCAAAAGAGGAGCTGTTGGACAATTCCTGGAAATGTGTCGCCACGAGAAAAAAGTATATAAAGAGATTTCAAAGTGGTAGAGTGCACGTTTAATTTCAGTGGAAAGGTTTTTAACTCAAAATGGAACTATTCGACATATGAAATAATTTGTTCTTAACTAAAACATGGTTGTAATTTTGAATGAATAAAAGCCATATTTTTGGTTTACTTAGTCATTCTTATAACAGTTTAATATTAAATATCTCAATCGATATAACGACGATTTAAGGTCCCTCTTATAAACACTGCCTATCGTCATTATATATTTATATTCCTACGCGTACCCACAGGTTTTCTTAAACAGCATTCTTGAAATGAAGGAATTGTATCATAATAAAAAGACAGTGTACAACAGTTTCTCACCACTATCAAGACTATTGGATAAGAACATCCTTGAAAGAGTCCAAGCCTTTCTCCTGTATTGGGAATGTAAAGAACCTATGAGAATCAGGTGCAGGAGAGTAGACTACTAGAGCTATACCCTATTTTAGTTGTTTCTCGCTTTACCGTAAAGTTTGTTTTGACAGGACCATCCTTGACAGATGTGACGAGGACGTCATCAAGTACATCAACATTTTTGTCTCACGCGCGTTGTGAATCTGTACGAACGAATGCAAAGGACAGGATTCGATAGTTGGACTACCAGTACCAAGGGGATTCCTCTTCAAAGGGCTTGTCTCTTAACCAAGTTCATTTTGACAGGAACATCCTTGAAAGGTTATTTAATAAGGATATCCTTATCTAAATACTTTCTCACTTGCATTGCGAACTTGTACAACCTCGTGCCAAATGGGCAGGATACGAAAATTAACCATCTAAAGACCATTTCCTGATCAGTGTTTTGACAAGGCTTTCAACGGAAACTTCCTCACTCAAAACCAACATCCGTACAACCAATAGCCAAAATCTTAACCGTAATCTCTGCACCGTGAACCTGTCCTGCCAAAAGGACAGGATACGAAAATTAACCATCTAAAGATCATTTCCTCATCAATATTTTGACAAGACCTTCAACTGGAACTTTCTCACTTGAACATCCGCAGAACCGAAATGGCCCAAATCCGTGGGGGCTCCAACAATGAGCAGGATGAAAGGAGATAGAGAAATGATGCGCAATCAAGATGAACAATAAAGCTTTGTTTCCGGCCGCAGGGGGGAACTTCCGGTGGAGCTAATCAATCTCAGGTGAGTGAGGGGAGAACAAAGACGTGTTTTGGGTCAAATTGAGGCGACAAGGGCTGGCAGGCGCCGGGTTCCGCCCTTCGCGTCCGGGCCTTGGGAAAGGGAGGTGACGGCTTACACAATTTTGTGATTATTTTTATATGTTGTAGCATTAATGATGTAAGAAACACTTTCTTAATATTCAGATTTTTTTTTATCTCCTGTAGTCTAAGGGCTATGGATATATGGTATTACTCTTTGCTAACAAACCACTAATTAATTGTCCACTTAGTATTTAAGCTGTTTTCAATTTTAGCTCCTTTAGATTTGTTATTATAGGAGGTTGTTTTAGTAGGAGTTAAGTGACGATCTTCGCTTTTCCTACACTGATCAGTGATGATTATATAAAATCAATTTAATTTATTATTTTTGTTTAAACATGATCGCAGATTTGTACAATAATACAATTTGTCATGTTTGTGGCAAAAAATGCACTTTTGCAATGATTTTTTTGTAAAATCTACTATTTAAAATAGTTTTAAAGGATCGAACTTTTCTAGTAAACGAAATTGCACCCAAAACCATATCATATCGGGGTTCTTTACAAAAGAACATACAAAATGTACTATAAGAGCTTGTCTACACCCTGTCAAAAACCTCATTTTATTTAAAATGTTTAAAATATTTTTAAACTTTCTACTCAACCATTACTTCCCAAACCAACGGATCTCTTTACAAAACAGCATTGGAAAATGAATCGTGCTTAGGTTTTATTCGGCACTATATTTCGTCTAGGACAGTTAACGTCCTAGAAGGACGGATCTGAAATTTCATCCGTCCCAGGAGGACTTTAATTACACGAGGTTTATGGGAACCTGGAATTGTAATTTCGGTGGTGTCGTAGAAAGGCCTAAAGAAACAAAAACTAGCCGTAAAACGGGTCCCTGGGGAGTTAGGCATGCATTTTATACCGTGGCGGCATTTCCGAGAAAAATACAATCATGTCTCGACATCCGAGTGCAACGTAGAGAAGGATCTTGCTCTCAAAGCTTATGATTATAGACTGGGGATTAGTTGAGAAAGATTAAGTTACACTTGAAAACCATGCGTTATAAATGTATGTATTAGGATTATTTTGGACCTTTTTCGTTAATTCACTATTGTACCAATGTTTTTTGGGTTGAAATGTCATAATTATCTAGATATTGTATTTAGGACGGTATTTAGATTCGGTTACTTTAGGGTAGGTTGGAACATAGACAAATAACCCAAATGCGTATTGTTATTTATTTCAAATTACACGATAGTAGTGAATTAGCGTTAGGACCAAAAATACACGTTTTATATCATCCGCTTATACGTTAAATATATTTTGCAGTCAAACATAACCATAGTTTAGAGATACCTAATGTATTTTAATTGTCGTAGCTTAGCAATCATCAGAAATACCTGACCATAATCAATTCAAACTTGAAACGAGCTCGAACCTGCAAATCCTCATCCTTCTCCTTGGGGCGTAATATAAACCCAAGATGTATTACTCCATGCATCTTGATATAAACCTACCATTTATGGTAGCAATGGCATTTCTAATCACGTTATGCATGGCAACTCGTACTTTCCATAACAGCTGTTTCACCCCTCCTTCACAGAGATACGTACTGTTAAACCAATAAGTATAAGGGGGCAGTAGTATGTTTTACAATTTTATACAATTTAAAATGCAATTGAGGACTCGGACGGTGGCGTCGTCCTGTAATCCAACCACTAGGAGGTCACGAATTGTGGATATTTATAGATATGCACTGTGGATGCGATACTCCCTGGTGTGGATTAACGTCCGCACTTGTGAGTACTATGACTATCCGCAGCACTATCCTGATAATTAGTCCAATTCGTTAATACCATGCAAGAATGTGGTTCGGATTCCACTATAAACAGTAGGTCCCTTAGTTGCCATTAGCTGTATGGGCTATTAATTAACAGCTGTGTCTAAGGATTATGTCGGCCTTAGTCACGAACAAGACTACAAGATCGCGCCACTCATCCTTCACTCATATTTGGGGGGTTAAAATACGCACATAGTGGCATCCCCATTTTAAATAATTGATTATTGATAATTGTTTTCTGTGGTACTGTTGTCAAATATTGTTGGAGTAGGATGGTCTAGCGTTAGTGCGGGTTTTCGGGCTGGAGGTACCGGGTTCGAATCCTGCCGATCACCAATGACTTTTAAGCTATTTATCTATTATCTAGCCTAAGTAATGTGTAAAGCGGAACGTGAAGAAGGACATCAAAGAGGACTTTCCATAACAGCTGATTTTGACGCCTCCCACGATGATACGCATTGTCAATTATTGGTGTAAGGCGACTCCCCGGCCAGTAATCTATTGTCACTGGGACGAGTTTATTGGACGTTTGGACACTTGTTTCTCCAAAGACGGCGTCCAAATGCTTATTTAGGGCCTAAGTCACCGCTTCGTTAATGTCCATCGAGTGACAACATGGAAAATCGTTTCGGTTCGGAGTCGAGATCAAAGGATGCCGAACACAACATGGTGTGGTGTGCAGGGACTATCAGTTGATGGAGGTATGCTATTTTTTAACAACATGAAAAAATAATTATCATATTCGTTTTAATAGTGAATCCTAGTAAACGTTTAACGTTTCTTACGCTTACATGATCAACAACACTTTATTCCCTGCAATATTAATCAGGATAATAAAACGTATCCTAAAATTAAATAAACGTATTTTAGACACCAACGCTCTCAAGCGTTAAAGTTCTTCAAAGTAACTCCTAAAATCGTCATATTTTAAGGTACCAAAAGATGGTAAGATTGAACATGCAGTTTCAATAGTCAGTAGGTCTATATGACCAATAGTCATCCTAAAGAATTTCTTTGCCAGCAGTCTGAAGCGGTAACAATTAAAGTTTCCTCACAAAATACAAAAAAAGATATGTTATGAACAAAGGTTATAGTGCACGTCGTTAATGTATACATGCAGCCTTCTATGACTGAAAGCCACAAATCAGTCTATTACATGTTACCTTCTGTATCCAATAGTCAATGATGTCACCTAATGCTTCGATTACCTATGATCATTAAATTAGGGAGGTTACTTACAAATTAAAGGTTTTTTAATTTGTTTGAGTCAGGAGAAATTACTCACCGAAAGTGCAAGTCGTCTCATCTTCAGAAAGCTCTTCTAGACGTAGTCGAATTCCCTGAAACACAACAGCTTATAAGTAAACAAAAGAAGGTAAATGGTTCAGACACAATGGTAGAAGCTCGAGTCCATCATAAGTCATGCACAAATTGGGAAGGTATAGAGCTGTTTGTTGACTTTAAGTTTACGATATCTGGTAGATGATAGGACTATTTAAGATGCTATAGCAGTCGTATGTTCTTATTGTTGACAAACTTAAAAAAGTCATGTAAAAATATGTATTTCAACAGTGTGTCCGCGGCTCAATGGAGCTAACAGTTTTGTTAATTCAAAATCAGGCTTTAGTTTGGTAACAGATTATCTACTCCACGGTATTATACATAACGATTTAAACTACCGCTTAAATAATTACACAAAAAAAACAACCCAAATACTTACTCCTAGCCACTATAAAACATGAACTCTAAGAACCACGTAAACACAATCTGAAAACATTCTAACGGAAAGTTGAAGAGGCTTTCAGCAAACCGAGCCAGTATTGTTATTGTTGTGGTACTCAACAACAACAATAGCTGGGGATCAGCTGCTCGTACAACAATGTGTTTTGTGTATGTGTCAAAAACAGCTGATTTGAATGTGGCTGTTTGTTTGACATTAATTATCATTGCTGTTACAATGACATTGGTACCACGTCAAGTACATAATAGCGGCGTTGATTTGATTTCTAACACAATCTGTGTAAATGATTCCATTGATGTGCTATCATATTTTTCATACAATATTGTATCGTTGCGGATAGTTTTGGTTTTTGAATACTGATAGAAATACGTATTTCATTCGACATTTTAAAGCTGTACCCAGGTAAAAATGAACGTAGTAGAGGCCAAAGTATAGCCATTGGCAGAGTGTGGCCGTTATCAAATACGCTTACTTTGTTAACCCAGCCAAACTGAAAAGAAAATTCAGCACGGAAAAATGTATGTAATGTTTTTAACATAGACTGAGGTACACCCTTACAGGTTTGTCATCTTTTATCAACTAAAAACATTAGTATGGAAATCCCCGTGTTAATCCGGGATGGCTTTAAGAAGCCCTATGTTAATTTGCGGGGCGCGTAGAGGGATGACGAGTTAGTTATATTCATTACTTTTCTATTTGTTGACTGAACCGTATCGTTACCTAAGTAATCAAAAGGTCACCGGTTCGATCTTGAGAAAAGACTTGTTGATGTTTAAAACTGGACCCAGCTATCCTAGATCAATGAGCATAAATGGTCACGGCTAATGAAACAGCTGATCTTAAGCAGTAACAGCTACACAAGGCATCTCGCTCCATTATACACTCTTCACTCATATTTGGGAAACTACACACCTCGTGCGTCCAATCTCAATTGGTGATAATCTATATATATAATACGCTAAGCTGATTTTTGTGAACAGAACTCCTCCCTCATTTTTGGACCGATTTTGATGATTAAAATGTCAAAATAATTGCCCTGATCTGTAGTTTTGCAAAGTGTTTTTCGTTTTTTGATATCTTTATTAGTTTGGGCAGGATCTTCCATCAAAGTTAGATTTTCTCCCATAAGATTAACATGGGGTAATCTAAAAATTTAATTGGAAACTTTGTCTCCACTAATTTGAGAGAACGGCTGGGCGTAGAAACTTGGTAGGGGTGTCAAAAGAAAGGTCTTGGTCTGTAGATGGGTTATCAAAAGAAAAACGAAGTAAATTCCCTTAGGGCTCTGCCCCAGAAGCCTTTAAAGATCCCTCTACAGATTTGTTTACATTTTGGCCATGTGGATAATACTTTTTAATGAAACAGCTGTTAATTTGTAAATTCTATTTTAAACAAGACACATTAATTGGGAGTTACTGAATTGTCCAAAAGAAGCATTTGCAATGTTATCTTCTGATTTTAAAATTATTTTTTTTCTGTATCATGTTATGTTTTGCAATATATACCATGACGAAATCAGTGGAAAATCCTTTTATCACACTAACTCTTAAAATTATTTCTCGTTGACCTTATATCTATTTAACGGGTTGGTGACTGCCCTTTTCAAAATTTTTGTCTTTATTTTTATCATATTGTTCTAGACAGATCATCATAGGTTCATGAGATTAATGTCATACATAACATTTTACAATATTTATGTAGAAATATTTGCATGATAAATAAAGTCATTATACTGCTGGAAAACTGCAATATACTGCAGACTTTTCAGAGAGGTTACTTCGATGTATTCATTCAGCTTAGCGAAAACATAATATAGATATGTACCTATACAAAAAAGAACTTGAATTCTTAGAGAGCCTTTTAATGTTATTAGACTAACGAAAAGGGTTGTGCATGTTTACTAGCGCTACTCTGCAACAAAAACCATTTAATTTATCTCCAAAATATAGATTCTTAAAGTGCACTGATCAGCAGAAAAAAAACTATGTAACTTACCCATATGTTATTGAAAATAACACAACATTTTGGCTGTAAATATGGCCCAATGAGTAAATAATATTTAAGCAGCTACTGTCATGACAGAAAGGTCATATTCCTTTTAAACTAGATCACATCATCCTTTATAAGATACGTTGATTAACAATGCATGTAAACGTCAATATTTACGTAACACAAATTTACAGTATTTTTGCTTTTTGGAAATGTCCCATTGCTATGTCATTTGCATTATTTGTTGTCAATGAAGCCGCGTATAAATGAGGAGGCCCCTAACAGTTTAAGAATAAAAACCAACTTCACTTAAAGTATATTCCACTACACCTCACATTCCGTAGAGAGATTATATTGACAACTTTATGTAATTCATATGGCTGAGACAACTAACTGACATCCCCCATGTCAAGGAATTCCAGCTTCAGTAACCCCACAACAAATTTCTCAAAACTGTGATAGAGGGTTATTCATTAGCACAGAAGTACGATATGAACTGACGCGACGTGACGAAGGAAAAATCAAACTTACACTGTAATGGATATCTCCCTTTGAAGTTTGAACGTATCTTCCCAACAAAAAGATATTTTTTTCAAATAAAATCATAGATTAATCTGCATTACACTGATGAAATCACGGAACTGTTTAACTACAAAAGATCCACCAATATGATTTTAATACTATTTAAAGTTTAATCCAAACGATGAGATACCAGATAATATACTAATAACTCCGATGACGTACAGTATGGGAGATATTTTATTCATTGAATGATCA
Organism: Macrosteles quadrilineatus; assembly: GCF_028750875.1. Classification (NCBI taxonomy): domain Eukaryota; kingdom Metazoa; phylum Arthropoda; class Insecta; order Hemiptera; family Cicadellidae; genus Macrosteles; species Macrosteles quadrilineatus. The sequence goes on along the minus strand of NW_026542599.1, from coordinate 6,959,697 downwards.
ACCTTATTTGGTAACTATCATTATTATTTTTACACTTATTAATCTTTAAACAATGCTAAATGCTCAAAATATGTACAATTTCACTAAATTTATCGCAGTTAGATGAATTAGCGTAATCCTTGAAAATAACCGTCGATTTCGACGGGTTTCACCTAGTACTGGTATAATCAATGTGTACATGACTTTTTTCTTTGATATTATAAGCATAGAGTTAATGCACGTACTATAACACTGATTATAATATCAAAGACAAACAACTAACCCACGATAAACTTTCTTCCAACCCCTAATATGGTTCGGGTTTGTGCAGTGATTCGTTACTCGTACAATGAGTTGTGGATTCCTTTATCCACTGTTAGGTTATCCCTAGGGATTGTCGGGAGTAGCGTGTGAAAGGGAGGGGATAAAATCCCGTGGGAAGAGTCAGCTGACGTCGAAGTGAACCAATTCTGGAATCATCCAGACGTAATACAGTATGTCCAACACCAACATTTCAATTCTCTTTAGCTTCGTTGGAGAAGCGTTTTATCGGTTGGAATTTTAAATATGTTTTGGAAAATATATGTAAGCATTACTTATTTTATTAAAATATTTATCACGATAGAAGAAAAAAAGTTCTTAAATTATTTTGTATTCGCTTAATGAATAGATCTATTAAAATTTCTGAACTGAAAGTATTCTTTTTGACATCCGTAAAACACTTTCGTTCGAGAAAAAACGGCAGAAATATGCTTATGCTACCAAATAACATGAGGACGTATCACAATGTATTTTAACACAAATATAAATGTAGGACTGGAGTAAAATGGAGCTAGATGATCTATGTGGCTAGGGCATGCTCCTGTTCCAATGTGGAGCAAGAGGATCTGTGTGGTTTTGTTAGACAACATAGCTAGAATTGCTTATTAAGTTGTTTCTTCAGCCAGAATCATGTATTCAAAACCAACGATCAAGCACAGTTAGGTCTATCTTCGAGCCATCGAAAAGCTAACGTCTTTCCTCAGGCGCGAACCAGTTAATTTCTGAGTTCAATTCGAGCACAATAACCCAACTATGATCAGTAGTTTCCTATATAAGAAGGAAAGAGTGGCAGTGACAGATGCACTACTCTACCTAAATGTTATAATACTACATACAAATATTGCGAGTATAATGGTTTGTGTCAGTATTTTACTGTTTCAACGTTTTAATCAGAAACTCCCTTAATCAAATCTCCCGTACATCTGAAGGGTGGTTTGGGTGGGGACGGCTCTCAAATCGAGTGGCAGCGAACCGATTAGTGGGAAATCAATTTTGGAGGGTGTCGGACGACGGTGCATAACTTATTGGATTAACTCCCGCCATTCCAGGACCCTGGGTTTTGGCGGGAAATGTAAATGTGATCGTACATTTTGTTGTAAAAATAACTGTAAAAAATTTTATTTTTGTCTAGTATTATGACGTTTAAAATTAAATTATGTTACAAATCAGCCATATAATATTGTAGACTAATAGTAGTCTGATAATTTAGGAGTCACACTACAGGCTGGCCCCCTGTGTAAAAGTATTTCCCCTCCTCTCCCTAAAAGAATATTGAATATATGGTACTTTCCTGTTAAAGGGAACATTCATTATTACCGATGATTTTTTCGATATATCGATATTTTTGTTTACCGATCCATTACATATTAACAACTGATCTTGTTTAGGCTAAAATAGTCTATTATATGGATTAAGAAATGAAACTGTTCTAAGCTAACCTAACATAACCAACCAAACTTCCTGTACTATTTAAAAATTACTTTTGATAACAGAAAAGGCAAGTTAAACATGGAATGTTACACAGCAAGTTTGGTTAGTTATGTTAGGTTATATTTTAGAACAGTTTAATAATAATTTCATTATTGTTTGTTGGTACTGAACAATTTATCGTAGTTGTCAGCTGATATGTTTCGATTTGTTGATATCGATATATTGAGAAAAAAAAATCATCGATAATAATGAATGTTTCCTTTAACAGGAAAGTACCAATACGTTTAGAGAACATTCGTTTGTCATGTACATTTATAATAAATATATTATGTTTTACTGATTTCATTATATATACTTAAATACTTTCTTATAAAATTTCTACCATACGAATGTAGGTATTTTAGGCCAATATAGTTGTTGCCGGCCGACTAAATGATAATTTAAGTTAAAGATGAGCTATATAATAGTTACTTATTATTAGTGCTGTGGTAATCGTACAATGTATACATGGTTTTTGGCGTTGCTTTATATTGATAACATGGATTTTTAGCGAAATAAAATACGAATTAACACTAGTAGGCATAAATTTTGACCTGTGCGAACTTAGTAGCGTTAATTGCACATGTAGTTTAGCGCTTATACCACGAAGTCCTTTACATAAAGTCCTTTACGCTTCTGCAATTACGTCAACAACAGAATCTAAACCACCCGTCTTTCTCGTGCTTTACGAAGCATACTTTCACCATTTCCTCAGAGACAGCTGTTAAGGGACGTGACAGTTGTCAGATAACGCGCCAATTTGAGTTATTGTCCCGCCATTTCTTACCCTCACTTCACTCCACTGGCACATATTAATCTTTCTTTTACTTCTCCTAAAATATTTTCCACTAGATTTACTAGAAAACTGGCTGAAGTATTTCAAATGTAAGAAATTATGAGAAATGTTTTCTAGATAACCGTCTGGTTACCTATATTAATCTTTTTTAATTAAATTAAATATTATAGAACTTGTTAGAGGATGAGAATGTAGAAAAAATATTTTGGTGTGTATCCACCGATTTAGGTAGCTCAGAGGTTTAGTGTGAATAATGACGATGTTCCTGTATTTCTTATTTATAAGTCGAAACATATAAAACATGATCGAAACAGTTGAAATGTTTGGATGATGGCAATATATTTTTCAAAGAAATATAATGTGAGTTGACTATGAATTAGACATATTTTTTGGTGTAAGTTGTGGAGGCAGTACGGGCGTAGTTGAAAAGCCCGGACTGAGTGTAGGGAGTGTTATAACTACTGATTTCCGTCTGATAAACAAACTTTTTAATCAAGCCAAACTGAAACAAAACCATAAATCATGTCATTATTTATGTCGAATTGAGTATTACAGTAACTGAAAGACCGGGTAAAATCTAATTGTATACTGAGTGGGTACTTCACATTCAATTAAACTCAAAGCCCTTTTTAAATACACATTGGACTAGGCTAAGTCATATATAGTATGTCTACTTTCGTATCTAGATTTAAAAAGTCAATATACATAATAAATTACACATTTACAAACATTAACCAACGATCCACCTTTGCCCTCGGGGCAAACTTCTATCTCCACAATACATGACAGTTCTCCACTCGTCAGATGTGCACTCGGGCTTATGGGTAAGATCGATGTCACGTGACATTTAACAGACGACAGCCGTGTAGTTTTGGCGGGAATGTTTCCCGCGGATTTGCTGGAATTTAATAATTCACGCAGGCTTAGACAGAGCCTCGAGTCGAGACGCAAGTGCGGATTACTTCTGGATGCTAGACATACTGCGGGATCGCCATATTTGAATATCTGAGATTATTTTCTATTTGGTTTTCAACTTTGTATATTTGTGAACTTGAAATATTTTGTATTTTAACTTTTCATAGCACGATTGCAGTTGCAATTGATTTTTGAATCTTGAAGGAAATCTTGAACAGTTACTATATGGATGAGTCTTACAGCTTAGCCAGAAATATCTGTGGTAATTGGTAAATCGCAGCCCAAGACCAGGGGAAACGAGTCATGACAATATACAGAGACTTTTGTAATTTTTATGGAAAGTATATGTTTATTTTTAGAAACTATGCAATGGACAGCAATGATCTTCTTCGTATGCAGCCAAGCTGTAGTGCTCGCCTGTCATTCTAAACTTTGGCGATTCGATCCCAAACGAATTCAACGGCATCAGCAATTACACATACTTTCTTACGGGGTAGCGGATTTTTATCCCCCTGGAATTTTACCCCCTGGGCAAACGTGACGTCACAAACCAGGGGGTAAAATTCCGGCCGCGAACTTTTGAGTTTCGCGACATCAGCTCGATGGATTAAACGCGGAATTAAACCTATATTTTCACGGTTGTGAGATAAATCAGAACACATCAAATTATAAAAACCTAGAATGTACGACCCGGATTTTTACCCCCCGGATTTTTACCCCCGGAATTTTACCCCCCGGAATTTTACCCCCGGAATTTTACCCCCCGGAATTTTACCCCCCGGAATTTTACCCCCTGGCCAGATATAAATTAGTGAGAATGATTAATTATCGTCATTCAGTTTTAATTTAATGGTAAACATTTTATTATTAAGTAGACTATCTTAATTTATATGTAACATTAACTAATCGAACAGGGTTTTAATATTAATTTTGAGACTCGAGTGTCAGGATTCGATCTTTGAAGCCAAATGTTGGTTAATATGATCAAAATAAAACAGTGAATACTGTTTACTTAGTTGAGATTACAAAATAAATAAATCAAGATAGGCTACTAAATAATGAAATGTTTACAATTAATTTAAAACAGAAATAATAAAATCAATCATTCAATTTCTAATATCAGCCAGGGGGTAAAATTCCGGGGGGTAAAATTCCGGGGGTAAAATTCCGGGGGGTAAAATTCCGGGGGTAAAAATCCGGCCCGTACATCTTCAGTTGCCTAAACGCTAGTTATATGGACAGGGGGTAAAATTCCGGTTTTTATCGCTAATCTAATTAATCACGCTCTGACTATTTTCATTAGACTTCCAAATCCGCGGGGGTAAAATTCCGGCCGCGAACAAACTTTTGGCCACTCAGGTTACTACGTCATAGTGACGTCAGCTTTGCCCAGGGGGTAAAATTCCAGGGGGATAAAATTCCGGCGACCCTTTCTTACCATTAGCTTTTCAACAACTTTTATAACTTATACCACTTACCCATAGGAGTAATTTTGATACTTTATGAGAAAAATAACTTAAGTTACGCTTTAGTAACTAAGGTTGATAACCTTTGAACCGTATAGTATCAACTATAGTATATCAACTTTGGGGGTAGACTTCCGTATCTGTTAGCACAAACAACCGAATAAAAATATCGATTGTTCGATTGTTTCATTCGATATATCGGTTGGTTAGTTAGATTAGTTAACCTTACCTAACTAACCAAACGATATATTGAATAATCGATATATCGATCGATATTTTCATTCGGTTGTTTGTGCCAACAGATACGGAAGTCTACCCAACTTTGGTTGTGTGATTTTGTTTAGAGTAAAAAGGACTATAACATACTAAATTTTAATTAAAATTGGTCATGGTCAAAACTTTATTTAAATTCAATTTTTCTGTTACAAAAGTTGCAATAACTTTTGAACCGTAATCTTTACAGCATTGGGAGTTGTACTGTTTAGAGGTAAAACGGACTAAAACAAACAAATGTTTACCAAAATCTTTCCACCAATCAGGCAAATGGAAGCTCTCGTAGTTGGCAGGTTTGCTGTAGCGTATTTTAAATCAACAAACTATTGAAAACAACAGCACTCAAATGTTTTTGAAGGTGCACATTGACATTGTCATTGACTACAAATCATTACGGTGTTCAGGCAATGATAATGATATCATTAAGTGGTGATTTGTTACAGTTTAAACATTGCAATTGTTACAAGTTTGATCATTTAGACTTTAGAGGGCAGAAGGCTGTCACCAGGTAGACTGCTGGATGTTGTTTAATCGATAACAGCAGTTTATGGGTAACTAACACGCACGGAGCTTCTGTTTGTCAGTCAAGCATTTCTAAACGAAAAAATGAGCAGTATTTCTGGTGCTTTGATTACAGTACCGAGAAATCGCAACGGAGTTCCAGTACAATTAATTTATAGCATTGAACAATTAAAGGTTTTATCATTTGCAGCTACCTTCAAACTGGGTTATATTAGAATCAAAATGCATAATGAAACACGAAGGTGCTTACAAAATCGAGGCCACAATATATCTGAGGTTACAATTTTTATAACATCAATCTAGAATGACAAAACGAAGCCATTCAAACCTCCCCAATGAACCGACAACTCCATTTCTCGGTACAAAGCAAGTAATCATTTCGACAAAGACTTTCCCGGCCTCATCGAAGACGGATATGGAGCTCCCAGACATTCGGCTCCATTGCTCCTTGGAGCATTGGAGCGTGTAGGCTCCATGGAGCAAGTGAAACACGTTGTGATTTTTTAGAGGAGTTTATCGACAGCTTTAATATGCCTCGTAGAAATCTGGACAGGTTGGTTCTAGTGGTTAGAACTCAAAACCTCTTTCTACGGGGTCCAGATTCGAATCCCACCAATCACCAAAAACTTTCGAAGTGATAAAACACCTTGCCTGATTAATACGTACAACGGTTCCAGGCTTAGAGCATGCCCTAGGATGAAAGATGGGACAAATCTTCTAAAATGCAAATATTCCACAAACTAATTAATTTCAATTATATTTTTCCCATTTTTATTTTCTCTACCAATATATGGAGAACGTATTGTTCAGAGAACATTTTCAGGTTTGAGTCTTGGGTAGTGAATTGTCTATTTAGTGTCGCCTGAACCTATAAAAGTGGTTTTCGAGGTCTGTTTGTACATGTACGAGTGTGTGTATGTGTAAAGGGCTACATAATACACCTGTGGTCTGATTTTGATGAAATTTGGTGTGTGGGTACTAATCCGTATCTAGAATTTTTCATTTTTTTAATATTTAACTATTTAAGGTGATCTTCTCGTAAAAAAAAACTGTTTAAAATTCAGTTAGTTGTATGTTTTAGCTCTTTTGACTCTGATAAACAGTTTGACCGATTATTTAGTATATTATGACCGTCATGATTCCAAACAAAATTGTACAACCCTCCATTGCACATGATAAAGGTTTATAAGAAGCTAATGGGCGAAAGTATTTGTCAGCCATACGTTTATTCCTAATCACACTTAGGGACAATTTCACAACACAATTTGTGGCTTCTCAGGTTACTTCATAATGTATTTCTATCGGTGACAATATTCTATTTCAGCCCTTTCCCCGAAGAGGGGTGTAACAGTATCAGCAAACAATCAACATTAGGTAATGGAAGTGCCGTGTACCACTTTGGCTACCCTCACTGCCACCGCCTTGCCGCTCTCATAAATTTGTAAATCTATAAATGGCGACAACACTGTAAAGAATACTCGTGTTTCGGCTACAGAACATATTTCACAGTATTCGAGTATTGACTTGTGTTTGTGTTAAAAAGTTAAGTGTTTAAATTTAGTTTATTTTTAACATCTACATCAGCGTGGCGTAATTTTTACGTTAAAATGGTAAAGACCACAGTCAAATGGTTTTTAACTTGCTCTCTCTTTTTACATAGTAAAGAAAGTATTTTTCATCAACATTTTTAAGTTTGAGTTTTGGGTGTGTGTATGGTTGGCGTACAAAGCTACAAACTACACCGGTGGTCCGATTTTGATTAAATTTGGTATGTGGGCATTAGTCTATATTATCTCGAGACGTTTTTAATATATTTTTTACTTTTGATTTTTAATGACGATTTTCCACAAAGAAATATGAAATAATAGTTTAATTTTGAAAGCAAAGCTTATTTAACTCCTTGGTTCCAAAATTTAACTATAAATAAAGAAATTAATCATTCTAAAATATTCAAAACCTTTCAAAGACATTTCACATTTTACAACGCAATGCTTTTCAAAATTAGGCCTATCCAAACTGAGGCTATTGTTTTTTAATAAATATAAAGCCTTTTTAGGGAAAACATTTTCGATCAATCTTCTTTAACAAATTATGTTTCCCTGAATATATCGATCACACATTGTATCAATGTGGTATTAGCAGAACAAAAGTTTAGTTTTTCTCTAAATTGGCGTTTTTGGGTGAACAGTGAATTTCGTATGAGAAAACAATTGAATTCGAATAATCAACTTTAGGGTCGGGGATTCACCGTGCCATTTATTCATCCCCTCCAACCTCCTCTGCATCCCCGTGCCAAGATTTGTCTCTCGTAAAGATTTTGTGGCTCGGAGCAATGTTTTATTGCTATCAGGGGAAGATCAAAGATTGGAACTACGAGGAAATGCAATAAAATCATACTTTAAATGGTTACGGTGTGTAGATGATGTTTGGTTTATAGGTGGTGACATTTTATGTCAAAATATACCATAACCCCGAATTATATGTTTGGTACGCCGAATGAAGTTTTAGAGCCACAAAACAATTAATAACATCTCCCAGTCCCGATTAAACGCAATGTATCATAGTATAAAATTAAACAACATATGACAGTGCCAAAGACAAAACAATCCTTTACCAAAAAATTCTACTGCATGTAAGTATTTCGAGGTTAAAGGGATAAACGATAGTTTTTAAATGCTTTTAAAATACTGCTTAAAGTGTTGTAACTTACTAAGTAGCTCGAAGAGCTACTTTTTCCTTGTCAATGACATGACTCGATCCACCCGCCATGAAGCAAATAAATGGTACTATAATGTGTGTATTATAAATCCACCACAATACATAATATTAGTTGTATGATGTCAAATGTGGATTAATATGTAATCCAATCTATAAGACATTGTCTATCAAAGATAAAAAAGTATCAAGTATGTTAAAACTTCCTTAAAGATCAAACTTTTCAAGCAAAAAATCTATTTTGACTAGAGCCTCCAAAAACATGTTCAAATCTTTTAAGCTTACTACACACCCATAACACTAAGATACTCTATTATCTCTTTGAAAAGGCTTTCGTAATCGCAACTGCAGACGACGCTGGTGATTGTCATTAAAAAAAAAACGGCGGGAATAGACGAAGGAATTGTCTGTCAGACGCATGCTTGGAGCCGTCGGCGACAGCAACGGGACAAACTGAACAGACAAACAGACAATGATTACCAACAACCTCGTGGTACAGACAGTCGAGATAGCTTTGTATGGGTATTTAAATATTATGTAACAGCTGTTTAACAAAGGCAATGTACTGGATGGTACTGGTGTCAATCAATAATAGAGATCCATGGTGTCAATGCACACAAACGTCAAAGCCAATCATGATCCTGACATCGTCTATTTTAGTAATAGATAACTTTGATTGGTTAGAATCATATCATTTCCGTGTTCCATGTTAATGTTAAACACATTAATGTTGTCAATTAAATCCTTATTTCCACCACCCAACAGGGCCAAATTAGCTATGTGTGGTGAGATAGATGTACCAAGGACGGAATGGTTAGTAGTTTTGATGTTTATACTTACAATATGCTTTAAAAAAATTGTATTGTATATGTATTTCTTTGGTGTTCCAATGTAGTATTTCCTAAACAAATGGTAATCGTTCAGTGTAATTGAATATTAGTAATTATTTGTTGTACTGAGTGGTAATTTCATTAAACAACTAACACTTAGTTATTTATTGAGATAACTAAGGAAGATAAGGAACAACAAGGAAGAACAACTCGATTTTAATTTAGTATGTTTCGAAATAATCATTTTTATTTTTGTTTTGTTTAAGTAACCTTGTTCTAGTTAAAATATGATCTTAATATTTTATTGGTTCGGGCAGAAACGAGTGGTAGACCTACACATAATACGCTAACAAACGCAACTTGAAAACTTTACAAAATAAGGGTAAAGTTGAAAATAAGGCGGCCAAGTCGTCCAATTATCCCAACATTGGTCACTAGTAGCTGACCAAAGCCTAACAAGTCCCCATAACCCCCCCCCCCCCAATACTGACCCCCAAACATCCCCTAACGCCAGCACGTAGCACACGTCCATTCCAATCATTGGCACAGACAAAACCTATTGTGAAAGTTGAGAACTCGAGTAAAACTTATAATTATGTTTCAAAACTTTCTGCGAACTTTCAATGAAATCTAGCTTCCCCATAATGCTCAAGTTGAACTTTTCTTGTACACAAAGATTGGTCACCTAGAGTAAAGTCCTCAAAGTTTGCTACTTAACATAGTTTTGAACCTATTACATGCAGCCTTGCAAACATTCATCCGTAAACATATTGTTTGCATAGATGTTAGACTTCCCGTCCAATGTACAAAATTTGAAGCCAAGAAAATAGATGAAGTTCAGGACCATCTCACCAGAAGCTACACTAGTATTGGGTTGAATATTAATTAAAATACATGTCAACAGCTAATTGATTTATCACTTGACACAGAATATTGTCATTATAGTTGGTAGACCATCTCAACAAATTGCACCAATTTTTTTGGCGTCAAATTTTTGATTGGATGAGAAGTCTACTCTTTGTATAGTCAATGATGTAATTAAAAGCCAAATCAGGTAAATGGAAATTCACTTAATCTGCAGGTTTGGTGTAGTGGGTGTATTTTAAGTTATATTCAAATTTCAAAATGATATTAACTTCACCTTGAAATCAAACAGGATGTTAAATCTATCATACCACTGACTTCAAACATGAGCAAATACACATGATAAACAACATAAACATAACATTAGAACCTACATGACAATGCGTTGAATTATAACGTATGCATTCATCTGTTATGTGCTGAATACCCAATACCTAAAACAAACTATTACGCCCTTTACGTGACGTGTAATAGCACATGAATAAGTAGTATACGTGACTCAAATGTCACATATCGTGACACATCTCCCTTTTGTCACTTTGTCACGCGATCTTTAAACGTATTTTCGCCCTTCTCCCTTCATGCTCATGCCACCAAAGTACAACATTGCTAAGTTTGGGGATACCTTTGGTTGATGGTTTGGAAACATTAAAATTTTCAGTCTAAATCAAGTACATGGTTTAAAGTAACAGTTTATTCACAGGTTTTGCTATTACCTAAACAATGTTAGGTGGAACCTCGTTAACAAGAATAATAGCTTACCCTCGATAAGATGTTAATTTTACAATTCCCTAGAATTTATTTTACCCCTAATCCGATTGTATTGCAACCGCAACCCCGATAAGAAGCCAGCCTTGATAACAAGTCTCTTTAATCCCCGTGAGAGTCTGTTATCGAGGTTCCACTATACCAATGTATGTATCGTCATGAAACCAGATTTCGTGACGCTGCACAATCAGGAGTAATAAGTGTAATTATAATTTGTAATCTGATAATTTAAAAAACAAACAAAAAATAATCCAAAGTTAATTTTTTTCTTTTTAGATTCTTAGTCAATGAAAAATATTATGTAATATGTCCCATAATCAACTATATTTCCTAAATGCGCCTAAGATATTGTTTATAAATACTTAGCTTTTTTTATAAACTAAGACAAGTAAGTACGATACGAACATTAATAACACTAAGGTAAAAAAATGTTTAATATTTGTAAAAAATTTAACCTCGGGTTATCAAAATGTTGCTGGAAATATTGCAAATACACTAATTTAACGTGACGTTTAATTTAAAGTTAAGGGGAACACAAATTATTAGATTGTGTACCAAATGGAGTCCATTATCGCCTAACAGTAACAGTGAAGCCAAGTTTGCAAACTGTCAATTCTGGACTTAACTTTGTTTGTCAACAGTGTGTTGGACCCATTATAGAGCAATTATTATTACTTTGTGGTCGCAAAAATATTAAATACCGTTAACGATGGAGACACAACTAAATACAATAATTTCAGGGCGAAAATCATGATTTATCTTGAAATCCATACTTAGTTGTCAATTAGGTAGGTAGGTTATTTAATAAGAACAAAATTAATTAAAGTATTTTGCCATGCAAAATTGTTGATGAAAGTACAAAAATATATCTATTAGATAGTAGGTATTAAAAAATGTGTTTACTAAATATAATTTTATTTGACAATACTTTGTAATTACTTAATAAAAACAGAAATTCTGTTTAACACTCAAACAACACTCTAAAAACAATATACAGTATATATTACAATGATGGTATTATATTTTGGCAATACATATTGCCATCTTCAGACCAACTGGAGACATTTTGTTATTACAGTCGTACTTATTTTATAGTAGCCTTATTAAAATTATAATAATTACAACAAAATAAAGGTATTTTTTTCTCCTTCTTGGTATTATCACGGTATATTTATTTACCCAAATATGGTATTTTTTGTCGAGTCCAACCCAAACAATTCACATCCTGATAAAAACATAGGAATGCTAAGTTACTAACTTTATCGAACGATTTCCATATCGGCACTGATGTAGATAATCTATTCATTTTTAATATTCGTAGACGAAAATTAAACAATATCAACAACAATACCTCCTATGAAACAATATAAAACAATACTTCTCATTAAACTTGTTACAAAAATGAATCCTGTCGCGCACTAAATTCAAAAAATGAAAACTATTTTCGAAAACAATGATTTCGAAACAAAGTAAAAACGCGATAAATGATAATTCACCCCACATTAGTGATGGAATATACGTGGAAAACAATTGATGATTCAGTCAGAGGAAAATCACCGCACGCAGGAAATTGATTATGAAACAAATCAATGAATGGCGAACGCGAAGGGATGGTGTGGAGGCGTTGAATAATTCATATGTTTAATGCAATCAACATTTGCGCTCGCTTGCGCAAGATAAAACTCGCTAAACTCTCGTCTCTAACTCATGCATGCGCCTACTATAAACAATGTTTTGGCAAACTGCAGCAAAAAACAGCTGTTTTAATACATGCATTTGTGGGTGTAGAGATCAGCTGTAAATTCAGATGTAAACTTCGATTGTAAGTAATCGCATGTATCAATTGTTGAATTGTTTTGATCGGTAATAGCTTATTTTTTGCAATCTATTCAATATTTTGACATATCGATGGTATAATGTACACTAACACAATCGTAATAGACGAAATGATACAATCGCTTACTATACAGCTGCTCATGTGCATTAGCAAAATTGAATCAAAGTTGGAAGAAACGCATTTTCGTTTCTTAGCTTAGTTTGCTTACTAATGAGACATTATGGCGAAAAACATAGTTTTTTAAAAAGTGTCTTTTAATCTCTCGCTCATTTTCTGTAAAACTTGAGCTCGGGTTTAAAAGATTAATTTTTTTAGTGATGAAATCTACTATTATGCCATACTACCGCAAAAACAGCTGTTCCAATACATAAATTGCGGGTCTATAGTAAATCAGGGACTATAAGTCAGGTAAACTTCGATTGTAAGCAATAATGTATTGAAATTAGGTATAAAATGATTTAAATAGTTGTGATGTTCCTTGCACATTTGAGACGGAAAAACTACTTACGTTGCCTAGCGCAATAATGACTTATCCAAGAGGTTCAGAAGCTCGCGTTTAACACGCCTGAGCTCGATCAACAATTAATTATTTGATGGCCAATTTCCGGAGGAAACGGAACAGAACAGTCACGTGACCCGAGTTGAAGAACTTCCGGTTCCACCATCAACAATTCATCGAAACGCCCTTTCGAGGTAAATGGTGGTTTCATCGTCGATGCTAGGGAGGGAAGCAATTAAAATTACTAGCAGAAAAATCATAAAAATTATAATTATGCTGTATAATTAGTCCATAGGCTGCTATACAATTTATTTATGAGTGCCAATTAAACTGGTCACCGTTCGTAAAGCATATATTTAACTAGGTGTACAATGCAGTTGTCTGCTTGCAATATTGAGCGGAGCCAGCATATTCAATATTAATGATTTTTTTGCATTTTAAATAGAATGCCTATTTGCAGAGGTATCCAAAGTCAATCATAAGTCAGGATTAAGTGAATGAATCGTCTACTTGCAGGAACCGTATTCTATGTTTCATCTGGTTCTCATAAATTAAATGTCTACTTGCAGTATCCAATGCCAATGATATATTTGGTTCGCATAACTGGAATGCCTATTTACAGATTCTAAAGTCAATAGTACGTATGGTTCACGTAGACGGATTGTTTACTTGTAGTATCCAAACCCAATGGTACATGTAAATGAATAGTCTACTTGCAGTATCCTCAATAAATCAATGGTCCATTTATTTTGTTCACATATAAAATGCCTAATTGCAGTATCCGAAGTCAATGGTAGGCTTAGGCCTACTTCTGCTTCACTTATATGGGATGTCTATGTGCAGTATTCAAAGTCAATGATACGTCGGGTTCAAGTCAACGAATTGTGTTATATTTGGTTCACATTAGTGGAATTCCTATTTGTAGACTGCAAATAGGAATTGAACATGTTCCAATCAGATAGATATTCAAAGTCTACATTAATTGCACGTCTTGCTCACATAAAATGCTGTAAGTTATTTACAGATTCCAAACGCAATATGGTGCATCAGCCTAATTCCGGCAACCCTTATTATTGGTTTAAGTCCTGTGGTCCGAATATTACCATTTCAGATTTATACCTTCCCATATGGTTGGTTACATGACTGTGCCAAATTTCCTGCAGATCGCTTAAGCCTGTCAGGTGGAGCCTGACCTGTATTTGTAAAACAAAGGCAGTGAGTGTAGTATAAGAGCTTCGCTTCACTCCGCTCAATAATTTCGATACTGCAAATGAATCATGGTAGGCCTAAGCAATACCTGTATTATTAAAAGGCAATAACGATTATTATTATATTATTATTACCCATTGTATGTAGAATTTGCTTTTCTTTATTTTTTTTCAATGTCTTCTTTCTTCATTATTAAAAAAAGAATCATTTATTTGTACAGAAGACTTATTTGCATTGAACATTCATAAAACTCACCAATTCAATTACCTCAATAACTGTTTACCAGTATTATTGTTGTGAGGGATTGGGGTTAGCTTCACTTAGTATAGGCCTATAACTTAGGTCTAGTTTTATTTTAGCAGTTAAAAGTAAGAAATTGTCGTCAACCACTTTCAAAATTTCCCTATTGTGCAATAAAATTTATCAATACAACTATTTTATTGTCTAAGTTACACCATTTAGTCTTAAACCTTACCTGTAAACCACGTGGTTGTGATTTCATTTCGTAAAACGATTTTGTATTTTTAGCTACAAGAACATTTTATACAAAGTTTCTTGCAAATCAAGGGCGGTGTGATTTTTGTTGGTATAATTATGTTGTAGTGTTTTTTTAATGACCTCGTTTTATCTTCTCCTTCTCCAAGCAACATAAACTTAGGCCTAATTAGTTAACTATTCATTGTTGTTAAAAAGAACAGAACCATTTTACAATTAAATATAAACGGCATGGAGTTTAATCACTCAATATAGAACTGATTGTTAATCATTTCGTATTACATACAATATACTATAATGTGCTCTTTAGTATTATCCAATTTTTTCTTTTGTACTGTATTTATCATGTGGTAGATTTGTTGACTAATGTTGAGGCTCTTGTTTACTTTTTAGTGTTTACTCGCAAATAATGACATGGCGACCAATTAACCCATAAGGCCCATGTTAAATTTCCAAAAGTTTGCATTCATGTAGGGAAAAGTCCTATGGTCCGATTTGTACCGTTTCAGATTTATACCTTCCCATGGTTGGTTACTATGACTGTGTTAAATTTCATGCAGATCGCTTCAGCCGTTCAGGAGGAGTATTTGTAATAAAAAAGCAGGAGTGTAGT
This sequence comes from Macrosteles quadrilineatus, assembly GCF_028750875.1. Classification (NCBI taxonomy): domain Eukaryota; kingdom Metazoa; phylum Arthropoda; class Insecta; order Hemiptera; family Cicadellidae; genus Macrosteles; species Macrosteles quadrilineatus. Next base: position 6,944,125 of record NW_026542599.1, on the reverse strand, counting down.
ATAAGAGCTTCGCTCGCTTCGCTCGCTCCGCTCAAAAAATATTCAACTTACCAAATTAAAGCAAATGTTTCTTGGTAAAAGGTGTTTTGTAGTTTTGTATTTAATACGTTGACACTTATTTCACACTATCTGCAATTTTTGACATATTACTTAATATACCTAATATTATTTATTATACGTAAAATCTAACAAAAATTAAAACTTTACGTAAATAGGCCTACGTTTGGTATTAATATAAACGTATTAATCCTTTATGAAAATCGTTATATGTTATATAACATTTCTTACCATTGTTTTAGCGTTTAAAGAAAAAGTTAAACCGTAGATGTCTCAGTTGAAACCACTACATAGCACAAAATATATTCTTACAGCAATCGTGTTAAACAGATTACTGTAGGAACGTTTGCATTAGCTACTACTGTACTTTATCACTGAATACATTTTAACTACGACGTTTTGACGAAACATTTGGCACGTATTATTTTCTTCGCTATTCATAATATATTAATTATTGTTTAGTTTTTAATAGGTCATTACAGTTTTTACTTACAGTAAAATCAATGTAGAAATTCTATTGTCAGTTCTACGTCAAATATTGTCGTACAACAATTTATCACCTGATCAATTTATTCATCACGCCTGCGAGGTTCGGAAAATGGATTTTCTCTGTTCACTGGATTTTATAATAAATCAATTTTCGAGTTGAATACATCATTTGATAACCTCGGCATTATTTGCCGGGAATCAATGCCGCCCGGACTTGAATTATTTATGAGTTTAATCTCGGTTGGGTGGTTTTGAGTTTGCCATCATTTACTGCGTGATTTACTACTAGCGTAGGGTTTATGATTGAAAAATTTATGAAGGAGTCAAGTAAATATTAGATTTTAAATTTTCATTGGCATCAAACCACTACAGGTCAGATTATTTTAATTGAGTTTTCACAATGTGATGAGTACAGAAATAACCTGAATTTCTAGAAAATAACATTATTTGTTTTTTTTTCAATCCAGGCCCATGTGGTTTTCTTAGGTAATATCACCGCTATACTATTTTCTAGGTGCCGTAAGAACGTTGTCCTAAATTTCATGAAAAACTTATCAAAATCCGATTCTTCAAAATGTTAATTCAACGGTCAAAATATTAGACAAGGAGGATTTAAAAGTTAAATGTCTATGTGCTAAGTAAAGGCTTCGAACACTTTTAGATATGGAGTACTAGCAGAGTACCCGTCCTTTGTACGGGGTCGGCATATAAGTATAAAACGCTTATTGCAGTTATACTCGAGCTTTGCATTTGCATTTTCAATGGGGGAGGACACAGTTTGATAAAATTTGTTTATTTAAATTTACGGTATACCATAGTATTACACATCTACCATAGTTCTACCACTTCACCTAAAAAATAGAGAAAAATAAATTATTAAAAGTTTGCAAAATATCACAAATTATTCATGATATTAAAAACATAAATATAACTGTAAACAATCCTACTTTGACAGTTCTCATTGCGTATCACAGTTTTTGTTGCTGCTTGCTGTAGTTATGATAAATGCAACACAAATAATAGTACTGCACCCTGTTGGTAAATCTTATAACTTTTTAATGCTTTTCATATCATAGAACCAACTTTTTTAGTTGAAACAGCTGACAAAATTCTTTAATTCCCTTTTAATATGAATACTCATAAGGTTATCATGGGAAACTGTAGAGCCACTGGGGCGGAGCCCGAAAGGATTTTTCAGGAAAAAATCTGCCTATATGTTAATCGGGAATGTGAGCTATCATCATGCAAAATTTCAGCCCAATCCGTCCAGTCGTTAATGCGTGATTGAACTTCAAACAAACAAACAAACAAACAAACACACAAACTTTCACATTTATAATATTCGTAAGATGATTACCTTCTTATTATATAACGCTGGTGTGTGCTACATGTCCGATACCTTTGATAATGTTTCCTCTCCTCGTTTTGGATAAACATTTTCAGCGTGTGCTTTGGTTATATAAAATAGGCAAACATTTATTTCCAAAATCCTTCATTCTATTGTGTAATGATGACATGATATGTGTGTGTTGGTAAAAAACCTATAAACAACGTGTTATTTTCTAGTTAAACGTTTTAACATGAATGAGCTTATGACTCAATATGCGAAGAGGTTGTAAACCAGTTTTTTGTTTTGGGGATATGAGAAATGTAACGGCGTAGGATAGGCAATTTAGACGCTAGTGTTGCGGGTGGTATCCCAAGCTGTGCAGGCGTTGCCTTGAATGGTAGAGGTGAACACAGTTTGGGTAGAAATTACTACTTTGTGGACGAATCTACTGTTACAAATAAAAAAAAGTTCATTGCATACACTCTGTAGACACAGGCTTAGTATATGTTATAATTAGTATTTTTGTAACAATCTATGGTGAACATTTTACTTGTAAAAAAAACTGTGTTTAACATACAGTTTAATTCGTCGTAATCTAAACCGTCGTGTGTTAAATATGTGAAAAATACATTTTTTATTATTTCTCTTTCAACTAGTAAAAATTCAAATCTCAGTCTTCAAAACTTTCGATATATCAGCTCAGTCAGGGTATAGGTATTCTTTATCGTAAACATCACCAGAAACGGATACGACAAGATTTCTAATATAACATTAACATTTGATTTTGAGCAGGAATTAGTCGTTTACTACTGCTGATTCTACATTTACAATTGGCTTGGCCCGTATCTATGTATCTATTGGTGTTGCCTCATAGGACAAGAGTCTACCCGTATGTTAACTTGTCACTCATCCTGACAATATTGACGATTAACTCTGTCAGTTGCATTTTCAATACATTGACATTGAGCTCAATCATCCAAAATGTATGCAAGCAAAGGGTATTTATTTCATTGCAACTATTGAATAGAACATGAGTCCTTTAACTAAAGTCAAATTAAATTCACAAATAAAAAATGTAGACTTTTGTATTTTTTATGTATTAATTTAAGAACACGCTATCATAGATTGAACATACTGTAGTCCCTTTGAGGGTTTTCATTTGTATATAATATAATTCGGACATTTATTCAGTATCCAAAGTCAATAACATTACGATTTAGAATATTATGTTTTCTAAGTACTTACACTGTCCAGCTTGGAGTATCTACGTAGAGTGAAGTGTCGAGTGAAGATGGAGAGAATATTGGCCATCTGAAGCCGACGAATCCACACGCCCGCCTCCAGGTTCTGGAACCAACAGTAGCGTCTATAGTTGAATTAGCCTTTCTTTGGGCTTGATATATTGAATCATTAACTGGCATCCTAACAGTGGTGTTGTACACACAGTGTGTTAAAAAGTCCTTAAACGGTTTTAACGGACTTTAATCCTGGTTCTTATATTTGACTACAATACATTTCTGTTATTTAATTTTTGAAAACAGATTACACTTTTAAATAAGTAAAGTCTGAGTATTGGCTCTAATGGTTGCCAAGCTGTTTACAGAAACCGCAAAATGGAAGCAAAATAATCGTGATAGCTGCTCTCAAGTTTACAAGCCAACATAATGACAAGTATACAAACAACAAAAAACCTTGTTATACAAGTATAACAAGGTTTACAAGTATACTATAACATTTTGCTGATCAATTATTAAAGAACATCTATATATTAATAGGCAAGCATGTTTTTTTTAAACCTTTTTTCTCAGCTCGTGTGCATCGCAAGGAAAATATACGCCTACTGCTAGAAATATAGTTGCCTGTAGATGGGCAGAATACCTTAATAAATTAAAATAGGCTCAATAATTAAAAATTATATTTTAGCCCCATGCCATCACTTTCAACATGGTTCAATTAGTTAGAATTTCCAGCTAACTCTATCCAGTATTTTCTACGTGATGTGATGTCAGACATACTCACATCCCATATAAAGTGAAACGCTTTTTAACGTAAAAACAAGCTCAAATGTTGGCATCCCTGTTTACTTATCTACTTTTAGTCTTATTAGCAACAAATTATTAATAAGACTAAATCTCATAGATATCTATGGAACAACGCTTACTATAGTTTATAGTTGATCGGCAATGAAGTAGTGAAATCAGGAATACACAAATTTGAGCTGGTTTTGTCGTTGAAAATTCTCTTACAATACTTGTCATGTGGGTTGCCATCAAAAAGTATATTACTAGATAGTAGAATAATAGTGTTTTAAGTTTGATCGCTAAACGTAATCAAACACGTACCTCTATAGAATATTCCCCACGTGATGTGTCAGCGCCGACTGTCAAGCCGATACTGTGCGCGACACACGACTGTCACGGGGTAGTCTACTCTACAACGGCAGGCGCGCCACGCTACCCTCTCTTTGGTGGGGAGGGGGGAATGTAAATGGGGGGTGCCACCCCCCCCCCCAGCTGTCACCTGTCACTTCCTGTTCCCTACCCAGGGTAGCGAGGCAGATATTCAAATCAGTTGATTAGATTAAGGGAGGAAGTTTTCGAATAAAATATTGGGTGTAAATGCATTGTTTGAGGAGTTTTTAGACTTTTTTACCATTGTGGTTCTTATTGAATCCGAATAATGGTTGATGTAGATATTTCGATCCCATGTTGAAGTTTCAGAATACAATTAGACGTACGGCAGTTGAATCACAGAAAGAGTAAACAGATTTGTAGACTACGCTGGGAGGATTAACGCCAAGATTTAACACGAATATTATAGTACAGAAACTGTGTGAATCATAAACGTAAACAAAAATCACCACTGGACCGAATCTTCTACTAACTAGCTGTTACCCACGGGCTTCACCCCGTTTGACTTAAAAATAATAATAAAACTATTGATTGGTTAAGTTAAGCTAAATTAAACAAAACAGAATACAGTAATACAAACAAATAAAATCACCTGTTAATAAGGTTAAATTGAAAGAATAACATACAAAATAAGTACAGCTGAGGTATTTTTAACATTACGTATATGGAAAGTTCCCTTTAGAAAGCAATTACGACCTTAAAGGGCAATTTATGAAATAATGGATAGTTTTACACAAGGTTTCTCGTCATGACGCACATTTTAAGGATATGGTTTATGGGAGTGTGACTTGTAGTTTTCTCAAAAGTTCATGCTTACTTTGGGATTTATATGATTTGGTTTATTTTGACAGTTCCATTTTAATAATTATACGAACATCTTACTTCCGGCAAGTGACGTCATTTGGCTATGCCGTTTCTGTTCTAATACTCTTGGATATTAACCAAGCTTAACTAAGAATACGACTATTTGCTATAGCATCTTTATTGTCAAATCAACTATCCCAACAACAAGCAAAGGAGCAAATGCAATTCCTACTCTAGTAGTTCTGTGAGAAGCTTATTCTAGACTAACTCTAATATGTTTTAAAAAACAAACAGTATATATACAGCACATGGGATGGGATGTATACTGTGGTTAATGATCAAGTGAAATTAATTATGCTCGTATATGATCAGATTTAATCTACTCGACATTTTTTCGTAAAACATAGTCCAAAGTCTCCTTAGACAGCTCCAAAACACTCGAATTGTGTTTCTCAAGATGAAAAAGAATGGAGGATTCTGACTTATTACACATTAAAAAACGCTCGTTTAAAACTGAGATTCAAGATTCTCTCTTTTATCCTGGTGTTAATTTATATTTTATTAGTCTTTTTGGACTCTTGATTGTCCGTAGTAATGAGTTGTGTTTATAATTGAGAAAATGTGCTTTAAATGAAAGATACTTTATTCACGTTAATTGTGTCATTATGAAGGGATAGTTTCTAATGGCACACGCTTGAAGACATACTTTTTGTTCATGCTTTTTATCTGGAGTGGCACAATAGCAAATTAGTTTTATGGAATCTAAAATTCATTACAGTTCTTGAGACGATTGACTAAAATGTAGAATATTTCTTTAACAACAACCTACTATTAAATTCGAAAACTAAAATAAGATTTGTAAATTGCGTTTACGCCTTACAAAAATGTATGGTAAAATATTGAGACTCGAAACGTTATGTCAACAAAAATGTACTGATAATTTGACTAATGTTATTAAAAATAATAATTTTTTTACGATCGTAAAAAAGAACATGTGAGATGAATTATTATTCCATTTATTCTCTAACGGCTGCTAATAACTGAAACATCAGAAAAAATAATTATTACAATATTTAATATTATACAGTGCAGATGTTATTGAATTTTCACTCTATGTTCCTATGTGTGAGGAAAACGTTACACTTCATCTGCTGAAAAGCTAAGTACTTAAAAAATATGTAAACATAAGATGAAAGTAAAAACCTTCCATTACTTGTAATGGATTCTGTATCTAATGCTTTAAACATCCCTCTTTAATTCAAGACCAGATAAATGCCCGGCCACTTATCTTCTACAGAAGGTTGTAACATATTCAGACTATGTAAGAGCAAAGACAGATGAATGAGTTACAAGATCCCTGTTTAGCCAAGTCTTTTTAAAGCTCTTATTTTAAACCTGCTAAAAGCCGAAATGCAGCCGCCTTGAGTAGGTACGATTTCAGTCTTTGAACAGATCGCTTCCAACTAAAAGCTTTTAAGCAGCTGCCGTAATAATGCGAACGTCTTGGATCTTTCCCTCTCTCTTGCACTTATCAGCTGTTATTGGATCTGATCAGCTGATCAAAGTCACAACAGCTGAGTAATTTAAACAGCCCACTTTGAGTTCCTTTGATGTCGTCGCCGCAAGTGAGAGGGACATTCGGAATGTCACTTTTTAAGAGAGTATTTTTATTGTTGCACTCCCATCGTTTTAGTTATGAATAGAATAAAAAAATTAACTTACCAAATATAATGTTTAAAATATGATTGTTGAAAACAAAGTAAATAAATTAGTACATTGGTTTTTAGGAGATTGTTGAACTAGCAAAAATACTGGATAGCGTTATACAGTATATGTTGAATGTAATTTTATTTTTATATAATATGTTTGCTGTTACTTGTTCTGTATTTAATTTAATTTATGTTGGTAACAGCTGACCATGTGTAAACAGTTAGGATTGTTTTTATAGTAATGAGAATTGTTGAATAAGTTATGTTTGAGTAAAAATGTTGTGTGTGTGTACTTCAGTAAAATAAAAGATAATTATTGTAACAGTAAAAACTTAGGTGTTAGTAATTTACTTTCACTTAAGTCAACAGGTTATGGGGCCCAGAAAAATTAATTAATTCAACCATAACTGTAAAACCAAGAAGTAATCTTCTAGTAAAACCCCAAGAGTTATGGGTGTAGTGAAGGTGAGTGAAAAAGTAAAAGTAAGACTAACAATGGCATCAGTAAAAGAAGATGATTTCGTAGAAAAACTCAAAGGAGTTGAAACTTTTCCATTGTGGAAATTTCAGATTAAAATAATATTTCAATCCAGTGATTTGATGAGTATTGTTGATGGTTCTGAGAAACTTGAAGATATGAGCGATGGAAAGAAGAAGGCTGATTGGATTAAAAGAGATGCCAAGGCTCAGAAGTGTATAGTTAGTTCTATTGAGAAGGGACCGATGTTACATATCATTAACTGTGAAAACTCAAGAGAAATGTTTTTGAAGCTGTGTTATATTTATGAAAGAAACTCAGAGCAGCAGAAGTACTCGTTATTACAAGAATTCTTTAACCTCAGGTATGAGCCTAATTCTGATATAAGTTCTCACATAAGTAGAATTGAAAACATAGCACACAGACTAAAAACTTTAAAACAAGATATTGATGAAAAAATGATAATATCAAAAATTCTTGTCAGTCTGCCAGATAGATTTAAGTATTTTGTAACTGCCTGGGAATCAATGCCCAATGAAGAAAAGACATTGGCAAATCTAACAGCGAGACTGTTAGCAGAAGAGTCAAGAAGTGAGTTAAAGGAGGTAAGCCTAGAGAAAAATCTTGCATTCCAAGTTGTTTGTCACAACTGTAAAATTCCAGGCCATAAAGCAAAATACTGCAAGAAACCTACTCACAATTGGGCTAACTCTGATAATGAAAGGTGGTGTTTTAAATGCAATGCTGTTGGTCATCTAGCAAACACCTGTGGAAATGTAAAAAATTTTGTTAACAAGTTTGAAAAAAGAAATGTAAAGCCAAATTTATTTTGTAATATATGTAAAAAGTCAAATCATAATGAAAAAGATTGTTACTTTAGAAAAAGCCAGAACCTAAATGTCGCTAGTAAAACTGTGTCATTTTTGTCGTATGATGAAAATGTTCGGGCTAATAGTGGGACTGTAAACTTTGTATCTGAATGGGTTGTTGATTCAGGCACATCTTCACATATGACAAATTGTGAAGATTTGTTAAGTAATAAACAAAATATTTCTTCTGAAATATATGTTGCAAAGAAAAATCAAACCATGTTAGCTTCAACGAGTGGAACTGTAAAATCCAAAGAATGTATCCTGAATAATGTGCTATATGTTCCTGAACTCAGTGAAAACTTGTTGTCTGTTTCTGCAATAACTAGTAATGGTGGTGAGGTTACTTTCTCTGAAAATACAACAGAGAATGACCAGAAAGGAGACAAAAATGAAAATGATAAGAAAGAAGACAAAAATGAAAATGACCAGAAAGAAGACGAAAATGAAAATGAAGATATTGAGAGTGCAGATAATCTAAGTGAGATAAGTAATAATGAAGTAGAGTTTGAGTTGGTTTCAGACAAAAATGAAATCAATGAAGAACAGCCAAGTTTAAGTAATACTGATACTACACAAAGCATCAAACTAAGAAGAAAAACTAAACTACCTGAAAGATATAAAGATTTTGTGATGTTGACATCATATGAAGAAGCAATCAAAGGACCAGATAAAAAGAATTGGCTACAAGCAATTGAGGATGAGAAAAACTCCCTAATTGAGAATGAAACGTGGGAAGTGGTTGACAAGAAGCAAGCACTAAACAAGAAGATCCTAAGTAACAAGTGGGTACTAACAAGAAAGGATAACGGAAAATACAAAGTGAGACTAGTTGTAAGAGGTTTTGCCCAAGAAGAAGGTATAGACTATGAAGAAACCTACAGCCCAGTTGTAAGTAATTCAACTTTACGTTTGTTATTTTCATTAGCTGCCAAACAAAATCTCAAACTAATGCAATTTGATGTTAAAACTGCATTTCTCTATGGAAATTTAGATGAAGAAATTTATATGTGTGTACCTGAAGGATTTGATCATAAAGATAAAGTTTTGAAATTAAGAAAGACTTTATATGGACTTAAACAAGCTCCATTTAAATGGAACCAGTTGTTTACAAACTGCTTACTAAAATATGGCTTAAAACAAACTCAGTCTGACCATTGTGTTTTTACAAATGGCAGTATTCATCTTGCTATATTTGGTTATGATGGAATTCTTGCTGGTTCAGATGAAAGAGAGATGAAGAAACTTTTGAACGAGCTGTCTAGAGATTTTAAAATAAAAACAGACGAAAACCCATCAAACTTTCTTGGAATGGAAATTTTATATTCAAGGGAAGGGATATTGTTAACACAAAAGAACTATTCAAACAGTATTCTCGAAAAATATGGAATGATAGATTGTAAACCTGTAGACACTCCCATTTGTCCAGTGAAAACGAGCAAACCTGATGAAAAAGTAAGCTGCCTGACAAAAGATTATCCTTACAGAGAAGTAGTAGGAAGTTTGCTGTACTTATCCAATAAAACCAGACCTGATCTTACACTTGCTGTGGGATTAGAAAGTAGATGTGTTGAGAATCCAAGCAATGAAGATGTTGTAAATGTCAAACGAACCTTAAGATATATTAAAGGTACTCAAGACGCAGGAATATTATTTTCAGCATCAGGAGAAAATTGCCTAAATGTATATTGTGACGCAGACTATGCAAATTGCAAGCATACAAGAAGAAGTACTACTGGATTTGTCATAATGTATGGAGAAGACCCAATAAGCTGGTGTACAAGAAGACAACCGATTGTAGCTTTGTCCAGCACCGAAGCAGAATACATTGCAGCGGCGGAATGTGTCAAAGAAGTGTTATATTTAAAAACTTTCTTGCAAGAGTTGAGTGGAACTAATGTTGAAACAAACCTAAACATGGACAATCAAAGTGCTATTAAGCTTTGTAAAAATGGAATTTTTAATAAGCGAAGCAAACACGTTGATGTTCGCTACCATTTTTTGACTGGAAATGTAAGGCAAGGTAAAATAAACATTTCTTTTGTTTCTACATCTGGGAATGTTGCGGATATGTTTACAAAACCCTTGAACAATGTTAAGTTTCATCAATTTAGCAAAGCTTTGATCAACTATCCAAAATCTTGAACAGAAGACGATAATCGAGATATTTATTTTTTGTTTCTTACATAAAATTAAAATTAAGGGAAGGTGTTGAATGTAATTTTATTTTTATATAATATGTTTGCTGTTACTTGTTCTGTATTTAATTTAATTTATGTTGGTAACAGCTGACCATGTGTAAACAGTTAGGATTGTTTTTATAGTAATGAGAATTGTTGAATAAGTTATGTTTGAGTAAAAATGTTGTGTGTGTGTACTTCAGTAAAATAAAAGATAATTATTGTAACAGTAAAAACTTAGGTGTTAGTAATTTACTTTCACTTAAGTCAACAGTATACAGATCTGTTGTAGGTATAACCTTTGACTATAACTCAACCTGAAGGCAAGTGAGCGCAGCGAACGAGCTCCAACCTAAAGGTGAGTGAGCGTAGCGAACGAACTTCAACCAGGACGTGATTGAGCCATGCGAACGAGATCATCTTGAAAATTAAACGTAACGGTACTTAAATTATAAATAGTCAAAGGCAAGACAACGTCTGCCGCGTTCAGCTAGTATCATATAAAAGTTTAAACTAAATAATTTACACTTTCGATTACTATTATGTCTTAATCTTCAACAACAAACTAAGTTTTATAGTTAGACCTACTTTCAATCACACACATAACACTTATAGCTTATTGTTGCTTCTAGCCTCATCTAGTTTATGCTGTACCCAATTGGGAATCTGGAAAGACTCACACTAAATATATATTCACTCTCAAAAATTTTCTTCCCGTTGCAAAGCACGGGTATAGCCACTTGTAGAATCATTTAATATTACTGAAGACTTCACATTGAAAAGATATGGGAGGGAACTTTAAAATAACTTTTCTATAATTATAGCTCATGGCAAGAAAGTCAACCTGAATTTAACTTTCAGAAGTAGTTTTACTGACGCTCTCGCACCAAACAGCAAGTTAAATATACTGACGAAGTATTTGAATAAAGTATGGGAAAGTAGCGTGTCGCACGTTATATTTACCCGCTTAGTCGTTCCACTGCGAAGAAGTTTATAAATGTATATGACACTTACACACTAACGCACAAGTGTTTACTATTCTCAACGGTTAAAAACCTTCTGACGCTCCTCATTGTTGAACCGAAAACCTAATGATTACTAGACGAGTACAATGTCCACAAGATAGCTATGATATTACATGGTTGCAAGTTTTATTTTCTACCTATACTGTTCAATAATATAAAGTAAACTTTATTTTTTTAACCGTATTCATTTTCAAACCCTTGAATAAAAAGGGGACCCTTTCGAAAATTGAGCATTTTAATAGGGGTCTAATACATTTCCTAGTTATAACGAATATGCAATACTTTACCCTTTCAAAGATGAACATTCAGTTTAATTTACTATTTTGCATCCTGTTTGAAATATGACTGTTGTTGATAAACAACCCACTGAAGACGAGCTGTTCAACTACTGTAATTAATTTAATCCAAGCAATAAGGGGTTTATTTTTTCCATACCCTTTTCAGTTGTCCTACCTAACCGGTTTTCACGATTGAGGTGGTTTTAAAGCTTATGATCCAGAACACCTGTGAATTGCAACAAAAAAGTGGTTTCCTCAAGGGCTTCGCCCCTTTACGTTTCAATTGTTTGCACTTTCAAAGATCGACACTTGCTGAACAACTTTCTTCATAACGGGTCAAATCTGAATTTTAATCTAACAGCTGATTCTTCAGTTTAACGTTTGTTTAACTAGAGTCAGATTGTAAATACGAGTCAGACGAAGCAGTTTATGTAAATGTTTAAATAAGTTACTATTTTGATAATTGTAACCTGATTGAGATAAATTAACAGCTCTCCAGTCTTTATGGTGTATATGTAGATAATTTAAAAGACAAAGGGTATTCCATTATTATTTTTACTTTGGACCTAGGTTTTGAACCCTTCATGGGTATCCTCGTGAACATTTAAAACTTTTATGAAGAAATAATTATAAAAACTAGACCTTTGAAGGCACTCTCCAGAAACAATAAAAGGCTAGGAGGGGGGGGCAAAGGCCTGAAGGTAATTGCATTTTAATTACCATTCATTACTCCACTAGATTATGAGTTTTAAAATGACACCACAATCGTATAAATGAAGTAGATGGGTGAAAATGAAATGTTACAGGGACAACTATTTTTTATTAAGTATACAGATAACATTTAAAAGACGTAAAGACGTAGGTTGGCCTACCAACAACATAAGAGTTCTGCCTATTGGTTTCCAGTCATAATTCCCCAGTTCCAACTTCTCACTCAGCCCGTAGTTCCAAGCTAATATCGACACAAGTAGAAGTTGTAGTATCTTAATTAATCCGACGCAGAGCTTTTAGCAGAAAACCACCACCTTTGATACGTCTCGTAATGAACCTATGAGTTTACGTGAGAGCGTGTCTAAAGTCGCGGATTAGTTTTCATCAAGTAATTTACTTAGGCTGATTTTCGTCTTGGCTTCATCTCTAATTTCAATTAGTCGAGAACTGGTAAGTGAATTATCACTTTGTGTCGGAATCTCAACAGAGATTGTAAAGGTGGATAGTATGTTTTAAAGCATAATCTACAAGGGGAACTGTGCGCGAATTTAACTTCCTCGCCTACAATACGTACTGTAGTACTGTACAGTTTGGGACGTATTTTTTTCGTCAAAATTTTGAGTTTGTGTGTTGAGTGGAAATATCGGTTTTGGATCCTCGTGAAGCCAAAAAATGGGTTTTAAAGTGATGCTATCTCACACTCATCATTCAATAATACGAGTATTTGTGTTAAACTCCTTAAGTTGCGTCTCACATTGAAATATCGACTCTAGACTTGTGGCTAGTGGTCTTCGTTGCAAGAGTGATAGGGTTCGATACCAGACACATCCAAAAACATTTGACTCCTTATAAAACACTTCTGTAAAATGTTTGTGATTTTTTCACACACAAACGCCACTAAGGTAGACATTAAAAATAATCTTCGAGGAAACCAGTATTTCAATTTGCCATATTCAATGAACGGAAACAATACAATGTTTCACAGAGATTGTAAGCCACGATCACTGAGTGTACGGTGGACCACCACGACGTATTGAGGCTTTTACCGGGTCATAAACACGCGGGCGGGACACTTCAAAGGTGCCGCCTCATATTGTTGTCTGACGTTTTAATCAAATTGCCACCAAGTAATAATAAACCGAGAGTATCACGTTTATCGTTTTTAATGGTTGTTGTATTTTTATCCTTTGTTTTTTTCGACTTGTATAATTGTTCGTCACACTGCAGCAAAAACAGTCGTTTTTAATCCAAGCGTTGCGAGTCTAAAGTAGCATTTTTACTCTCTAAGGGGTATAAAGTGTTTTTAACTCCTAGGGAATAAAAATCAGCTGTTGTCAGCTCAGTTGTAATTTTCGATTGTAAACAATTGCTTGTATCGATTGTTTAATCTAGTGAACTGTTGCCTTATTGTAAAGAGTTCGATGTATCGGTAGTGTACACTAACACAATCTTAATAGACGAAATAATGATTGAATCACTTACTAAACAGCTGTTTGTTTCCATTACCAAATTAGATGGAAAACAAGTTAGAAGTAGTTTTTGAGAGGTTGTCTTTAAATGAAACCATTTCAATTTTGTAACATAGTTTGTTCAAATAATGTTGCAATATGACGAACAATAGTTCATCACATGGGCAAAAAGTGTCTTTTCAACCCTGGTTCATTTTCCGACCTCGGCTTCGCCTCGATCGTAAAACTTAAGCTCGGGTCGAAAAGAGTCACTTTAGGCCCTAGTGATGAAATATACCATTATCTAACTGTTTTTCTACTTTTTTGTTTCCACTCATTTCTTGCAATTATATTTTTAACTAGCGTGTAATTATTTATATTGTATACTGTATTTTGTTTGTTATTGTTGTATTTTTATTCGCTATTACTCGTTCGACAGGTAGATGTTTAACAAATATGAAATCAAACATCATACCCACTCCTGTATTTGTTAAAACAGTTAAAATTCGGTTTACCGTTGATTCATCAATAAATGCCTTTAAACTAGTGAATAAGTCACTTTAAGTGCAACTATTTTTTGAAATACATTTACCTTAAGTCATTTTAATTACATGCACACAAAAAAAAGATTTATATATTAAAATGAGACGTAAAAGTCTACTCTTTGAACTATGTCTAGGTTTAACTACCTTTAATTTATTACATTGAGATTTATATTAATTTGATTGTCATACCACAACCGCTGTATGGCTGTACGCTGTACCCTGTGGTATGAAAGATTACAGAACACCGTTGAGCCATATCGTATGCTCTTTGAAGGTGTTACAAACGAGAACTTAGGTGTAGGAGTGTCATTCCTTTGGGGCCAGCAATTAAGACAACTCCTGTATTAAATATAGCGTTTCTCTGGATGCAAGTTTTTTTATATATAAAAACTTGAAATCATCGACTTAGGATAAGAAATTGATGCAGTACTTAAAAGACGAATTTTAAATTGTGTATCGTATAGTGCTTAGTAAAAACGTGTAATTTTAAAGGCTGAAACAATTGGTATGTGAGTGTGAGTAATAACTAAGTACTGTACTAATCCATAGATCTATCACGAAGGTTGTTAATATTAACTTGAAATAAAAATAGCACATTAACTATCTCAAGCTTTAGGGTGTCTTCATCTGATCCATAAGGATGACATGTTAAGAGAGAATATAATACGTGAATTAAATAAGGTACAGACACAAAAAAATCAACCTTTGTATATTAATTATTTCAATTTCATACTGAAGAATTTTTAATTTCTCAAAATGTTAATTACCTAATAAGTTTTGTAGGGTAAAATATTTAAAACTCCTTATTTTTGTAAACCTGGCTTATTGCTTGGAGTCAGGGGACTTATCGATGTTTGAAAAGTACAGTAGAACCATCGGTTTCAACCCAAAACATAATAATATATCCGACATGAAAATAAAAGGCAGCGTTTGACGAGTTTCAAATGTTTTGAGTGAGGTGTAATCATTGACAACGCGCTCTGTGATCAGAGAAAGTTTGTCCACGATAACTTCTTGCGTGACTCATGCGATAGTTTTGATAATTCATTCGTTTATATATTAGGCAGTCGCACATACTACTTGCGGTATCCAAAGACAATATTTGTACTTCGGGAATACACCCTATATCATGTTCAGTGTTTTAATGCCCTCTATGTACATAACGGTAGGCTATATCCCGAACCATTTTACACATAACAGTCTAGACTTAAAGGGCAATTTCGTAATATCAAGGCTTGGTCGTAAGTGAATAACGGGATCCGAACTCGGGACCTCAGGGATCGAAGCCCAGCGCTCTACCACAAAACCAACTCACCACATTCTCTTAATTTTCTAAAATGATCGGTGTGTTACAACGGAGATGTCACTAAAACTAAATCATGTCATTTAGACTAGTCGTACCCTTCTCCTTGAAGCAACAACATCAAAAGGATTCGAAGTGGGTTGTTTAAATTACTCAGCTGTTGTGACTTTGATCAGCTGATCAGATCCAATAACAGCTGATAAGTGCAAGAGAGAGGGAGAGATCCAAGACGTTCACATTATTACGGCAGCTGCTTAAAAGCTTTTAGTTGGAAGCGATTTGTTCAAAGACTGAAATCGTACCTACTCAAGGCGGCTGCATTTCGGCTTTTAGTGGGTTTAAAATAAGAGCTTTAAAAAGACTTGGCTAAACAGGGATCTTGTAACTCATTCATCTGTCTTTGCTCTTACATAGTCTGAATATGTTACAACCCTCTGTATAAGATAAGTGGCCGGGCATTTATCTGGTCTTGAATTAAGGAGGAATGTTTAAAGCATTCGATGCAGAATCCATTACAAGTAATGGAAGGTTTTTACTTTTATCTTCTTTACATGTTTCAACTTTTAGTTTTTGAAACTTGAAACTCAATCATTTTTTTTAACTGACTGAATTAAGAGGATATAGTAGAATGTTTCAAATGGAAATTTATACCATGACGTCTGTTTAGATGTGCCTTCATGATATAAAAGAGCAGTTTTATAAAGTATCATGATTACGCTTAAGTTATCATGATAAAATATCAGAATAATATTATTTATTCATTTCTTTAAAGAACATTTGGATGGAGAGAATTAGAAAATTGGAAACTAGATTTAGATATTATTACATAAAGTTGTCATCTTCATTGCGAGTATTAATTGTTTCTTTTATAAATAACGCAATTATTTTTAACTTAAATGATTAGGTTAAGCCTTTATCTTAAATATTTTAGGATATAAGAGAATATAGAACATGGTGGAAACTAGTCCCAAGGATACCATGGCATATGATAACTCTAAATTCAACAACCATAAATAGCTATTGTTAAACACCACTAATATAATGTGACACACACTTACCACTGAGGAGGAAGCTCCAATTATTAGATTGTGTACCAAAATGGAGTCCATTATCGCCTACCAGTGAAGCCAAGTTTGCAAACTGTCAATTCTGGACTCTAACTCGTTTGTCAACCGTGCGACCCATTGGAGAGCAATAATTATTCTTAGTGCTCAGTGAAAGGCTGCACTTAAGTTGACGTCCTACATTTACTCACATACTGCAGTTTGGAAGGTTAGGTTTAGTTTAGAACAATTTCATTTTATAATCAGCTGGTAGTTAATGTCAAATGTGTAATAGTTAAATGTAGGACGTAAACTAAAGTGCAACCCAGTGAAAATATGAATACAGTTTAGAGATAGATTAAATAATAATTCATCATATTACGTACATGAACGACCATTTTGGAAGAGATCTGGTCTAAACAGCTGAGCTTTCGTCCCCAAGTCCGTCAAGTGTATGTAGTTCAGATAGACTAAATAATACTTGGCATAAACTACATCGAAGTTATAGAGAAAGCTAGAAAAAAACTCTCTAACAGTTCTATTTTCTTGGAACCAGGAAATGGTTTACAAACCCCCAAACCATACTAATGGCTAGAAGAAATTAATAAAACTTGAGCAAAAAACGGAGTTCTAACATAAACCTAACCTAATCTGACCTAAACCAACTAAACCTAACCTATCCTTAAACTAGTAGTGATGATGACAAACTCTTTATGACTAACGGAGTTAATCTTCTAACCTGTCCTAACCTTACGCTAAATATACTGTAAAGATGTCCAGTAGTGCTCGAAATCAGCTGGTAGCCGAAAGGTGTCGAATTCAATCCCGATAGAGAAGCAATATTGCTAACAAGGAAGTATTATATTCTCATTAACTGCAGAGATATGCAGCACGAACACCTGGTGAAAAACCTTTCCTTCGCCTTTCATGTGGTAACTACCTTCTTATCTGAGCCTTATCAGCTTTATGGTGTTAAATAGCAGCAATTAATGCCTCGTTTATAGCTTGCCAAGCTTTCATAGAGCGTTATTGTGTTAAGTATCGAATTTGCATTCAAAAAGGTTAGTGATTAATATGTACTCATGATCAAAGAGGGTTTGACTAATTTTCTTTTTTTCATGTTTAGGTACACTAAAAAATGCCAGATCATATTGCCTTCTAATACCGGCATTTATAAGATAAATAAGGAGTAATTTGCTGTATTGTAAAACTACTTCCACTAAGCCATAAGCTAGTACATACCAATTTATTGTAATAACTATAAAATGACTTTTACGGGAAATATTATGGTTGTTTCTTGCTACTCATGTGCGTTGTGTGGTTTATTGTTACTTTCGTAAATTTACTAATTTACGTAAATAATAGACCTAAATTTACCCTCACTGAAAATGAATTTAAAATGACATACAAGCATATTAGCAGAGTACCCGTCCTTCGTACGGGGTTGGAATATAAGTTTAAAATGCTTATTGCAGTTATACTCAAGCTTTGCGTTTGCAATGGGGGAGGACACAGTTTGATTAAATTTGCCTCTATAAATTTGCGGTATACTATAGTATTACACATCTACCTTAGCCATAATGCTCTACCACTTCAACTAAACAATAGAGAAACATAAATTATGAGAAATTAGCAAAATATCACAAATTATTCATGAAATTAAAAACATAAACATAACTGTAAACAATCCTACTTTGACAGATCTCATTGAGAATCACAGTTTTTTGTTGCTGCTTAGTTCAAATTAGCTGTTTTCATAAATACAAAAAAATAATAGTGCTGCACCCTGGTGGTAAATCTTATAACTTTTTAATGCTTTTGTTTATCATAGAACCAAAATTTTCAGTTGAAACAGCTGAGAAAATTCTTTAATCCTCTTTAAATATGAATACTCATTAGGTTAACATACTAACATAGGTCAACTAAAGAGCCACTGGGGCGGAGCCCGACAGGATTTTTGAGATAAGAATATGTCTATATGTTAATCGGAAATGTGAGCTATCATCATGCCAAATTTCAGCCCAATCCGTCCAGTAGTTAATGCGTGATTAAACTTCAAACAAACACACAAACTTTCACATTTATAATATTGGCAATGATATTAGTAAGATCTAATGTTATCGTGAAATCAGTAGATTAGTTAATGTTATTGTTTAGTCTATGGTAGAACGAAATAAAAATATTAAGAAACCCCAAACTAACTATTTAAAGTATTACAGATATATTGATTACCTGAACGTAATACATAATACATACATTCGTAAATTGATTAATCCCTCTACGCAAAAAGCCATGAATGTCAAATACTAACTCAAGGCATCAATCCCCAGCAGAATATATTATTCGCAAGAACCAAAGCTTTTAGCTGTCATCCCGCGACTTTGATGCTCAAAATGAAGCACTCCTTGAAACCGCCGTACTTATCTTTCTGTTAGATATTTGACTAATTAATAAACTTTGACACAGCTTTTAGCATCTTCTCGCTACTCAACGCATTGAGGTGTAGAACTTGGGAATAAACTTATCTCATACAACTACGTTTATCAGCTAAGGATTCCAGTGTAAAGTATTTTTTCATAAACTCTAAACTTCTACTAGTTTGAATGGAATAGTCATTAATTGTAATTTTATTTTTTTTAATTCAATAAAAATTAGTTACAATAAAATAAAATAAAATAAGCCATAGCCAATTGTTGTTACCCATTTAATAGGGGGTCGTTTCATTAGTGCGAACCTATAATATTTATTTCTTATATTTTATATTCAGATTTCTTCCTTGCACAGAAAAACGAATAGACACAGTCCTTGCACAGTCTCACCAGGTGTGAAAAATCGTATCCTTGTACGTACGTATCTACATGTTATTCTGTGCTTCTAGCTATTTCAAGTCAATCTAATCCATCAGGACGCAAAATTTTATGGTTATGCTTACTGGATATATTTACATCTGGATGATTTTTATTTGGGCTTTTACGGTACCTTACAAACAATGCCAATGGCGAAAAAATACCCAAAAATATAGTACTCGGAAAGAAGTAACTTACAAAAAGTATCTATTTGAATAGTATCAGCTGATTTTCTTTATTTGTCGGTTACTCTTCGAAATACTTGGAGTTCCCGCTGAGGTCCGAAGACTCAATAATGAAAACTTCAAAAATCCAATATGTAACGAGGCTTGAGAGTTTTTAAACGTTTAAGTTGTTTATGTTTAAGTTTTCCATGTCTCAGACACCATTGTAAATTTGAAAACCAATATTAGGCCTCTGAAAAAAGCATGCTCTGATAGATTTTCAATTCTAAGTAATGTCGATAAATAATAGTAATTGTATCCACTGTCACTTCCTACATACAAATAATGCTTAGTATTTAGCTAAAATGTTAAACCTATATTCCTACACAGTTACGTGTGTGGTAAAATTTCTAATCTAGTTGCAAGGAGTAACGCAAGGTGTAGAATTCTAGCAGAACGTACCTTAGAATTCTAGAGTTCTAGCAAAACGTTTTTAAATTACCAAACGTATACGGTGTTTCTACATTGTATAGTGTATAGTTGTAGCTTCACTCATACGTTCGAGTATACAATTCGCAATTTCGTTTATCGTAAATTGAAAGTTGGTTACAATAATTAATCGGTAAACAATCAATTCACTTTTACATTTAAATTCTATAGTTAGAAAATCACTTACACAGTTTGGTTACTCTCCAGACACCGGACACCAAGAGTACCGTACCCCCTCCCAGCCCCCCTGGCGGCGACTTCAAACGATCCGGCGGCGGCCCCCCGTAGAATTTTCACACTTGACGATAAAAAGAAGTTTGGGGAGGGGACCCGAGGCGGCACCTTTGATGTTGCTAATAGCAGGGTACGGTTATATACGATTGTTACAACTTCATCGGAAGGGAATTAATTGAGGGCTACACGCTACCGACTCTACACTCTCTGGACGTTTACCTTCATTTTACCTTAAATACAGGTCGAGCAAAAAATTGACTAATGCGAACAGCTGATATATGATAGTAGAGTTAGACTTTCACCGTACACTCGTATTATTCATAGTCATAGCATAGATTAAACATACTCCCTTATGTGTCATCCTAATGGATCAGCTGAAGACAATATGTTAGTTACGTCCCAAGGGGTGTTTTTGATACAATTATTTTCTTATTATTGCAGTTATTTAAAAACTCGTTTAGCTAAATAAAAATATATAAAAAAACAATAGCTCATCCCCGGGTCATCTAAGCAAAAAGTAAAGCACAAATAATAGAATTAACCCTAAAATAGGAAACAACATTTCGTCGACACTAGCGATCGGTGTCGCCAACTTGAACTAGACATAAAAACAAGCTTACAATTTTACAATGGGATGAGAAGTCTACTAGTGTTGGTAAGTCTATGGTTGTAACATACATAAAACATATCTAAGGTTTTCGTCCGTTTTAGAAAGGAAAACTGACATAGAGCTACCGATGGAGTGTGCTGGTTCAAATTACAGATTTTTGACAAATACACGATACGGCAATGCCTTAACCAAACCAACTTAAACTACTGATTAAGTTGTTTTAAAAAAGTTTATATTACAATAATTTCTTATTCTCTAGCCGTTAGCAGTTAGCTTTAGCATTGTGTACAATGTTTCGTTGCATCACTGTCAGTGGCAATGAGAGATTATAAACGGAAACATAACCTCTCTTAAAAGTTATGAGTAGTGATTTTTAGTAATTAAAACACTGTCGTAGACAAAGTAGTGTACGCAACTCGCGTAAATAGTGTTAACGACACTCGTAGAAGTTTCGTTAACACTATTTACGCGAGTTGCGTACACTACTTTGTCTACGACAGTGTTTTAATTACTAAAAATCACTACTCATTACTTCTAAGAGAGGTTATGTTTTCGTTTATAAACCTCTCATTGCCACTGACAGGCAATGAGGCACACACCAAGGCTCGTACTTTAAGTTTTCTATTCGTGTCGTTAACACTATCTTCACACAGTTGTTGCGTAAACTAATATTAGGTTATGATATTTTAACAACATTAAATAAGATCCAAAATACAGTACCTTGAGTAGGTATAGGCTAAAACAGTGTTTTGTAAAATTCTAATCATATAATTCAGTTAATTCAGTAGATAATTGACAACTTTGTGTTCTATCAGTTCAAAGTCAACAATAATTCACTTCTACCGCCAAGTTAGTGAAACAAACTAAAACCTCTTTGAACTTTTATCCATTGAGAAGAGGGCTACTAATTAAAAGCTTGCGACACGCGATCAAAGAGGCATTCCCGCCGTGGCAGATGTATTCCAACAAAGCCTTCTTTTTGAAGTAAAGGCAAGCAAAGGTGCGAAGGTTCAGAAACTCTTCACAGTTCACACCATCTGGTGAAAAGACCCGCGATTGTGGAAGGTGTCGTCTATTAGCCCTTCAATCTCTCACACACTGGTTGGTGTGAAAATCTCTTTTGGCGGGTAAATTCCCGCCGAAATGCATCAGACTTGGATATCATCTTTTGACGTAAATTCATGATATCCTTTTCCTTTTGAGTTTTTAAGTTTTATTCTTCAGGAGATTTGTGTGAGTTTATTTTTAGGAATAGGTAGTTATAATTACTTTTATTTCCACAAGACAGGATGGTACCTTCAAATGACGTGTTAAAACTCCGGAAGAAATAAAATTATTTATGAAAATACAACAAAGAAGACAAATAAAGAGAATGTTCTAACACTAAACATATACTGTGCATTAGAACAATTCTGACTCATAGATAATTTTTTTGTTCCAATAATTTATTTTACATATGAATTTTAAAGATTATCTTATAAGTATAGTAGAGTAAAATTCCCTCTTTACGCGAATGAAAATGTTAAACGTCTTCTGTATATTGCTTTATTTTTGAAACTAGATAAAGCAGCAGATTTCCTTTAATGTTCTACTTAAACTTGAACTAATTGAAACAAAAGTGTACACCATCTTTTGACATCTAAATCAAACTTTTCTAATAAGATTTAATTCTAACAACTGTACTACATTTTCGTGTCTAAGGAATATGTCGGCCTTAGTCACTAACAAGACTACAAGATCGCGCCACTCATCTCCATTCATACTTGGCTTAAAATACCTAATTTGTATGGTCGCCATTTGATTGAAAAGTATGGATATATTCTGCCATATTTCGCACTATTTTTAGCCCATCAGCAAGACTGGACAACTGTTCGTTTGACGTAGGCCCTATCTATCCCCTCTCCAGACTCATAATAATCCCGCATCAAAGGGAACGACTCAAGGTAAAAAGTAAAGGGCAATAATTACTGAATAAAGTGTAGTGCGAAAGAAAGAGCCGAATCACTTGTTTTTGTAGTTGAAGTTTTGCCGGGCTTTGTAAGAAGCTTTTGATGTCTTTGTCTTTACCAAGTGGGTTAGCGCGGTAAACCGTGGCGTAACATCAAAGACCACCAAAGTATCCGTGACGGTGGCGCTCTTTCCGCCCCGTGCGGTCGCGTTTGTAAGCAAATTGATACTTGAATGTCTTTGTCGAGAAAAATCTAATGACAGTAGCTACTTACCTATGAACAAAGGTAATTTCTGGGATTTGGAGTGAAAATGGGAATAGTGTTTTTAAATCATAATGTATCTATTGTGACCTGTTTGGAATTAATTGAACTTCGATAACAAGATAACGGGGATTATTAAATAAGACTTGTTATCGAGGTTGACTTATTATCGAGGGTCTTATTATTGTTATGGAAATTACACTGTGTATTAATTGGTGAAAAATTAGGCTTTAGTACTGCCTTAAAGCTATAGAAATTATGACAACTTTCAATTGTTAAAACTACTTATGTATTACTATTTAATATATCCTTTAAAAACACAGTACCTACAAAAGAAAAACGTTCAGTTATTGAGATACAGTGAAGATCATGTGCATAGCTCTGAATAAACACTAGTGATGAAATACTGTTTTTTACTTGGTTTTCTCGAGCAAATCTTCATCCTCAAGGATATAAAACACTATTATTAACTAACTTTTGCTTTGCAACGAAACCAACATTTACAAATTTTGATAATTGTCAATTTGTCCCCTAGGAAGCTAGACACGAAACCAGAGATTGTTTTCACATCAATTCAGGCTAGACCTTGGGTTGTTATTTACTATTGAGTATTGACAGGAAATGGTGCAAAGGTTGCAAGGTAGGTTTCACCGGTTTCACGATTTGTGTTTCACTCTTTTGTTTTAAAACCAGAGGACACTAATAGTTTATAGCCAAAACAAAATTTTTTATTCAGTTGATATAGTGTTAAAATTGGTTAAATTACAAAATCAATGTAGTAAACAAAATTAAAATACGCTATATTTAAACCAGATGGATCTACAGGTCCAACCCTTAAAGTTCTTCAGTTAATTCATACATAAATCTGAGGGTGGGTATGTTTACTCTATGGTTAAATCACAATAGCCCTTTGAATGACGTAAACTCGACATTATGACTAATCGTTATTAATTTTTACTTGCCATCGATATTAATTTACAGCTTTTCGAATCGATATAATTTTAAAGGAGCTCTTAAAACTTATGTAGGTTTAATAATTTATCCTGCAATGCCGGTACAACTCTGGTTCTCATTACAAAAAATGAATTTATTTTTCACATATAACAATACCAAATCCGGAACAATTTTACTGAAGAAAAACAATGCAGGCTATGATTCTTTTTGACCGTCTGGCCTACGTATACTCTCTGTAGTTTTTACACTTATGTCCAAGACAAATCGGTTAAAAAGACTGTGTTTCTTTTAAAGCTTATGTAAACACCATCTACATTCTACAGCTCCTACTAAAAACGATAACAATATTAGAGTATACCCAAACCCAAGCTAGACTAACCTATTTTAGTATACTCTGGACCAATGATGTCAAAATGCCTTTATTTTCGTTCTATTCGTAAACAAAATGGACAAAGAGGACATTTTCTTTAAAATATCCAGAGAAGCGTTCCGGTTAGACGTCTTTATCCAAATAAGTCCTGAAAACTCCTCGACTTTTCCTCTTCCCTCTCAATCCGCGGGCAAGGTTGTAGGCGACAACATCAAAGGATCTGTTGTTCCTGCGACGTCTTCAAAGGCAAAGTCTCAAGGACCTTTGAAGGATTTCATGATAATGATTTTTAAGAGTCCTTCCCTTGTGGCTTGCGCTTGCAATTACAACGTTAAACTGTAAATGTGTTTTAAAATGTAAAATGTACATTTTCAGCCAACACAGTGCTTCAAAAGAAAATTTTAAATTTTAAACTATGCGTAGGCTTACAATCGGTTAGTCAATACTTAGGAAATTTCATAATGTCGTCAATGGTTTGCATATTTAAAGTGCAAAATTAGCGGATTGTTGCAGACACATCTCAACACGATTAGTAAAAAAAATTTATGACGTTGGGTTCCGGAATCTGATCCTGTTCTCAGGAGTACTAAATTACCAAAAAGGTGACAAGATATAATACCAACCCCGCCAAAGTTTGAAAATCCCTAACGAAGGTTTCCAGACTATTATCGTTTTGGGTTTTGGGTTTGGGTTTTTGTAAGGGTATGTTTAACATTATTAGATTTGATAGGGGTCTATGTCTGGATACTTATTTAACTATATCAATTTAAGCCCATTAATCTAAGCTACCTGAGTTGCTGTACTGCTCTAGTTATAGTAACAAGTTTAAAATCCAATTTTCTTCCAGTTAAGTTTGCAACCCTAAGGACGAGGAGGCACTTGTCAGATCGGTTAACAATATTGCGGTGGCAGAGTTAACAAGATATTGTCCTACTACGCCTTATTGCTTTTTAATATATTTAAACTCCCAAAATATTAAAATGCAACAAAAAGGTTTATGGTAAAAATTTATAATATGTAGGTGGACAACTTAATTTATCCTACGTCCAAATAATGTAATAACTCGGAGGCTGACGCTGAAATGGATTTGAGGTTCACTGCTGTTTTTACCCACAGTATTAAATGGGATTATTTCAAGTTGTAATGTTTGTTTTGAACAGTTACTGTTCTTGTAAACGTGCATGTAATTTGGAATAACTTGAAAATATTCTTTGAAACAAATCAGTAGTAAAAACTGTCAAAAGTACCATTTGTTGTCAGTTTTAAAAGTCTTGTCAGAATTAATTATATGGATTTATCACCCTAAAACACTTGATTTTAACTGACAAAAACAGTCGCAACGGCACAGTTTAATATTTAAGCCTAGGTAGTTTTAGTTTACCTGTTAATAAAGTATAACGTATAACACACACCAACTCAGCGAATAATCATTATAACTGACAATTTTATTGAAGCTATTGGGATATAGTTAAACTTGACATATTTCCTGAAAATTAAAACATTTACTAGTAAAAAATTTTTATATTACTGTAAGCAAGGTGCAACAACACCAACGAAAACGGTGTATGATAAACGGTGATGACTTGTTGGTACCTACCTAAAAGTGATTATCGGTACCACCGGTACCGAGAACCGAAATTGAAATGTTGTTACGGATTATTGGGAAGGTCAAAGTACTTTATACTTTTCAATTAAATAGCGACCATCCTATGTAGGATGGTCATATGAGGATATCATATGAGTGGCGCGATCGTAGTCTTGTTAGTGACTAAGGCCGACATATTCCTTAGACACAGCTGTTAATTTAATAGCACATACAGCTAATCGCAACTAAGGGACATACTCAATGATGAGTCGAACCATGGTGAAATGGAAGTAAGATTTACTTCCACCGTGAGTCGAACTGGCTGAAGTGAAGAGGACAAGTTCCTAAAACAGCATCAGTCCAGTAGGGTTTCAGCTCACTGGACTGGAACCTGGAAGGGAATGTTGTTGGAAGTCAACAGTGCCGGAAGGACAAATAATTAATTTATACTTGTGCCGATAGGTCAAAAACTACAATGTTTGCAGTGTCTGTAGATCAAAAATCCCAGTAAGTCAAATAATACAGTACGTGCTAAAAACGTAGTCTAAAGCGATTGACACATTGGGAATTTGACCTAATGCAACAGCAGTTTTAATATGACGAAATACGATAAAATATAAGTTCCAATGTGTAAATCGCTTTAACATAGACTACGTTTTTAGCACGGACTGTATTATTATTATTATTATTATTGACTTACTGGGATTTTTTATCTACAGACACTGCAAACATTGTAGTTTTTTACCTATCG
This sequence comes from Macrosteles quadrilineatus, assembly GCF_028750875.1. NCBI lineage: Eukaryota > Metazoa > Arthropoda > Insecta > Hemiptera > Cicadellidae > Macrosteles > Macrosteles quadrilineatus. The sequence continues at coordinate 6,917,232 of NW_026542599.1, read as the reverse complement.
GCATAAGTATAAATTATTTGACCTTCCGGCACTGTTGACTTTCTGCAACGCGACCACCTGGAACATCACCAAGAGGAAGGAAACAGAACAGAAATCGACACATTGGAAAAACTAGCACTTTTTGTACACAGAGTAGAGACTAAAGTAGATACGGAACTTGCCGGATGCAGTGAGGGCCGCCGGAATTTTACCCCTAGAGCGGAGCTGACGTCATTGTGGCGTAGTAACCTTAGCGCCCTCAAGTTTGTTCGAGTGGCATATTTTACTCCCGTTGATATGGAAGTCTAATGGAAATAAACAGAGTGAGATAAATTAGATGACAGTAGCAATAAAAGCCGGAATTGAATTTTACCCTCTGTCCATATAACTAGGGGTTTAGACAACTGTCGATGTACGGTTCGGATATTTTACCCCCTGTTCAGACGTAGACATTTGTGAGAATCATTAATTTTGTACAATGTGTGTATTTTTAGAGAAAGACCTTTTAAAAGTTTCCACAACACCGTGAAAACGGACGTCCAATTTAACCTTTAATTTATTCAACTAATGTTGTGTGACTCAAAGTTCGCGGGGGGAGGGGGGCAAAACTCTGCTACCTCATATCAGAGGTCTACCCCTACCAGGGAACTTTGATAGACAAACTCATGAGTTTCCCAGTCTTATACAAAACTGATTCACACCCCCTACCGGTTATCAAAACTCAAGTACAGTACTATTTGTACGCAGTACCGGTAGCCTACCTCCAGTTTCCCAGCCTGGATACTTATTTTTTATTTCATTTACAGCTACAAACTATTGAATTTGCGATTAATTAAATCAGATTGTTCGAGTCACAACTCACAAGGCTATTAATACCATTTCGTTATGGATTCACTTTTGGTATATATTCAATGGTTACAGTAAACAATTCTTTTAAAACAAATTTGCTAATGTAGTATAACGGCAATACAGAAGCTAGCTTCTTATAATCAGCGCGTGGCACATTACTATCTTCCTATTATACTCTATCCATCTGAAGCATAATTCCGCCAAAAATAATCATATGTCTAACTAAAGTCAAAGTCTAAAACTCTCCCTTATGGAAGAACGGTCGCTTTTCTGCTTTGTTTATTTAAAAAAGTGTCATTTCACGGGGGTTTAACGTTAGATAATGCGCCCACGACGTTAACATTGCTTTTAAATCCTACATTTTTAATAAATATTGTTAAGTTTTAACTCCCTTTTTTGAGCAAATTTTACCCGTAAACAGATATGTTTTGAAATGGGTACGGTAACTTATTTGAGTTCAAGCTTGTAGGAATTTGTCAGTTTTGTTGTCGTGTTAAAACATTTTATGAATATTGTATTTCATGGTATCATAAAAATCATTATTCTTAGCGTACAAATAAAATGGAACGTTCTTCTGTTTTGAGAGAAAATCGGCAAAGGCCCAGAGCACCACCATCCCCATTGATGTTTGAGTCAGATGAAGACCCGGAAGAAGAAGGTAGGCCTAAGCCTAGAACCATGATGATACGATTTTGTGATCTAAAAAGATCAAAATTAATATCTACTTGGGTAAACCCAATTCGTTTATACATAAATGTCGTACAAGTTATGGTATGAAAATAATAATGTACCGTATAGGCTAGATTTAAGCAGCAATAATAAGAAAAGATTTAAGCTGCAATAATAATGAATAGATTTAAGCTGCAATATGCCTAACAGTAGATTTAAGATGCATTACATCCCAACCTTATCTTTTAAAGATGAAGTAACCATCCCTTAGGGCCTAGACTTGAAAACCTAAATTAACTTAGGCTAGGTCTATCCTAATCTTAGGCCTACACAGCCTAACATATCGTGTCCTCTGAAAGTTGATAGGCTACTCAGGGTAGGCCTGGATCTTTAGGCCCAAACTCCTTATTGTTTATTTTCTGCCTAACTTAATGTTAGGTATTGTTTTATGATTCCCTATTTGAAAATACAAGGCTAACATAAGATAACAATGAGCTAAGTTTAAGCAGGACAACACAATAAGAAGTTAGTTGTGTAAGTTTATAGCTTACACAATGAGAGTCAGTGAGAGAGCATAGACTATGCAAAATACTAGGCTAACTTATTTTTATACTAGGCATAGTTAAGTTATTTTTCAGTTTCTCCAGTATTTTAACTAAGTTAGGCCAAAACAAAAAAAGAGCTATCATAAACTAACAAATTGGTCCATTATTAGGTTTAACTTACCTAAACCTTAGGCCTACCTCCCTAATCTAACCTAACGGAACTTGAAAACACTTCAAGGAAAGGTGGGTTCAAGGAAAGGTTCCTTCAAAGGTGAGTTAAATTTCATTTCATGAATCTTGTTTCAGACTTGGCAAACAACAGTAACAAAGAGAATGCAGAGGAGAGCGTTGTCGAGCTTAACAAAGAGGAAAAAATTTTAAAAGGTTTTCAAACAGTGTTGATGGGGATTCCTCCTCCTCCGGCTTTCACTGTACCACAGCTCGATTGCCGGGAAATCCTCAAGCTATGGAGGGAAAACCAGTCCTTCAGAGTTACATTGTCTCCTGAAAAACGTAAGTTTTACACAAATCATTGTTTTTTATGTGCACTTGCGCCACTGGTATTTTGGGGGAGGGGAGGAATTTTTCAGATAACTGCCATAATGAATGTATAAGTTAATTTTGTAAAAGCAGCCCAAAAAAGTGTTTTTAAGTAGTTATCTATTAACACCAACAACATTTTGCTATGTGTAAATAGGATTACATATAATAGTGGGAAAAACGTACCTTATCAGACAATCCCTTACCATGCACATCGTACCTTAACATGTACGACAGTGTTGAATTTTAATTGCTACTTGTTTTGGCGGTTCTTTTACTCCATCATCGTCAGGCTTACAAAAGGATCCACTTCTAGAGGTGTCGTCACAATACGTTACAAATATTTAATACAAAATACGGAACAATTACAGAGGCCTATCAAATCACCCGTGTGCATTGCCACGGACAGGACTGGAAGTAGACTGAATCAGGTTATGACGAAATGAAAAACTCAATTAATTATGAATCCCATTATATTTTAAAAACTCGTCCGTCACTACAATAGTCCAAAATCAGCAGTTGATAACGCAGACAACAATCCATAGTCTACGTTGGTCCGTCATAACCTGATTCAGTTTACTTTGCAATTTACACACGTGAATTGATAGGCTTATCTGTAATCGTTTTGTGTTTTGTGTTAAATCTTTGTAACATATTCTGACAAAACTTCCAGAAGGGGATTCTTTTCTAAGCCTGACGATGGTGGAGTTAAAGAACTGTCGAAACATGTAGCAAGTAAAATTCAACACTACCTACGGTAGGCCTAACTACATGATAAGGGTTGCCTGACAAGGTACGTTTTTACTATTATTAGTCATAATATGCAATCCTGGGGCTATCAAAACGAATTATAAGATAACTTTGTTGCAAAAACATCGTGTTGGTGGTAGTTAAGGTATTGCGGGTATTTTGCCTGGCGATTTTTGTAGAAGGCAGCCTGTGAGTGTCGAGCAACCCCTCCTAATCCACCCTATTTCATGACTGTTATTAATAGCCTAATTTTATGTCTAATTTTGAAACAAAATACTGTTTGCAAAAGTATTATTCATACCCATAAAGTTGCTTGAATTTTTAAGCCCTGGAAAAATGTTCGCTACCTAATAGCACTGTGTTAGAGTAGAGTAATGGACCGAGTAGGCCTATATTTTTTAACGTTTTGAAGACATTGTCTATTGCAATAGGGGCCTACTGAGAACATGTTGGCTCTGACAATACAGATTCTGAACTGTAAATTGAAAAAGTTCAAATTTCTCCATTAAATAGATATAATTTTGTATTATTAAATGACGTGTCCTACTAAACATTTCATTTTTATTGTCCGCAAGTTTGTTTTTCTTTACCTCAACCTTACTAAATTCTTGGAAATTTTTGTTTTATGTGGTAATGGAAATTACCAAGTTAATTGGCAGGGGGGAGGTTTAAATAGCCTATAGAGGGCAGAATAAAATGGGGGGAACTGCTCCTCTGACTTTGAGAGGGGGTTGGGGGGGGGGAATAGGGCCTCTGGCTTTAGGGGCATGATCACCTCTGATTTCAATGTCTTTTTTGTATGAAACTAATTTTAATGAAGGCTAAGGCTGTCATTTGGTTTGATCAGTTTTCAAAATAGGTATTTATAATTTTCAGGTGAAAACAACACAAGTATGTGCAAGCAGGAAGAAAATGTAGCAAAAGCTACAAAATGGCCAGAAACCTTACAACTTGATTATTGGGATGTATAGTAAGTAGAATATCCTACAATTAAATACAGATTAGTAGGGTACAGAGGAAATACACTAATAGTACAGTGCGCTTTCAGCTTTGGTATTTGATGCCGGAAATATATTTGTGACGAGCAAGGAAGAGCCAAAAATGACCAATGTGGAAAATTCTTATCGCACAGTGCGCAGGGTTTTCCTCCATAGCGAGTGGAGGCTAGTATTAGCAGCTAGTTGATTAGCGCTAGTAAATTCGCTCCGTGTAAACGATCTACTAGCGTAAAAATATACTAGCGCGCTAGCATTTTACTAGCTGCTAGTCGTTTTGAACATGTTTGATAATACTAGCGCTAATAAGTGGAGGGGGTGGTCACGTGACCACTAGCGCTAGCGAACTAGCGCGGTACTAGCGGGGTATTTGCACTTCTGCTAGTGCTAATAGCCACTCGCCACTCGCCAGTGATAGTGCATCAGTCGTCGTTTGTCTGACAAGTAGAAGTGTTTGTTGTGGTAACAGGTTTTGTGGTAACAGGCACACGAAATAAGTATTGTGAAGAAAGAAATGAATCTCCTGTTGCCAAATACCTCAGAGTTATTTGAAGTTTAGTTTTTGGCGTTATAGCCTCTCTCGTAACTGTATCATTTTTCTTAATCAGTGGAATGATTAGTTCCAACAGTTCTTCAAACGTTAAAGCATTCATTCTCAAAAACTTGAAGTACTCTGTAGGGTCTTCCAATGCCAGTTCTCTTAAAAGAGTATTGGACGCACAAAGAAGTTCTCGCCTCCTAATCCACTTTCGAACACACACAGATCGTCTCTTTTTATTAAGTTCATGTTCACACAACTCCTGTACACCAATTCTTAAAATTTGTTTAAAAATATTTCGATTTAAGGGAACAAAAGACATTTTGCGCTAAACTGAAATGACTATTGGGACTAATGAACACTTCACTTCTACATGACTAACGCTAATAATAAGCGCTAATAACTAGCCACGTGTAGATGGGAATTTTCGCGCTAGTGTGCCCAGCTAGTGCTAGCAGCGAATACTAGCTGCTAGTTAACTAGCTACGTGTACACGGGGCTTTAAAAGGGGTAATATGACTCACCAAAAGTCCAAGCGGGATGAAACCAGTCCTGGACCAAGAAACACTAGAGAGTAGAGGCGACACATGTGCGGAAGCTGTGGATGGATGGCGGATGACAACGTCTCGGGAAGAGGGTAGCCAATTTATAGATTGTGTAGAGAAGAGGGAAGTGTGCACACTTTATTGGGGAACACTTTATGTGCATTATTTTAGGGTAGTTCTTGAGGGTTGTGGCTCTATCACATAGATAAAATCAATTGGTGATTGGCGGGATTTGAACCCGGGACCTAGGGCACTGAAGGCCCACACTCTACCTTACTTCGCATCTTTCTATCATCATCACGAATAGTAGTACTTTAGTGCTAGATTAATGAGAACGATTATTTTTGTTTAACATCATCTGAACTGTTGTATTGAGTAAGTGAAATAGCGCTCCTATTAAGAGCAACCCCCCTTAACGCGTTATTGTGGCTGTAACGTCCTTGTTGAGAAAAAATAGGTGACAGTAATAATAGTATTATTTCACCTATTACTGAAAAGCTAGGGAAGGTTCTTAACTTTTATTGCAAAAAAACTGTGTTCCCCATCTTTATTCTGTAATGGCTATTCTACGGTCTGGGCGTAAACTAGGCTCTCCATCTTCTCCGATTCTTCCATAGTTCTCCTTCACCATCTACCCTCTCATTCCCCCTTTGATATCGTCACTATACGTGATTCAATTCCCTTGATATCACGGACGATTAATATCAAACATTAGAAATGACAAAATAAATTTTAACAAATACTAGGTACCTTCTTTATTTTATTCAACAAAACAACACACTGAAACTATTATTTGTTTTCAACCAAAAACAATTGAGGAAACATATGATTGTTTATTTATTAATCATGAAACAGTCTTTGGGAAAACTTAATATAGAAATATCTATTGAGGGTTTTCTTTATAGATATTAATCATCGTACGTCACCTTCTCCATCTCTTGAATTCTTCTTACATATATTTGTATAATAACAATTTGTTACTAATTTTAGAATACAAGATCAAATCATTTAAAATTTAAATAAAATAAATTTTCTTATTTCCTACAACTTAGATTTACCAAATTTATAACCACTTATTTTCTTTTCAGCTACAACAAGAGTTCAGCAAGTGAAGAGCTGGAACGTCTGAGTATTCGGTACAAAGAGAGGTACGTGGGAGTTGAAACGTCGTCCTGTGTCAATGCTCTGTTCGCTAAGAGTCCGCTGTGCACTGCCAGCGCTCGCAAAAGAGCGCGCCATCGAGCGTGGGGTCACAGTCCAGGTCGGCGACTCAGCCATCTGGCGCGCCGGCGCAAGGCGTTCTCATCAGCCAATCTGTGCAGTGTCGCCGGCAACAAGAATCCGGACAAGAAGATGATAATGGTGGAAATTAAGTAAGTCTAGTTAGTAAAAGCTTTAAAACATCTTTGAAAATATTGATTAGATTTTAAGAAGCTTGTCTTTGAATTGATAAGGTAGGTAGGCTAGTTAATACTAAGACTAACTTTGTGTTCTTTATTAAATCCACCCCTATTCGAAGCAGCTTCCTACTCCTATCAGGACCATTAGTATTCAAAAACGTTTTGAAAGAAAATCGATGTTTACTGCCAAGTAATTGGCTAGAACACTAGATGATAAAGTAAGGAATAGAACTTCGTCTCAGATTTTACATAGCTAGTAGTTTAATTGTTTCAATTTTATCTGGGTCAGGTATCATTTCCTCCTTACAAAATATGACTCCACATGGCCTATTTCACTAGGGAAGAACAGTACAAGAAATTGTTTAAGTTGAACTTTACATTAAAGTACAATTGTTTACAGTAAAATTGACATTTGACACTTTAAAAAAAAAAAAAAAAAAAAAAATTAAGATAGTATATGATCAATATTTTTATTTATATTTATCAATATTTATCTTGATCACAAAAGTGGAAATACAAAATTTTTCTTGACCTATTACAAAAAATTAAGTACAGGGTGCGGCAAAAAAACCGACCTATTTTCTGTAGAGCACTGTTCAGCGACAGGTCGTCCGAGAGTGGTGGGAGTAGGCTCGTTGGAATGTAATGCCATTTTTTGTAGTCATAGAGCAGTGGTCGCCTGAGCTAGTGCGGTTGTTATGGAGTTTTTATAAAATAGTGAACTCATTCTTGCTACTCAGCGGCAGTTTCATGCATTCTTTCAATTAAGGCAACATGGAGGAGTTCCGTTCTGTAGCACAATAATGCGGTGGGTTACTTACATTAGAACAACGGCTTCTGGGTTGAAAAGGAAGATGACGGGGCTTCCAAAGTCAGATCGGACGCCAGACAACAAACATTCAATAGAGTTCGTGCTGCTGTGGAAAACAGTCCTCGTAGGCCAGCCTGAAAACAAGCGGCTGCCTTGAACATGTCTGACCGCTCAGTTATACGAATCTTGAGGTTAATATTCATCCCTAAGGAATAGATTTATAATCTGTATAATTTGATAATCATCCATACAGATAATCACGATGGAACCTCTCTATGTCGACCTAATTGAATAAAAGTACGGAACTGCCACTGAGTTGCAATGACTAAATCATAACTTTTTAAAAACGACTCGATAACAACCGCACGTAGCTCATAACGACCACTGCTCTATGACTACAAAAAATGGCATTGTATAAGCTTTCCAACGAGCGTACTCCCACCACCCTCAGACGACCTGTCGCTGCAGAAAATGGTTAGGTTTTTTTGCCGCACCCTGTATAAAACTGTTTGTCTGTGTAAAACTGTTTTATGAAATAGGCCTACAACAGAGTCTTTCAAAATAATGTCGAACTTTAAATTATCTGACTGACATTTAATTTTGTAGGGAATATTTAAATAGTCATGGCATGATAATTTTCTTCATATTTAATCAAGCTGTCTTCCTAAAAAAATTGTAACAATCAGGCCCACATAAATTAGAAACAAATACATGTAGACCTATGTGGCCTAAACGTTTTCAAACTTACATACACTATACCTAGTCATAGTAATTCAAAATACACAATAGTTGAATTTAGCCATGAGTCTTACAAAAATAGCGTAAATTTGGAATGAATCATTCTATTCTTTTACAACTAATCATAATCTTTTCTAATTTCTTGTTAAAGGAAACTTGGCAACCGGCAGAAGAAAAAGGGATCAGTGAAGAAGACGAAACCGACGCCAAAGAAGAAGAGTGAAACCCAGTCAAGCAATTATAAAAGGGCTCTGTTCCAAAGTCCAGATCAGGATCCGACGTCCAAAACTCCAAACACTCATTGCGTCCAGAGATCCAAGCGGAATTTGTTTGCCGAGAGTAGTGAGAAAAAGAACCAGTTTGGCAAACGAGAGAGGCCGATGCCGAAGAGGGTGAGTCCTCGTAAGCGGGTTAACAGGAGCTTGTCGTTCCAAGAGAGTTTGCAACCTTCCGCCCCTCCTCGAGTGCCTCCGCCTAAACCACCTCCTACGGCCAATCAGCCGCAACCTCTGAGCGGAACCCATAAGCAGGTCAGTCTCGTCTGTAATTATTTTAGTGGTTTACCTTGCTTTAACCATAAGACTTTGACATGTGTGCTAAGATTTCTAAAAGGCATTCTTTTGAAACCAAGCCCGAGTATAGCTTGAGGCAAATGAATGCGTTTCCTACAATCTCCATGCGAGTGCTAGTGTGCTTATAGCTGCACTTGTAATGTTTGGCTGTAATAAATTATATTAAAGTTGAACATCCTAACACTTTAAGAGCTTGACTAAGACTACACAGTCTGTAGCTGTAAATTTTTTCTGAAATATGGGGACAATCACAAGAATTAAACTGTACTTTTTACAGGGTTGAGGGTTGTGCCATTTTGTTTGGGGTTAAAAAATACTAACAAAATACTAAATTGAAATCAAAATTGTTAGTCGGTTTTGTGAAAATCTGTTTTTTGCCTTTTTATGGGGTAAATGGGAAATTACACAATTAAAAATCAAAATAAACAATAAATTTAAAAAACCTGGACATACTATGGATTTGTAGTAGGTATACTACCGTATTCTCACATACAAAATTTCATAAAAATCCTTCCAAACACATAAAATGTATCAAACCCATTTTTTTTGTGCTGGGAGACCCAAAAATAGATATTTCCAACCAAAACTCCCTCGAAAATTTTTACATAAACAATGTATGCCCTACTCTCCTTGTACTATGTATAGGGGGGGGGGGGGAGGGAGTAAAAAGTCATGACTCTTTGTTGTTCAACAGAAGATGCTGTGGGCTGCCACCAACGCCCTGCGAGAGGAGGGGATCAGGATGAGCCACGAGTTATTCCGTCCGTGCATGACCGTGCTGTTCCGTACATGCCACAGGTTGTGGCTCACGAGGTTTGGCGCAGACCTGCATGACGGAGAGGGTAGCACCAGCGAGCGCATGTTGGCTCTGGCTAAACAGTTCAGGTAAAATTAAGCTGCGGCTCTGGCTGTTTTGGTTTTCTCTGGTTTTTTTTTTTGACCACGGGCTTAAAAACCTATCCTCAAAGGTCACATTGTACGTTTTTGTAGGGAAAGTGGGCAAGTCTTATTTCAGTGCAGAAAGTTCACGCCCCCACCATCCATAAACTCACGAAACTCATAAAGAGTTTAGTGGTAGCTTTTGAGATTTTCTTGCTTAATTTTTACTCACCATATTTCCTTAAAACAAACTTTGGTTAACTTCAAAAATTCCAGAGAGGCCTAATGAAAACACAGGATGACATAAATCTTTTATATGTACTACAAAATTTACTTTATTGAATTTTTAACTTAAATTGAAACTCTTTTTATCGCCAAGACATGAAGATATGGGAACAAATGTTGCTGAATTCCTTGGAAACGATTACGTTATGACCGAGAACCCCACAACCCTGGTGTTAACAAGATCGTGGGGGAAGTTCATCAGTGTTTGCTATCAAAACAACTTAGTTTAGTTAGCCTATGCTGGCTTTCTGCGGGCTGTAAAACCTCTGCTCGTTGGCTGGAAAGCCCTGATCTAGACCATTCATATTTTACACTTCTTGTAAGTGCAAACTTGCCGACTAAGCAAAATTCTATTCCCCTGGTTGGATTTTCACTTAAATATTTTTTAAGCATGTCAGATTCATTCCCTATTTAAATCACATCAGGTTTAATGTTATTTATTATCACCATAATGTCTATAACATATATATGAATTTGAACGGATGATGTTTTTGGCCTCTGGCACAGAAAACGTACTACTATAACCCAGAATGCCAACCGCATGGTAAAAAGCATTAAGTGTTTTGAGAGAGCTTTGCCTGTCAATCGTAGGCAGCGCCACCAGCGTTGCTATGCTATTGCATGGCAACGCTGGTGGCGCTGCCTACGGATTGACAGGCAAAGCTTCCTCAAACCACTTAATGTTTTTTACCATGCGGTTGGCATTCTGGGTTATAGTAGTACGTTTTCTGTGCCTCTGGGGACATCAAACCAAAATATAAATCGGATCGTGGGTTATGTCTTACCATGAGACCTACGATGATAGCTTTTTTCCCTAAATGGGAAATTCCCTCAAAATCTGTTCACAAACAGATAATTACTAACGTAAAAAATGTTGATTTCAGCTCTTACACTGTCCGAGAGATCGGTTCAGACCCAACTTCAGAACACATGGCGCTCGTCTACAACAACAGCTTGAAGATGGCAGAGACAATTTTCAACCAACCCAGCAGCAGTGGAGTCAGTAAGGTGTCTAAAAATATAAGCAGTGATTTGAATGTTAATAGTAAAACTACCAAACTATATATGAAAGAAATTGACACTGATAAGCCTGTGTTAGGGAGTAATAGAATAGCTAACGTAGAAATGAACAATAAAGTAGTCGACAGAGCAGATTCATCGGTAAAAGCAAAAGCTAAGAGTAAAACAAGGACTCCAAGTAAAAGTGATAGTGCAAGAGAGAATGCTTCAAGAGAAGTGTCTAATCTGCAAGTTTGTAATGCACAAACTATAGTGAAAAACACCCCGTCCAAAGTCATCTGCAGAGATTCACCTAGAAGCTCGCCTAGATTTGCCAAAAGACTGTTAGGTGATGCAAAAGTAAAAAATGCAGTTTGTAATGCTTTATTTCGTACTGAGAGCAAGGATCATCCGGAAACTACTACAGAAAGTGGTGTACAAAATTATTTGACATCTCCTAAGGATGAAAAACCTGAGTCAGGCCTTTCAAGTCAATTGAGTTCCCAAAGAGAAACTCCCTTGAAAAGTGCACTAACAGCCAGAGGAACTCCTAAAAGGACTTGTACAATACGTGAGTTAAGTGTTTCTAATTCCATTGCCAGTGTTAGTTCATCGCCTATAACTCAACATGATGCAAAACAAACTCTTATACAAGCGGAAGAATCATGTAGATTGAAAGTGGTTGTACCAAGGCTTAATTTAGAAGAAGGTAATACGGGTTTGTGTGGGATTAGCAGACAATGTCCTGTAGTGAACAAAGGCAGTCCAGCAGAAAAAGAACAATATACTCGACAAGATACGCAAACTCCCTCGAAAAAGGTTAGTTTTAGAACAGTATCACCACTTAAAAGTTGCCAAGTTAACCTTATAAAACATTCTAGTGAAGCAAACACTAACAATGTTCCCTCACCTAGTGGTGGTCAGAACGGATCTGAAGCTAACTCTAGCTCAAGTTCAGTTTTGGAAACTACCACTGCTTCATCTTTTGCTAGTTACCAGATTACTGAGTCTTCAGGAGGACGACGAATCACTAGGAGCGTATCAACTGATACTAAAGTAATTGGCAATAAACCAATACATCATCTCTTTTCACCCCCAACAACACAAACGGCTAAGTTGTATAGTAATAAACTATCGAGTGAGAAACTTGCAAAAAAGGTTGATAGCAATGACCCGTTAATTAGTCCAGAAGCACATAATACCCTACAAAATGGCAGTGATGGTGAACACTTGATGAGTTTAGGACCACGCCTAAAAAGAAGAGTCTCAAATGGGTTAAAAACCAAAATTTCTCAGGACTCTGAACCAGGTGCAGAAGTCAAAGTTCATGTAGAGAATCAGGTTGAGCAAACAGATTCTGTTGATTTACAACCTTCCCAGCGTAGTCTTAGATCTACCAAATCACCAAAGAAGAAGACAACTTGTAGACAGATTTCTCAGGATGCTGAGTCCACAGGTTCTGCAAGCTCTAGTCAAAGTAAAGCGGAACACAGTGAACCCTTACCAGACTCGCCAGAATTTTTATCACCACAGACCCGATCAAGAAAAGCAAAATCAACCAAAAGTGTTTCCTCTAATGATAGTCAAGCAAAACTCACCCCAAATAAATCAAAGAATGTAACAAATACTGTATCTCCTGGAATTCAATTAACAAAAGCCATTTCGAACCGAAGGGCCAGTGTACTTTCGAGCGAATCTAGTTCCTTCAAAGACACTCCGGATAAATCTGTTTTCTCCGAAGAGTATTCTGCAGACACTGAAAACTCTAGTGGAACTCCAATTTCAGGCAAATTGTATAGTGTGAAATCTAATTTTTCTGTAAAGACTGATGGAGAGAATGAAACAAACAAGGAAAACAAGATTAAAGAGCAAATTTGTGGTGATAAAAGCGTTGAAAGGCAAACTAGTCATAGGCAGTTACTATCTGTCGAGAACACGCCGGTGAATCAGGTTGTGGCGGAGGAACCTGTCAATCGGATGCTGCAATTGTACAGACTTTCTACAAGTGGGGGAGATGATGAGAAACTATTACCAAACATCGTGTGTCTAGAACCACCGAAGTTAGAGCCTCACTGGGCAGCTGATGAAGGGGAAGTAGAAGATTCTACATCACCTCCGTCACTCGCTCCGCATTGGGAACAAGAAAGTTGCAGTGGTACAAGCACTTCTTTGCCAGAGTCCATAATGGAACATTGGCATCAACTGTCTGCCAAAGTAGCTGGACAGTCTACAGACAAAGTTATGTTTGACTTTGAAGACACATCGTACGAAATCACCTTTCCATCTGCCAATGAAGATTCAAGAGCTTCTTCCATATGTGCTCCTTTTGATTGCCCTTTTGTCATCGATGACTCAAAAAGTGGGTTCCACAATGTCTTCAGAAGAAGCAGTACTGAATCGAGTAACTAGTTACAATGTATATTTGAACATATTTGTTAGTAGACTTAGGCTAGTGATAATTTTGTACTATAGGCGATTTTATTTATTTTTTACGGGATTTAGGTGATTTTAGATTAGTTATTTATATGCTTAGAATTTTACTCACATTGAGTTAAGATTGTTGACTGACAATTGCCGATGTGCAATTAGTCTAGAAAATGTAATGGCCTACTTTATAGATAAAACACATTCAGTTGTAAGTTTATCATCCTTTCGTGTCAGCTGAAGACAATATTGATGTTGATTTTGTCTGTTTCATATAGAGGGTGTGTTTTCAATACCTATTTAAAAACTAGTTTAATCACTTAAAATGACCTTCTTATAAACAATAGCTTCATGTAGTTTTACAATCAAACAGTAAAAAAAATCAAATCTACCGTGCCTTATAATAAGGAAAAGAATAACATATAGTAGACACAAGTGCCCAAACCATTCTAGCATAAATTCCGTTCTAAGATGTAGTCAGTTTTATAATTAAGATGTGGATCACAGAGACTTATACAGAGGAAACACATTTAAATGGGATGACCGTGCGCTTTTCAGCTCTGGTATGTTGTGCCGGAAATATACTTGTGACGAGCGAGGAGGAGCCTGATCGGCGAGCACTGTGCAGAAATTCCTATCGCACAGGGCACAGGGTCTTCCTCCACAGTGACCGTTGTAGTATAAGAGGATAAGAGGGGCGGTGTTGGACTTGGCCCTAGACACCAGCACTAGTGCTAGACACCACTTGAGTGTTACACAAGTGTACCAATGAGTGTTTCCTCTGTTACTTCTCTTTGGTTGGACGTAGTTAAATTGAACGAGTGTGTTGAAAGAATGAGTTGCTACTAATTAATTATTTCTGTAGTTGGCCTGCACCCAAACTTTTTAATCTGGAGAAGCTCTTGAGTACAACCATTACAACCATAGACTAACCAACACAAGTAGACTTCCCATCCCATTGTAAATTTTGAAGCTTGTTTTTCGTGTCTAGTTAAAATTTTGTTTCTATTATTTCATAGTTAATTTCATGATTTGAGTTTTACTGTTTGGTTATATAACTAAAGGATGAGTTATTGTTCATGATTATATCGATTTACGAGGTTAAACGGGGTTTCAAATTCCTGAAATAACAAGAAACAAATGGTAAACAAAACACAACCTCTTTAGTGCACCTGACAGAACTAACTATAAAATTGGCTTCAGCTGGTCTCTTTAGTGCACCTGACAGAACTAACGATAAAATTGGCTTCAGCTGTTCCATAAGGATGGGAAATCTACTAAGGGAGTATGTTTTATTTATGGTACAACTTACTGTAAACTGAGGCATCTTTTCCGTCACAGGAACAATGGTAGCCTTAGTATAGCAGTCTCGATCTCAGGTTATCGGACCTTCGTGTTATATGATCCTCCCAGCGGACGACGGGAGTTATAACTGTTTGGTAGGACTCAACCTAATAGCAAATGCAAGGAGACGAGCCCTTTTGCCTGTATTCAGAGATTCAAATAAAGCTTTATGCACCTGCATTGCCTCCTTATTGTTTTAATACGCTGCATACCACGGCATTACCATAAAACTATGCATGTTTCATAGCTTTAATTATTTTCCGTGTTCAACGTTTTAGTTTATGCAACATTGCTGCAGCCGGTTTTTGTCAGATCGTTAGTACAGTATACTAAGAGAAAACAGAATTTTAAATATTTTGATGGTAGCACACTTGTGACAGGCTCATTCAGTTACGTTGTATCATCGACAAAAAAAATTGGTTTTCAGGTAAATCCATGCAGATGGAATTTCTATTAATATTCATTCTCATAGCCCCAGGACTAAGTATGACTTTTTAGGCTATGGCTTACCTCCGTTCCTTAGTGACGGATAATTGGGACAACAAACGGCAGGTAAACCATAGCCTAAAAAAGGAATTTCTACCAATTTACTAAAATATCTTACTAATAATTTTACAAGTCATTTATGTCAAATTTATTTATCCGAGTCTTGTTTTTTAAGTAAGGGTTGTTATTGCTAATGGGTCATGTGTACAATGTAAATATTTGGCTCACCACTTACAGGCATTATTTGTGAACAAAACGGCACCATTTGCAGCTCTGTAGCTGACGTGTACTCTTGGCTGTGTGTCTAGAAAATATTTCAAATGATTGAATCTCCTGCCACATGTAAGATAAGGTCAGTGACATGGTTTTTGACTGCGAGAAACATATCGGCTGCAGACTTTCATCACCAGTGACTGAAGTTTATGGCTCTAATGCAATCATAGAGGGCTAAGTGCAGGAATGGGTATGTGGAGTAAAAAGGCCTGTCTCGGAAGAAATTGTATTTTTGATGGGTACCCAGACTTCTCACAGAAGAAAAGTGTGCACTGCCACTTTACCACTCCCTAACCCATTCCCACATTTTACCCTCACTCATTGCTTGAGGACAATGCTTTGACAACGGCAGACCTTACGGCATCTGGCTATGAATGACATTATCTTGCATGTGGTGAGAGCAATGATTTATAACATTTTCTAAACACACAGGGAAGCGTACTACATCACCTACAGAGCTGCAAATGGCACCATTCTGTAATTCCGAGTAAGATAATCTCATTGGACATGCTATTTATTTAATGCAATTTCTCTGCAATTTCTTTTACAAATTCCCTAAGTTGAGATAGATTAAAAATACTGTGACTATGTACAACATTTTCTACACAAAGCAAAATTTTGTTTAAGTAGAAGAGTGGTCAGAGTACTTTCTTTACACAGATACAATTTTCATTGGGTTACCAATTAGTGTTGCTTTCGAAAAATTTTGGTTGAAATAGTAACCAGGTAGTATCGTAGTAACTTAAGACCAGAGTTTGGAATTTCTCCTTTCAAAAACTAAATCCTATTTTTTTTCTTTCAACGCCAGTGACATTTCACGAGAGAGTTACGAGGGATAAATGTTTAGTGGATGTGCCGGGGACTGAACCAAACCCCCCGTTTTGTTTGTTTGGTTGATGTTAAAGTGGGTTATTCAACATCAATCAAATAACAAATTTGTTGTAGCAATGTTTGACTGTATCCAATGTTTTACCCATCTTTCTCACCTTAAAATTTGTAATTGCATAAAGTGTCAAATGACTTTTATCAGTGTAATATAATTTACTGAAATATATTTCAAATGTAAATTCAACTTGAATCCTGATGCGAAATTTGGAATTGTGAAATAGGGATTGCAAGACATGTAGGCCAAATAATCGTATCACTAAGGATAATCGCTTATACATTTACTGATACAGCACTGACTACTGTCATACATTTACCTGAATTTGCTCAACTACAAGCTTAATAGCATATTATGACTTCTCATTTCTCAACTATATCAGGAACAAAAACTCTAATTATTCAAATTAATTCTAACTTTAAATATCTTTTGTAAGATTTTACAGTTATTGTAGGTTAAGCCTGATACAAAATTTTGAATAGGCTATGTTTATTTATGTAACCTGCAATTCATTTTTCTTTTGATATATGTTTCATGTTTTTATGAGTGATTTGAAAATATGACTTAATGTGGCTGCTGAAAAGTTGTTTTGTCTTTTAATGTTTCTTTAGTGTAAGAAAAATAATTAACTAGGTTAATTTTTCAATTTCAGTGGAAAAAATTGAGAAATGAAGGTGGAATTTATTTAGTTTTACTCAATTTAGTTTTACGAAGACATCCCATCTATATGGACCAGCTGTCGCCAATTTTTTACTAAGAATGGATGTAGTTGTGTGAGCCAGTCACAGATTGCGCTAGTGTCTAAAACTCTATTTTGTAGGTACCTTAAATTTTTTTACTGACATAGTTGCTCGGTCATAACAGTTGCTATGGCTCATAATAAATCATTCAATCAGTTTGACTTGGTAAAAACCATCTTGCATTTGGCAGAAATCAGCAATTTAAATCAGCACAATCTGTAGGTGGCTCACATCAAATAAGACAAATTTGATTAAAAACCTGGTAACAACTTTAACATGGGGATGGAATGTCAAACCCAAGTCATCTGTACTAATTAATTTGTCTCCTTTTAAGAAGAAACACCATAAGTGCCTGACATTTATCCTTTTGTTATGTTCTTCATTAGATAATGGTACCTATTAAAAATATAATTTGTGTATAACATGTAAGTGCCAAAATAACCAGTAAGTTACTGTAATAATATTTTATTCATTTTCAGTACTGTTCATTTTGGCACATACTGTATATAAAATAATGTAATCAATCTTCCTGTTAATTAGTCGCGTTATTTTAAACTCACCTGATCAACTTTCAACTCTTATCAAGATTTTATAATCGACTCAATCACGTTAAAACATGTTATTGACTGATGACATTTGAATGTGTTAATTGTTAAATAAAGAATATTGTGTGATACTTATTGTTATAATTCACCCCCATATCTGTAGTGTAGGTAATTTATTGGTTTAGAAAATTCCAGAAAAAGTCCCACAAGTGCAAGAATCAATTTAACAAATTGATTTATTGAATTTTAATGGCCTTTAATCTTCTCTCACAATCTCATATTTAACCTTTTTACCACTTTGGTATTAACAGGCCAGGAAATAAAGTAAATTATGCATATACAGGGTGGCTGATAAGTAACTTGCACCCCCACTTAACTTTTCAACCATTTGAGATATTTGAAATCTGTTTGCGGCAACCTTCTTTAGATATGAGGGGCTACAATAATTATGGTCAGTTTTGAAAATTTTGCCTTTAGGGTAGTGGGGGTAGGGGGTGGCTCAAAATTTTCTAATGACAAGTATAGTCGAGTTTGTTATCATTTTACAGGTCTTGACGAAACATAAAACTTGACATAAAGAAAACCAAAATCGGCCCACTAATAACAACGCCCTAAAACGTTTCTGTTAGAAGTACTCTATGTATACTCTCTACTGCCTGCCATTTGAGGATAAAATCATATGTCTTATTAATTGTTATGATCTATTTACTTACTTGTTTACATTTTATCAGTTTTGTTCTCAACCATGTTAATAAACCATCAATTGTTTTTCATCTCTTTTATTTTGTAAAATCTAATCAATCATACTACCTATCATTAACAGTTTCAAATCCAAATAACCATGAAGAGGCTGAAAATTAACTTGAACACCCTTTAACTTTTTAACTATTTGAGATATTTTAAATTGAATTTCGGCAGCTTGTTTTGAATTGATGAGCTACAATAATTATCGTCAGTTTTGAAAATTTTGCCCTTAGGGGTAGCGCGGGTTGGGGGAAGATCCAATTTTTCAAATAACAAGTATCGGATTTTTTGACCATTTTTTTTATTTATAGACTTATATTAAAATAGAACTGAAGAAAACAATGAAAAAGAAATAAAAAGCTCAATGTATGAAAGGCATTAAAAAAAATTATTAGACCCCCAATGCGAAAGATTTTTTTAGTATTACTGTACTTAATTTTAATTTAATAATTCTTTCAAAAGATGATTTTGCTAAAATAAGATTTAAGTAAGATCATTTATCTTACAATCATCACAATTGTACATAATGGCGCTGGCTTCATGATTAGATTGCAATGGGTTCGAATCCCACCAATCACCAAATGGTACTAACCATATGATTCTTAATTCTGTAACCCATAGTCAAGATCCTACCTAACCTTAGTTAAAATATAATAAACCTCCAATACTTACTGTATTTGTAGTTGATTTAAAATTAATTGTGTTCATTGTTTTAAAAGTGCATATATTGAACATTAGGTCCATTTTAAGTGTCAAAATATACAGTGTTGTAATAACATTTCAGCACTGTTTATATTACCACATACTGTAGTGGATTTGAAATTAATTATGCACATGGGGAACTTGTTCTTGTAAGAGAATAGAAAAAAGTCAAGCACTGTTGGAAACTCATATGTGGAAGGACTTGGTATTTGCCAGAGTCAATTGAATATTACATGAGCTCCGGTGAACCCGGAGTGTTTGCTTCCGTTACTTTTCTTGACTTCAGCAACAGACAAATGACCTAAACTTAACCAGTGTTGTATGAGGGGTAGTAGTTGAGTTTCCACCCCAAGCATACAGAAAAATACCCCCGCCGCAGCAAACCTGCAGACTAAGCGAATTTCAACTCGTCTGATTACATTTTTACTAAAATATTTCCATAAATAAGACATATTATTCCCTATTTAAATAACATTAGATTTAACGAGTGCTTAGGTTTGCTGCTACGGGGAAGGTAAAAAGTGTTTTTTGACCATACGTCAATAGTATAGGATGAAATAAATAAATTTGCCAAATTTTATCAATATATACCCATAAACAAGTAAACTACAACAATTTTCATTTTCTCCATAAGAATAACATGGGAATTTTTAATTACACTATTTTTGAATTTTCTCCGTGACCGTTAGGCATACAACAGCGCTTCAATATACTAAATTATTTCTTTTTTTAAGCTCTACAAAACGGTTTAGAAAGAAATCGTAAAATTTATTGTTTTTAGGTTCAAAAATGGGAAAAACCCATTTTTACCCCATAAAACCCCCCATAAACCCCCGTTCCCATGGTCCGATTATGCTGGATGGCGAACTCGTTCGAATAAACGTAGGTTTACACGTTTGTACCAAATTTCATCAAAATCGGATCATTTTTGCTCGAGTTATCGCGCTAACGGACACATATATATATATATATAAATATATATATAAATATATATATATATATATATGAATTTGAACGGATGGTGTTTTTGGCCTCTAGGGACCTCAAAATGAAAAATTAAATCGGTCTCGGGTCCAGGTCTTACCATGAGTACTACGGTAATAGCTTATTCCCTATATGGGAAATTCGCTAAAAACAATAGGAAAATGCCCATGGCATGGACAAATATACAAATATTATGTATCTTGTGTTATAGTGTTATGTAGACTTAATTTTACTTTACTTTTTAATACCTTTCTATGAAATGGCGACCATACAAAGTAGGTATTTTAAGCCAAGTATGAATGGAGATGAGTGGCGCGATCTTGTAGTCTTGTTAGTGACTAAGGCCGACATTCCTTAGGCTACGGCCACACGGGCGTTTTTTCACGCAAGAACGCAGCGTGAAAAAACGCGAGAGTTATGAGCAGCATTAAATGTAATGAGGTATGCCACACGGAGTGTGTTTTCACGCAGATTAGGCGCGTCTTCAAAATCGACCGCCGCGGGCCCGCAGAAGAATGGACTGGGGTGCATTTTTGAAGCTTGTTTTCACGCTCTGTCCCTGGCCACACGGGCGGGAGCAACACGCAGCTTTGATCAAGTCGTTCTAGCAAGTTAAAATAAAGTTAAATGTATCTAATTTTTTCCAGGATAGCGTAAAATATTTTTGGGTCTAGCCAATTATACATTAGGATCTTAAACATAGCTCGACCTTACTGGGCCACTTAATAATTTGTTACTAAAATGAAAGGCGTTTAGTTGGGCAAATTAAAATCTTGTCATACAAATATTTATATTATATTTATTTTTTATGCTAAATGTCAAAATAAAATAATTTTTGTGTTGTTTTCGTATCGAAATTAATATATTAAATTTATTTTTTATACTAAATGTAAATAATTAAATGTTAACAAAATAAAATAATTTTAGTATTGTTTTCGTACCGAAATCACCATTCATATTTTTTTTTCACTAGTCAAAAACAAGGTTATTATTCCGGCCAAGAGGAAGATATATAACATAATTACGTGAATTCGTCAATCAACTGCGGGTTCCCACGGCTTTTTGCCGCTCCTGCCGCAACCTGCGTGAAAATAAGCTAAATTTTTCCGCGTGAAAAAACGCACGTGTGGCATACAACAGCGGGAATTCAAGCAGCGTGAAAATAAGCTACATTTTACCGCGTGAAAAAACGCCCGTGTGGCCGTAGCCTTAGGCACAGCTTTTAACTAATAGCCCATACAGCTAATGGCAACTAAGGAGCTAAGGACCTACAGTTTATAGTGGAATCGGAACCACATTTTTGCCTTGTTATATACGAATTGCTGGTCTAATTATCAGGATTGTACTGCGGATAGTCATAGTACTCACTAGTGCGGACGTTAATCCACACCAGAGAGTATCGCATCCACAGTGCAAGCCTATAAATATCCACAATTCTCCTTTACAAGTGAATAACTAATAGTGTTTGTGTAGTAATGTACTTGTTTTTTGAGTTGCAGTCACATAGTTCAAAACGAATCAAAACCAAACAAATAATCAACTAGCGAATATTTGTAGCAAAATAGTCGTAAATCGTCGGTTGATGGCGAAACGAACCATTTATCATAACACATCACGTGACATCGGACTTACGTGACGTCTTTAATTGGTAAGTGATAAACTGTCAGAGATTAAAACCATCAGTCACTCAGTGAAGCTTTTATGACGTCATTGGCGTCAGTGTTGTGTTACGGAATGATGCACAGGTGATTTGTCAAACGAAATCTGAGGGAAAAATGAAAACGTGTGGAACTTGTTAGTTAACAGGTACATACGCCTTAGGCTTTAAGGATTGCATTTTCGTTTGCACCGTTGTTGTTTGAATTTTATATTCTGTTCCATCTACGTCATCGGATTTTTTTAGTTTTTTGTATGGGGAACGGTCCAGACACTAGTCTTGTTACTGTCTAACGTAGCATGATTAATTAAACTACATGACATTTGGACCCAGGATCAAACCAGCGTCAAAAAGTGAATTAAACCAGTTTTGTGCAAAATGTTCTATAAATTTAATTATTTTTTGAATCTCAGTAAAAATAGATACTTTTTAGATTCTTTGAAGGTCAGTTTGTTTATGTTTTTGAAAAGATGTGCCACAGAAATGAGATTGTCAGTAGAATACAAATATACCCCCACCACATAAAACCTGCAAACTTAGCGAATTTCAATTTCTCTGATTGGATTTTACAATATGTTATATTTTTTATTCCCTATTTAAATAGCATTAGTTTTAACGGGTTCTTAGGTATGCTGCTGCAGGAAGGGGTGTTTTTTTATTACAAAATGTTAATTGTATGGGATAAATTTAATACATTTGCCAAATGTTATCAAAATATATCCATAAACAAGCAAACTATAGGCCTAACGTTTATTTTTATGATTGGAGTAACATTCAAATTTCAAATGTACAGATTTTGGAATTTTCTTAGCAGCTTTTAAAATTGTAACCTTTAAAACTGTCCTTTTAACGGAAGCGTCAATCTGTTCTCTCTGAAACAACCCACATAAGGATTTTCACCAAAATACTATTCCCGTTGTATCTCCTGTTACTTAAAATTAAGACCTTAAACCGAATTTGCCAATAGTATAGTTAGTTCTGTTTTAACTTTTTATAAGTATTAGATAGATATCTAAAAAAACCGTTATTAATTTGACCCCTGATGCGATTAAAACATAATTTAAATGCTTCCTTACCTACTTACTTTTAATTACTTCTGTCGAATAGCGCTCACAAATCGCAAGAAGAATTGTGGTTCTCATAGGGCCTATCCTTCAAAGGCCCAAACAGTGTAGGTCTACAGTATCTATCTTAGAACAACTTCAGTATCCCATATTCAATGCCATTACTTTTTCACTAAGCGGACAGTACATACATAAATGTGGCTTTTGTCAAATCTCGAATAAAAGACATGATTCCAACTTAAAAGAAATTCCACCGGGCTCAACAAGGAAAAACAAAAAACCTCTCCTTAACAACCTCAGTAGAGATATGCTACGACTGAGATAATACGCTACTTGATCTCATTGTTGATTGTTGACATTGATGACGTCATGGCTCATGGCCACAAGACCGTTACGTTGAACTGCTCTAGTCGTATTTACTCTCGTGTTTGACACGTCATGATGACGTCACATCTATCAACGAGCGTGTACAATGTTTGCGTGTTTGTGAGATTCCCGCTAAACCTTCATCGCCGCTCTACTACGTAGTATTTTAATCATTATTATACTCATCTGTTTACAGTGAAAAAATCAAGGACGTACTAGTTTGACATACGAAAATAAAGTTACTTTGCGTACGAGTTTTAAGAGTTTAGAGGTAGAATAGCATTTGTACCTTTTAAAACGAGGAAGGGACAACGGTATTCAATTCAGTAGTTTACACAGTTGAAAATAAATACACTTATAAATCCTGCTAGTTATAAATAAGGTTTACCAAGCTACGATGTTATGACGCCAAAACACACAACATCACGTTGTAGGGTTGGTACAAGTGTTAATTAAGACATCCAATACACACGTTCTAGAGTATACAATACAATCAATATATTGCAATTTGTGGTTGATACTCGTACACAATTTCATTAGTGAAGCAAACTAGAACCGCGTATCTTGGAAAGAAAATATTTAATGTCAGATACGGTGTTTGACAATAGAAGACACCTTTATTTCCCGAATTTATATTCAACGAGTTCAGAGTGTTTAAAATCATTATACTATAATGTATTTAGCAACATAAAACTTACTCAGAGAATATTTTAAACTGCATACATTTTAGATTCGTTATTTTTCTTATTGTGGTGGTATTAATTAAAAATACCTAAAACAAAGAAAATGTTTTGTTGATTTCATTACACAAATTTAAATCATTGGCCGAATAATTTTGTAAGCAGCAAGTTTTCTAGGGGGTAAAGAAAAAGATGAAAATTAATAGTTTGATTAAACACACTCCCTTAGTAGATATGCCATCCTTATGGATCAGATGAGGACGATTATAGTGTTAGTTCCGTCCGGCGCCTCTAGGGGCGTTTTTGTTACAATTCATTTCTTATTATTGCAGTTAATTGCTCGTTATAAGTTAAAACGTTATAGGTCGTTATAAGTTAAGTTAAGTTTAGTGCTCCAAGTAAAAAGTTATAATAACAACCATAGCTCGTCCCCTGGTCATATAACCAAAATGTAAAGCAAAAATCATAAAATAACCCTAAAATAATAGTAACAAAATTTCGTTGACACTATCGATGAGTGTCACCAACATGAACTAGACATGAAAACGAGCTTCAATATTTGCAATGGGATGAGAAGTCTACTTGTGTTGGTTGGTCTATGGTTTAACTTTAGACAAAAGTTAATTTATTCTACAGAAATCAGTAATTTATAATTTTTTTTATTTAAAATGTTGCAGGATTTGAAGTCTACTTGTGTTGGTTTAGTCGACGGTAAAACGAGAACGAGAAGTAAAATTGTGAGCTTTAAAACTAATAAAGAGTAAATTGTTGAAATAATTCACAAAACTAAAATATACAATAATAAATTACAATATACACTCAACTATAACAAAACATAAAAATTAGTTTTATTTTAATCAATCAACAGTACTGCTCAGCTACTTAAAGACTAAACAAACTGCATTTAAAGATAAAACAAGAACTACTACCTAATCTGTTTACTTTGAATTTATCTTTGCAAATTACCTTTAAAGATGTACCGTATCACAAACTTACTTGTAATGTAATTCTTTATGTTAAGTCACTTAAACTGGCTAGTATATTTTCGAAAGTACTAACCCAATGTTAAAAAATATTAAACATGTTCCAGAAACCTCAATGTTCAAAAACTTCAAACATGTTCGGAAACATCAATGTTAAAAAACCTTCGACGCGGCCTCATATAACAGTCGCATTGTTATGTTAATTTAACAAAATGTTTTCTTCTTTGGCGTAAACTAATAGATAATAACTTTATAATATTATGTTGTGGAATATTTATTTTGAACATTCAAAACACTAACCAAGCCTATATTTATTTGGAGTATTTCTCCATCTTATTTTGAAGTTATTTTACGCGCACAGATTGTTTTGAGTAGGACTTAAGAATAAAATATAAAACCAATCACTAGAGATGTTTGTTAAATTCAACAAAGTCATTGTTAGGGCGTAGTGGATTCGCGGATACAATTGCGTTTATTTTAATCAATCTACTTCAACATTTAAAGAAAATTCAAGGGTGCTTGCTAAATATAGAAGTTTGTTTCCTAATTGCATGTCTATTTTTACAAGCTCTAGTTAGTAATAACAAAGAATCTGCTATTGTGAAAATCTGTTTGTTTTTATAAAGTGATTTAAAGTTGCTGGTTGGCTAATTTGTTCGTTGAACGCAACTCAGGTAAAATATTTGAGAACAACAATTATATTAATACTTATCTGTTTCACTCACTCTTCGGTCGGGCAAATTTCTGAATAAAAGAATTCACCACCTTTTAAATGTAGCAGTTATCATCGGATGATTGAAATTAACTACCAAATGAATGGCCATAGGGAATTGGAACTTGGTTTTAGCTTAGCTGATCATCATAGAATAAATGTAACAATTGGTTTTGGATACTGCAAGTAGACTTCTCAAATTGAAGCTTCTTTTGGCGTTCATGTCTGGTGACGCTTGAATGTGTTTATTGTTGATTAAAGATTTCTCTCTTATCGAATTTTCCTATAAGGAAGTATAGTTATTCGGGCTGTAATTGGTGGCACGGTAAGCCCTAAACTCGGGTCCAATTTTGATAACGCAGAGGCAAAAAAACAAAAAAAGTATTAGTTAAAATATTTATATATGTGTGTCTGTATATATATATATCCGTAAACGTGGTAACTGGAGTCATTTTGGTCAAATAAAGATGAAGTTTGGCATAAACGTGTTGGCATACACTTGGATGAGTTTGCAAACCCGCGGTGCTGAGAACTTTTTATGGGGTTTTTAAAATTTTTAATAAAACGGTTGTAATATGTTAACCTTTAAAAATTCAAAATTACCAATTTTCATTCCAACCACGATGTAAGCTTTAAAAAAACAATCTTGCACATTTAAGCGTTGTTGTAGGAATAAAGTTTACAAAAATTCCCAAAAATGGTACACTTCAAATTCTTACGTTATTCTTGTGAATAAAAGTTAAGCGGTTGTAGTTGGCTTGTTTATGGATATACTGATCAAACTTCACCAATTTATTACCACATTATTCAGATTTTACAAAAATAAAAATAAAACGTTTTACCCTTTCCTTTAGCAGCAAACCTAAGTAGCCCACTCGTTAAATCTAATTTTATAAAAATAGGGAATAAATCTGAAAATTTTAGGCAAGTATTTAAATTGAAGTTGAAGTATGAGCAGTCAACGGTGATGTTATTAGTCTGATAACTGAACAAAAATAATTGAATTAAAAAGGTTGGTTAGCTAGAATTTGAAATTTTATAGTTCAGTTTATAAATTGACTCAAACCTACAATGAGAGTTAAGGATGTAGCCTTTTCTGGAAAACCTTTTGCAAAAATAAATTTATTTTTTAAATTAAGCTTACCTAGAAAAGTAGAACTGTTCTATAAAACTAGTAAAAAGAATGTTTATATTGTGCATAAGGAATTTAAATGTAAAATCAAAGTAATGTAGCCAGAAAATCAATTTTAAACTATGTTGATTATTATTTTAGTGTGACACAGAGAATTTTATTGTGGTTCTGAATAGAAAGTCAGAGTGATTAATTCTAGTTGTATACCTGTATTTCACCCTGAGCCAAATTCGGTCAAACAGATGCTAGATGCTAACTTTTAATATGATAAATATTGTTCATTACATACGAACAACTACGGTGATAATTCGTTTTACACTTTACAACGTACAAACCATACAAACTGATGTTGAAGACTAATTCATAGATTACTAGGGTAATTACTCACCTGTTAACAGTTAAAACGACTACGCTACTACAAGGCTGGGTATTTCTTGTTGAATTTCCATTGTTGTCAATTTCCTTTTCAACGGGGGTGGATTTAGTGGGTGGTTGGATTCTCCGAAACCATTTCTCCTTCGGATTCTCTACGGAGCTTTCTGTTAGAAACATGCATAATGTTTTAACTTGTACTTTCTGCATAATGTTCTAGTAGTAAACGTTTTACACCACAATAATATGTGTAAAGAGTTATAATTCATATTTAAATTGGTTGTTTACGCAAATATGGTTATTATTTCATCTGTTAATCCATATGTAAGAATCTTCGTTTTAAAATAAAAATGAAAACCCAAAATAAAAAAAAAGATTCATCTAAGTCACACACT
The DNA here is from genome assembly GCF_028750875.1 of Macrosteles quadrilineatus. Classification (NCBI taxonomy): domain Eukaryota; kingdom Metazoa; phylum Arthropoda; class Insecta; order Hemiptera; family Cicadellidae; genus Macrosteles; species Macrosteles quadrilineatus. The sequence goes on along the minus strand of NW_026542599.1, from coordinate 6,889,652 downwards.
TTACTAATTTAATTTTAATTTACAGTTAAACTCTGTTTTTACTACCACGTCATTTGCCAATTCAGAATATTTTGTTGTTGGATATATTTTAACGATTTAGATTTAATAATCCATGGATTATTTTTTTATAACCACATTATATAGAACCATATGTAAAATATATATGTACAATAAAGAAAATAACTGTATAACAAATAACGAAATACTAACTACAAATTTTAGTTTCAATAAAAAAAAATGATTTACGACTTAGTGTGACAATTACATTTATATTTTTAATCGGTTTTAGTAACATCATATTTTAATGATTACGAAAAAATAAACGGTATCAGGAATCTGACACATTATTTCTCCAATTACCTTGTAAACACTGCTATCATGTAAGTGGTGAAAGTAGTTATCATCAGCCGAGCAATTTTTAAATCCTATTTTCCGTTATTTTATGGACATTCGTGGGTAAATTAAAATTAAAAATCCAAAAATAAAAACCTGGAGATACCATAGATTAATACCCAAATACTTGTTTTATCAAAATCGGACCACAATTTATGGTCTGTTGCTCTGTACATATCCACTTACAAACATACAACATTTCGAAACCCACTATTTTGGGCTCAGGAGAGTGCCTAAAAATAAATCCACCCTAAACTCAAACTCATAAATGTCTATGAAAACAATATATTTAATTGATATAGGTAATATGTGTATAGGGGGGAGAGTAAACCATAATTGTAATTATTTTCTTACTTTAGTGATATGATTTGTGTTGTTACTATGTATGGATTTTAAAGTAAAAACTTTGCAGTCAAAGGTTTATAGATGGAGTTATGAACCCAGATTAGCAAACAAAATATCAGTTTACTAATATAATACATGTCATATAATTTTAGCAATCTTACACCAACAGAAATAGATGTTATTAAAACTTAGTTTCCTTCTTCCTATAAGTTGAATACCAAACGCGTTTTGAAGCATATAAAAGTCATGTATACAAGTCATATACAAGTTATACATAGTTCAAAAACCAGTCATTTCCATAATAAATTGGAAACTTTAAAAAAGCTTATTGTACTCTAACAGCAGGGCCGGGGATAGCAGCTAGTAACAGCACAGAAAACTTAATATAGTTTAAAAATCGAAAACATAGATTCATGTTTGACTTGTGATTAATTAATAAACATTGCAAATCTGGTGAATTACATGAACAACAACATACCATGACTCAACCACATAATATAATTTTTAGTCTAATTAAAGTTTGATATGTGGTCTCCAAATATTTATTCTACTGTAGAGAATCAAATTAACACTGTTTGTGATTCAGTTCAACAAGCAGTAAAAGTTGAGTCGTTAAGCATGTTTAACGCCTAGAGGACTCCCTGATGGTTTGGGATGGTTTCGCTGAAAACCACCCACTCGCACACCCCCACCCCCGTACCCAACATAGGAAGCCGACAACAATGAACAACCCGTTCATTGTACGAGAGGAGGCGACGCGACCGTCCATCATTAACAGAACTGTGCTTTGAAATCATTGGGAATTAGTTTTATTTACCATCATCCTAATTGTTATGGATAGACCGAGTAATTCTCTTATAATTTCTGATAAAAGGGTTGACGACAGGTACGACACAAAGGTTTGTACAGTTTCCGATCTTTAGGTAATAGTAGTTTACGCAACGATTGCGTAAAGATAGTGAATAATTTCTTATTCTCTAGCCGTTAGCAGTTAGCTTTAGCAATTAGTGTAAAATGTTTCGTTGCATCACTGTCAGTGGCAACGAGAGGTTTATAAACAAAAACACAACCTCTCTCAAAAGTTATGAGTAGTGATTTTTAGTAATTAAAACACTGTCGTAGACAAAGTAGTGTACGCAACTCGCGTAAATAGTGTTAACGACACTCGTAGAAGTTTTTAAGGCACTCGCCAAGGCTCGTACCTTAAATTTTCTACTCGTGTCGTTAACATTATTTACGCGAGTTGCGTACAATACTTTACCTACGACGGTGTTTTAATTACTAAAAATCACTACTCATAACTTCTAAGGGAGGTTATGTTTTTGTTTATAACCTCTAATTGCCACTGACAGTGATGCAAACGAAACATTGTATCAAATACTAATTGCACCAATCAACAATTAAATCGGCCTGAACAGCTGATTAGTTGAATTTCGAATCATTACAATTTTGCTTCTCCTCTCTCAATCCTTGAACCTCATTGGTCCGTTACCCGTGTTGTTATGAGTAAAACTATGCTGTTATGAAAGTAAACAATGCTGTTATGAGATACTTTTCAATTCTAAGAACTGTACTGAAACGGCTACTTTAAAAAACGGTCGTAGGTAAAAATCGTAAAAATATAATTAACAACGAAATAAAGCAATATAAAATTTGATAAATCTACGGGTTTGATGTGATTTACGCATTAAATTAAAACATTTTAGATAACAAAGTGACATTATATTATCATTAGACAGACACATTGTCTCAACATTATTGGTTAAAAGGATAATGTCAATACTTCTACCTCGATAAGGACAAATTATGTCCTTTGAAGGTGTTGTAGGTTGTGTGGCTTTTAGGTCTAGGAATATAATATTGCTTAGCATGGTGGACAAAGGATAGTTTAAGGTATTTTCTAACGAAGTTGAACTTCATTCCCTTTTGATTAAATTAATTCACGATTTTGCCACCCTTACGGTTCAGCTGGAGTAAATTATCTCAATTACAAATATCCTGTATAATTTAGAGAGTGGTTATGTGTTTATAATTCATTTACTATCACTTCATTTACTATCTGCTTTAAAAATGTGTTAAACAAATAAAAAAATATTTTACACTATTCTTTGTCTTGTAGTAAATTGCACTCTGTTCAACCTTCTACTTCAACGCAAAATAAGTTAAATAAAATGAAAACAAGTATAAAACAAAGATCAATAGTGAATGAATTGATTTCAATATATTATATAAAAACTTACTTGCCGTATGCAATGTGGAAATGTCAAAGACAATAGCACTTGATAAAGTAATTATTTTTTATAAAATCATCAAACATAGCCTACGTATGCAATTTTCTTCACACCCATGCATGGATTTAACCACATTTTCATGCATGGATTTAACCACATTTTCACTATAAATAGTCTGTGTATTTTGTCGCAAATATATCCCACAGAAAAATAGCATATCCACGTTTAAAAAACGAATCCTATACAGTAGGTACTCTGAAACAAACTACCCTTAGCAATATTTGAGTGCCTTTAAACAGTATGTATTTTTCATTACTCTGCATTCGAATATAGCCCATTTCCATACAACTGGGTTCTTCGAAAATCTTAAATTTCCATACACTAAAAACAAATAGTGATCAGCTGACTTTTCCTGACATAAACATTACTTTCGCTACATAAACAACACTTGGCCAGGTATCAACAAAGTTACAATCAGCTTCAGCTGAATTTTACACTAAAATTAATTGTACAACCGTATTGAGTTTAGATAAATAAAATGAATAAATTACAAAATATCAGATACCTAGTTTGATGAAATAGGTTTTTTTCATCATGATCAAAAGTATTGTTCAATACTCGCCACGAAAGTCCCATTTCGGGGCTCAATAGGTTTCGAATGCTCGTCTAGTAGTGAAATATTCTATTGCTTGATGTTCAAGGGTAGCCTCATATTGCTAAGGGTATAAATACACGGGTTTGTCGACAACAAACAAAAGAGTAGTGTTACATTCAACTATAACAATGAACTACACGAATACTGTAACAAATAGAACATCAACGTTTATGGTAACGCAACAATTATGATAATACGAATCGTGCAATACAGACGTTGGCGACGATGACGTCAACAATGGGACTTCAATATTCATTTGACGTTCTGATAAATCCTCAGCTTGTGCTCTTGATGACGTATTTTGGATTACAGTAATTACTCAGATTTTCAACCAAATACGTTTAAGTCTACAAATAATTATTTGCAATAGTTGAGAAAAGAATGATGGATTTGTACATATTGTTACGATAAATGTGTTACTATTTCGAGTATATATAGCAAGGTTAATATCGTATTGATTTAAGTAGTATGACTCAAAAACTTCTACTCACCTTATCAACGATTGTTATTTGATTGAAAATACTTCTACTCGCCTGACACATCTATCATTTGTTGTTTTATTGTTAGCTGCAGGTACTCACCGAGTTATTATGTTAATGTCAGGGATGTTGCGGTTACTTATGGGTAGCTATTTTTATTGATACTAAAGGGGAAAGTAACTTGTCATTAGAATAATACGTCTATTGACTCATAACTAGTCTTTTAAGTAAACTTAACTGAAAGTAAACGATTATTATTGAAGACACTATGTGTGAATCTAGTATCACCACATCGTTTGATTTATCACAAAGAAAGGGATATATTTCAGAATTATATGGCTAAGTGGTTAAAGAGCTCGCCTGGCAATCATAAGCTCACTGGTTCGATTATGAGAAAAGTCAATAGCTTTTGATGGTTTGAAACTGGACCCAGCCGTCCCTGATCATTAGGCTTTAAATATAATCATAGATAAAACATACTCCTTTGTGTGGGTTAGTCTTTGATAAAAATGACCCTGGCTGATGAAACAGCTGATCCCAGTCGGTAAAAAAGCTACACAGATCGTGTCACAATTGCATTCATCCTCCACCAACCATATTTGGGTTGAAATATGCACCTAGTTGGCGTCCCCATCTTATAATGATGATGATAATGAAGTTGGGAACGCAACTGAGGTGCGTATTTAAGCCCAAATATAAGTGAAGAAGGGTGTTGAATGGAGTAAAACGCAGTGGACGTGTAGATTTAAGAGACAAACAGTTTATTTACCTCCTTTATGATTATTATTAAAATCCCAATGATCAAGGCCAGAGTAGTTCCAGTTTTAAACCAAAAGGTTTTTGACCCTTCTCAGGAACCGATAACCTTTTTTTTAAATTAGCACTTCTCCTCTAACAGTAACTTAAGTGGTTACATTTAATCCATGACGTCATTGTACCCAGCGTGATGGTACAATCTGTACGTCACATAGACCGTTACGTAGTAAATCACGCTAGCTTGGCGTGACCCATGCAACAAACAGTTCCAACAAACGCTTACAGTTTATGTGCTGCCCCAAATATCGCTTAATTATTCCATTTTGTTGTTGATGTTTCCATGTAACGTCTGGCCACCTTGTACGATATGAGAAAGATAAGGAATGCAGTGAGAGAGTGGGCAGTACCATATTGGATTGATGTCCCATAAGATTGACGTAATCTTTTGAACCTTAAAGCCGTTATTTTTTTAACATATACTACGTTTGACGCTTTGGAAAGAGAATACAGTTCTACAGGGGTTTGCTTTGGTTATCCAAACTAAAAGAAACAGTAGACTATTTTAAGAATTGAAATTCATTATGTAGCAACTGAACTGTTTAGCTTGGTCTATAAAATACTTTATTGCTTTTAAGGTTAGTTAATTAGTGTTAGTTAATCAACGTCTTCCTTGACTGCTCATTCTTCAGCAGAGCCTAGTTCATTTCATCTCTGGTTGTGTATAAAATCAAAGCAAAGGATTAATTTTGCAATAGGGAAATTAAGCTTTTACCAAAGATTACATATGCTGCATATGTAATCTTTGCTTTTACTAATGATAATAAATAGTAAATAGTCCATCTGCTTTTAATTTGTGCTGAGAATACACGAAAGACCATCTTACAGAATATTTGATCCATACTTGGCATCAAATACGCTTAATATATCTTAAAATTGTCTAAGATTCTTCCAGCCTCTTTAAACCTTACTTGTAAGTTCACATGGACCTCAGACTTTACACACGGAATATATTAGGGTAAAGGATTTGTTTATGGTCTTCCTTAGCATTTTGTAACTAGGCTCTAGCAGGTGGAATAGTTTAACATATTAAACTCCAGAGTTGCAGTATTAACACTTAGATAAAAATCCATTTGGTATCCGACGGGGTGCGAATGGTCTAGTGGTAGAGCACAGGTCTTCGGATCCCGGGTTCAAATCCCTTTAACCACCAACAGATTTTATCCATGTGATAATACCGTGACCCTCTAGGAACTAGTTTGATGTAATGTGTAAAACAGTTCCGGGCTGGGACCTAGCCTACTAGGATGTGAAAGTGGGGCATTAATAAAAAAAGTGAATACATCCAAGTTTAGATTTTTGGTTGGCGAGGTTAAAAGATTGCTTCTAGAGTGATAAAGCTATTTACAAAAGTGACATAAACTATTTGAATTTAAATTAGCTTAAATAGGTTTATGTACGTTGTCAATCCTATTGTAGTCTAGAGCGACTAGTTTCTAAACAGTTGTTTCACTTTCAAGCCCTTGCGGTCTCACATAAAACTATTTGAACATAATGTCATCGTCAATACACACAAGGGCTTGAATATGAATCAACTATTTCGAAACTAGTCGCCCGAGACTACAATAGGATTGACGACGTACGTGAAGCTATTTAATTTGTTATAAATAAATCCTGGAGGCAATGCTGAATAAATTAGTTTGTATACAACAGAACAATTCCAACCGAACACACTAAAATCTTCAGGACATTAGTTGTACAATATGTGTCCTTAGCCAAGAAAGAATATTCCATGTTACTTTAAACCCATTACGAAACATTTGACTGGGAAAGTAATTTAACCAATTAACTTAATTTATTTTCGAACTAGCTTGTATACAACAGAGCACTTCCGACCATAAAATCGTCAGGAAATTCGTGGTACAATACGTTTCCTTAGCCAAGCAACAAGTAGTTGCGTTGGCGGGGTGGGTGTAAGGGTAGGGGGAGAGTTTTGCCTTTTAACCCCCCATGTCGCTTGGCTGAGTCTCATTCGGCGACATGTCGCAAGCTATGCACATCTGTGTCGCCATCTCCGCTATCATCTACGTACTTCTGGCCTGTGCAGGTAAAATTGGAAACAAATTTATTAAATATATTCCATCCCTTATATTGACTGGTTGGCCATTGATCGTGATTTACAAATTTAATTGGTGTCTATAAAACAATTTTGTAGGTGGAACGTATGATATTTCTTGGAGCTTTATTGTAAATGATTAATTTTATTAAAAATTGTAATTTTTGTTTTAAAATAGTATTTAATTGCTTGAAAATTCTTCAACAATTGATTATTAGCAATTTGACAAGTTTTATAATCTTTTAAAATTATAAGTAAACTTTTAAAAACTTTTGTTTTAATTAGATACCGGGTTAAGTGCAAAGTGCACAAAACTGAGGATAATTTAAACTGGAGGGCGAATTGTCATTGTTGAAATAATTTTTTATACATAGGTTAAACATTAGGTAAACAGCTTTAAGTTGTACAGTAATACATTATTCCTGTTTTGATATCTTTATTTAAGTTTTCGCCTGGAATTGCTTCCTACATATCTTGAGACTAGGCCTAGAAGGCATTATAATTAGATAAAATCCATTATAGGGATTAGAACCCGGGAACTCGGAGACTGAAGACTCTTCCGCCAGACCAGCTTGCTCCACCAGTTTAAAAATTAATACTCTATAGGGTTTGAAAATTTTCCAATGATTCAAACTTTAAATAATTAGAATCTAGCTCCAAAACCTTAGAAAATACATGTAGGTGCAAATTTAATAAACATATAAACATCAATAACGACATGACTGTAAGCGCCTTTGCATAATATACTCCATGAAAGTATAGTAAAACTACTCAAACCTATGGTGATTTTTCTGGTTGGTTGAAAACACTTTATTTAATGTCAAATTAACTTAGGACACGCACCTCTCCAAAATTCAAACTCTTGGATGTATTCATAATTTAATACTATAAAATAACACGTTACATTCTGTAGAAAATTATAGTGTAACTGATATTGACTTTCTTTGTACTGAATATTTTATTAAAACTGTTAAAATATTCAGTGATTTAATTAAAAACTGAAGCTTATAACTACAGCCTCCAGATAGCCGATGATTTAAGGGTAAAAATTAAGTTAAATTTTATTGCATGACCTTAAATGTAAATTCTTTCTTAATTAAAATCTTCAAACTCAACATCATTTACTAAAAAGATCCCTTAATTTTACCCAAATTTCAAATATTAAAATGTGTAAGTAAATAACTTATAAACTTGTTTCCTTAACAAAAAATGTTTACTGCAAATAGGAACGCATTTTTATATTGGAAATGTATCCTTATGAAAGCAAAACAGAATAAATGCATCAACATTTTAAAACAATCTTGGAAACAACGTGGATGAAAGATTTTACGGTAAACCTATGGTGCCTTAGGTAGGGAGATATTATAAGGGTACCGGTAGTAATAATTATGTAAAGAAAAGAACTTATTCACTTTATTGAATAATAATTGACATTGAAAAGATAACGCATTCAGCAAATTTTTTTGATAAATGAATTTGATGAAAATAGATGAAATTAATGAAAATATATTACGGATAATTACATTTCCACGTTTATAAGTGTAAAGAGCGCTTATATTAAAACGTTTTTTTCTGAATCCAAAATAATTTAATACAATCGCACCTCATCGCGATAATACTGTATATTTGGTATAAAATATAAAATACAATTTAATATGTTTAAAATTAAGCTATTATTAAACAGTTTTACAACATTTCGCACATATTATATTCCGTATAGTCGCAAAGCAAACTATAATTAAACCTTTTGGTGTTCTTATTAATTCATTTATACAACAGTGATACGTAACTGACATAATTTAAATTTTACATTTCTGTTTTTAGAATCACTGTAAATGCTCATTTAGAGGCGATTTTAAAATATCACAATAGCATGAACGTTTACATTAATTTATCTTTGAAAACATAGTCCAAACCACGAATATTAGGACAGAAACGGTATGGATCAAATACATGAACAAATGACGTCACTGACCCGAATGCCTATCTATATAATTAATACAATACACGAAACTTTGTCGGTTGAACTCCTCCACCATTTCTTAACTGATTTTATCGAATGGCGTCTCATTGGAAAGAGCGTGTTGATTAGATTTGCAAACTGACCTTACATTTTTGAAAAAGTCCCTTGGGCTCTGCCCCAGTGGCTTTGGAAGCTCCCATGTTATCCTTGTGAAGAACATAATTGTTTACATTTTGATCGGCTGTATAATTTAATTGCTGTTATTTATTTTTCTATTCAATGAAACTATTTGAGTACATTTATTTACTATTATTTACTATACCTGTGTTGCCTGTACAGCGAGACATTTTGTGAAGGAGAAAACCGGCCGCAAAAACTTTAGGTTTATCAATAACGAAGATAAACATGGACAATCTTATATGGCTTTAAGTCAGAAAATGTTAGTAGAAAACATTAAAAAGCAATACCAGGTTGTGAAATATGATACAATATTTACGGGAAATGTTGATTACTGCTACATACATCGTGAGTATCTCCATGAGTTACACCCAGGTAAGCTTTGAGTTGACTCTTTTAAACTCATTGCAAATATGACTGTTATTCGTTTTGAAATAACTCCTGTAATACTTTGCAATTGCTCGAATTCGAGCAACATGTATACTAGTACTAATAGATCTAACAGCTGGTTTGACAGCTTTATTAAAATACTTTAATAATAAAATCATGTTTATTTCGGACCAGTGACATCATTGTTTATGTTTATGATCCATACCGTTTCTGTTCTAGTATACGTGGTCCAAACCATTGTACTTTTTGCAAGAATACAACTTATACGTCCAAGCAAGTGGCTAGCATTGTTGTTTCTCATAACAAGTCAACAATAGCTGCATTGTGCCCTTACTGACGCATATGACGTCATTTTGTATTGAGGGCTCCTCTGTTACATCAAGAAAACATTCTTCCTGCGTCGAGAAAGATACTTTCACATTTTATTTTCATTGCGTCTGGATTAATATATTTAACTAAGTATGCTTAGTTTGTTTATGGTTTTAAGAATACCATTCGATGGTGGGATATACAGGGTCATTGAGTACAAGCGTAACGTTTATACAATTTCCGTACAGGGTTTACCGTAAGTAAACAGCCAAACTCTGGAAAATTGTTTTATGGGTAAAAATTTAATGAAAATCAAGAAAAACATTTTTTTATGACTTAGAGGTGAGATGCTCACAATTTTGATGTTTAGAATTTAAAATTTATATATCAAAAACAGCTTCGTACGCTATCCTTAAAAAAATTTTGTATACTATTAGTAGCAATAAAGTATGTTTAAAATAATAAAGATATATATTTTTTTTAAATGGTGGCCATTTTAGTTTTTAAAACTAAAACTAAATACTACAAAATATGTAATTTTATGAAAAAAGTGTCAAAACACTTTAATTTATTATTTGACGTTTTTTTCATAAAATTAGTTATTTCACAGTAATTTAAGTATTACAAATTAAAATTACTGCCATTTGGAAAAAATAAATATTTTTATGCAAATCATTACTATTTTAACTCGTATACTAAATTTCATATTTTTAATGATCATAGAGTTATAGTTCATTTTCCTACTACTGGATATTGAAGATTTAAATTATTAAATAAACTGTTACCTGTTCAATATACTTTGATTCTTGTTATGACGATTTAATGATGATTTAATTTAAGTCTGACACCAACAATTGGTTTACTAAAGTAAATTTAGTAATCCTTTAAATATTTAATATTTGTTTTGTAATTTAATTTGATATGTTACATTTTCCCAACGGCTGTCCAAACTCTGTAAGCCATGTGTCTGGCAATTTCGGTATAAAAGCGACAAATAGTGGTCGTAATTTTGGCTATAAAGATACTAATTGTTTGCATCATTGGTCATCAAAGAGGTATAAAACCTAATCAATATTGATATCAGAATTTTGGTCATGATAAAACATATAGCTAAACTCACTGGGTGGATTAGCAATGCTATATTTGGGAGACAATTATTATAGTAACTAAAGAAATACATCCAAACTAAATTAATTGCAGTTCTTGAGATTTTAAATCATCAATTAGGATTTTTTCATTAGTGGTTGGCTCTTCACTGATAAATTATAATGGAAAATGAATAGTTACACTTTTGACAGTAACTATTGTTAGTTTCAATAGATTTTCATTAGTAAATTTTAATAAAATATTTAGTTTTTTGATCAGAATATCATTCTACGGTACAGTAAATAATAAAAACTCAGACACTTAGAACATTGCCTTTGAGCACAATAAAATTAATTATTATTATAGGCCTACTGTATTACAAATTTAGGAACACTAACTGAACTGGTAATTAATACCCGTCTAACTAATATTTTTAGTCATCCAAATGCTATATCCTCTCATTCAAACATTAGATTTTAATCAAATCTAACTTAACTGAAGCACACTTTAACCCAGATGAGCCAAATGAAGTCGCCATATAGGTTTAGCGGACGTTGACTACAGAACAGTGGACACAGTGAGGTCCATTTCCTAGAAGGTGTTCCAATTAATTCACAGGCTTGGACTTTTCAGTGATTGGATCAACTTTGAAACTCAGTTTCAGCTTGACAATGGCGGACGCTGACCTGAAACTTTCAGCCTGTGCTGCTCGTAGGTCAGTTTGTGTTTGTAAGGCAGCTATGTATCGTTTAGTGGAATCCTGAAAACGTTGACACATTCCTATTCTCTTTCAAGCTATAAAAGGTGCAAAATGTTTAAAGTTGCCGGGAAAAAATGTTAACTAACAATGTTAAGTTGCGCTTGCGCAGCTAAGTTTGTTATGCAATAATAGATATAACGAGGGGAAAATAGTACGTTTTATTGATTGAACTAGTTATTTGTGTAACTAGTGTGCGAGGTGGCACAAGTTTCTCGAGTGAGAGGTTATGTTTTCTGTGGCGAAAGAAAGGCAGTTTGCACTCGCGGTACACATTATATATTTCATACAGTTACTTTAAAAGCATGTAAATAATCTATTTACTTATTTAATACGCAAGCAGATTTTTTGTGACAATTACTCCTCCGAAACTACTGAACCGATTGTCATGTTTTTGGTGTCATTGGAAAGAGCGTGACGTGAAGTTGTGCAGGAAACTTTCTTTTTAGGGAAATAATGAGAGAGTGAGGCCCTGGGGCCCTTTAAAGTTTCTTATTTCTCCATAAGATTAACATTGGAAACAAAAATTGTCATGAAACTCCAGCTGTTGTCAGAAATCAAAAGTGAGAAAAAATATCATATGTTAATTGTAAACAGTCAATAAGTTTGTTAATTTAACAGTTTGCTACAAATATTTGCTGACTTGGTTGATATTCGTTTTAAAATAACGCCTGTAATACTTAGTAATTGCTCGAATTCGAGAAATAGGGACACTAGTTAGTCTTTAAAACACTATTCAACACGTTTTTAGGTAGGTTAAATCAAAACACTGAACGAAATGGGAAACACTGCACCAGCTGATCGTACTCGGAATATAAGTGTTGCTGACTTACTTCCAAGCGAACTCATATTACGTGCCTAATAAAAGCACGCTGTTTTGTGTTGTTTGGTTGGAATACTGGCGTGTGGCAAAAAAGGAGTGAGGCAAGAGCATAAAGCGGGCGGAAAAAGTAAGTAAATGTGGCAATTAGCAACTTTCTGTACTATAATCAGTGCAAGGAAGCCCACTTTGTCAGGTTACTGTAGTAAAAAACATTACCCTCATCTGACGCAAAATTGTCAGTTGATGACTAAAACATAGTCAATGCTAAAACTGGTTTGACTTTAGATACATTTAATCTAGTTATACAGTCCTTAAATGTGTATATCCCATATATTAATAGGCAAGCATGTTTCTTGAAAACCTCCTTTCTCAGCTCGTGTGCATCGCAGGAGAAATCTACGCATACCGTTAGAAAGAAATTTCCCTGTAGATGTGCAGAATCACTTTATAAATTAAAATAGGCTAAAAAATAAGCACAAAAAAAATAAAAAATAAATACATAGGCCTTATGGGTTGCCATGCTGGTGACGAAATAACAACGAAATATAAAAAGAAAATCAAAACAAATGGAAGAAATTCCATTCCTATGTTTTTATTTGCAGCGTAGGGTGAAAGTTGAAAAGGAAATATTTTTAGAACATGTCATATTTTTGGTCGAGTTTTCGACCACTGGACGTCCTATTAGTGTGTATCGTTCTTTGAATAGCAGTTCATAAAACCGCACGTCCTACTAATAGAAGCATCTTTTGAAGTCCGACGTAAACTATTTCGATGACCACAACTCTACTCAGTAATAAGTTATAACTCTAGTTAATAACAAGGGCAGGGGTGTCAAAATATGTTTCCAAATTCTTAAGAAGTTGCGTTGTCTTATGAGGGTAATTATATTATGAATAGTTATAAGCTGCATAATATAATTACCTATACACCATTTTATTCAAACATATTTTTCCTACAGTCACCTGACAAAGCGAGCTTCCTTGCACTGATTATAGTACAGAAAGCTGCTAATTGCTGCATTTTCTTACTTTTTCCACATTCTTTTTTTGCCGCACACCAGTATTCCAACCAAACAACACAACACAGCGTGCTTTTATTATGCACGTAATACGTGTACGCTTGGAAATAGATTGATAACACTAAAGATACTACGACTACGATCAGCTGTTTCAGTGTTTCCCATTTTGTTCAGCGCTGGGATTTAACCTAGCCTAAAACGTGTTGTTTAGTGTTTGAATGAAAAATTATTTCTATGCCTTATAATAACTGTGGGAAAAATATAATGTGTTTCACTAGTGCAAACTGCCTTCACTGCACTCGAGAAACTTTTCACACTAGCCTAGTGCCACTTCGCCCACTAGTTACACAAATAACTATTCCTGTACCAAATTGTTAACGAATCTTTGCCAGTTTATATTTAAAAGTCAGTTTATTGTAACTTATTAAACACCTTTTCTAAAATACTTTAGCTTGCAATGAAAATAAAAAGGATTATAAAAATATTGAGAGGGATCAACAGTTTACCGATCAGAGAGTTAACAACAAACAAGTTATAAAACTAAGCGAACATAGAAAATTTTGCGAATAGTATTGTCACCGAATCAAAATTTGTCGTCCCAAGTCTGGCTAAATTTTAAATCGGTAATTTACATTCAACAAGGCTAGTACAATCTGAAAGCTTTTAACGCACATTGGCCGGACTGAATAAAACATCAGGTGACAAGGGTTTTAAAAACTAATTAGCTATAAATTCATTGAAAGCAAATGCTTTCAATAATTTATGTGAGCTTGTCGTCCCCCACAAACCACCAAAGTGTTATAAGTGTACACCTAACACCACTGAACAGCATAATACTGCTTTTTCATTTAATAAAATTTAAACTATGGCCTTTGAACGTTGGGTGTTTTAAAATGGTTTAAAACGGTGCAGTTATTTACATGTTTCAAGTCAGAGAAGCTTTATCAAGCTGTCTTAGTAAGAAAGTGTTCACAATTTCTCTTTTTTTTGATTTTACAGTTTCCTTTTTTTTGTGTGAACAATTTAGTTATTATTTGAGTTTCTAAGCCACTGGTAAAACCCGAAGCATTTTGTAGCACATTGTTTCAGTTCAGCTATGTTTAGAGGGTGTTGATCCCGAATAAACTAATTTATTTTAGGAGGGATTCCACAACACGTGCATTGCTTTTTGGTTGATATATTAGTGGTGGGGAACCAGTTCCAAAGTAGATTTAAAGTGGATAAAAAATATAAGAAACATAATGAAACAATTCATATTCTAACATTATCTTTAGCTGACTTATGATAACAATATAATAAGACGTTCTATCGACTTTTAACTTTATTTTTTCCTAGAAGAAGAGAATTTTAAGTTATTTAGGTAATTATTTCAGCTATGATATAAAGTTACGATTTATTTCATTTATTCCATGAATAACTCTTTGATTGTATCACTTTTGATGCAACTTCTAGTATTACAAAAGGTAAAATTCTAAAGAAAAGGCAAAGCAAGTCGATTTCCCAGTGCGGTCCCAGTCACTATACAAACCTTGCTTTTCCATTGATTGGATAAACCCCGTTCGACTTCCAGGTTGTTACAATAGAGGACGTTGACCTTATTTCGGCAATTTACAGTGTCGTATTTAGATTAGAGGATCTTGTAATCAGTCACTATTATTTTAAATTTGAAAAAAATCTGTATAGCTAAGGAAAAGTGGTGTTTTCTATCTAACAAGTTTTGCAAAATTGGATATGATGTGATTCGATGCAACTGAAATTAAATTTTTCTTTGAATCCTCGAACCTCATTGGTCTGTTACTTTACCACTTCCACACTAGCGTTGTAAAGTAGGAAAACAAACGATATTTCTCTTCATCTTTTCTTACTACCAAATCTTTCCGATCCTTAAAATTAAATTAAAAAGGCTTGTTTAAAAATACGTCGAAGTTGAATACGGTTTGTACATCTTAGTAAAAATGTTGGAGCACAGTGTGGTTTGGGACGATCACAAAGTAAACATTTACATAACAGAAGTTTCCAGGTATGATTTGTTTTACAAAATATAAACCAATGATCATAACCAAAACATGATGAAAACTTATTGGTTAAGCACACCTATAATATTATAAGCCACATATCTTCATAAAGAAAACAAATAAGTAAAGAAAAAATTTCTATATTTAAAAATCTTTAAATCCTTGCCTGGTAAGCAGCCCCAGCCCCATTTGGCGATAAAATACAAATTGCTCAAAGATATAGATTTACCAGGAGATTTACTATAAAATCAAGAGATTGGCAATACGTATTAGTTTTGACTGAGATAAGCGAATTTATACATATTACAGTGCAGTAAATACACCACTTGACTGATAAGTACCGTCTACCTCTTATTTCCCAAGAGTACTTAGTTCTACCGGGACGAAATGAAAAACAGATCTACAAGATAAAACCACGCCACAGTATCCTGCAGATTAAGAAAATTTTCATCGTCATTGGATTTTCACTAATAGATTTTCTTAAATATGTCAGATTTATTCCCTATTTAACAACATTAGGTTGAACTAGTACTAAGGTTTGCTGCTAAAATCAAGATAATGTGCTAATTTTAGGAAGATATTTTGCTGCTAAAGTGTGATTTTTTAGTGAAAAATATTTTACCAATTTGCCAAATTGGATCAAATACATCCACATACAAGCAAATTACAACAATATTTAACTTATTCATCATAAGAATAACGTAGGAATTTTAAATTCACACTTTTGTTGATTTTAACTATGACATTAACTGAAACCCCTTCAATATACTAAATTATTATATTTGGCTAAAAAAAATGGTTTACAATGATTTTAGGAACAAAAATAAAATAAAATACCCCCGCCACAGCAAACCTGTAGACTAAGTGAATTTGCATTTATCTGGCTGGATTCCTATCAAAATATTCCCTTAAATTGTCAGATGATTTTCTATTTAAATAACATTAGTTTTAATGAGTTCTTAGGTTTGCTGCTACATGGAAGGTATTAAGGTGTGTTATTTTTTATTGAAATGTTGATAGCTTATCATATAACAAACAAAATTGCCAAATTTCATTAAAATATGTCCATTAAAAAGAAAACTACAAAAGTTTATTTTCCATACGAATAACATGTGAATTTTAAATTTACATTTTTTATACTATCTCCGTAACCATTAGGCATACAACAACGCTTCAATATACAACATTTTTTTAAGCTCTACAAAATGGGTTGGCAAGAAATTGTGAATTTTGTGTTTGAGGCCCGAAAATGGGAAAAATAAAAGTCCAATCACGCTGGTTCGCAAATATATATATAAGCATTTGAACGGAGAGTGTTTTTGGCCTCTGAGTTCCTCAGAGTAACTTATCGAGTAGTCGAGGTCTCACCATGAGACCTACGGTACCAGCTTATTTCCTGTATGGAAAATTCGCACTTGTTCCCATAGTACAACTTTTTAACAATCATGCTGGTTCGCGAACACGATTGAATAAACAAAGGTTTACACTTTTTATCAGATTTAATCAAAATGTGATAATTTTTTACTCGAGTTATCATCAACTTTTTATGAAATCTGGTAAAAATTATATAATTGTATATACCGTAAATGAATTTGAACGAGTGGTGTGTTTGGCCTTTGGGGACATCGAAAAAGTAAAACGGCCCTGGGTCTAGGTGTTACTATGAGACTAACGGTGAAAGGTAAAAACTTATATATGGAAAATTCAGTAAAAGCTATCCTATCCTTCACAAACAAGAATATTTGGAGGTGCATTGAAATGCGTTTAGAATATTGTTAACAGTTAGAATGTTTTATTGTCTTCAACTAAGGGCCCTTTAAATCATACAGTGAAATGTACGTAATAAAGACAGATACAATATCACCCAAACAACTCTATATACGTACATTTACACCGCTTGTCGTTTATCACAAGTGGTCAAAACGTCCTGAAAAATAGAGAAAATACCTTTTTTATTGTAATATAAAATAATTACAAGTGGTTAGAAGCTAAGTAGGAAATATCTTTTACTTCTTTTTTTTCTTTGTTAAGTAATATTTAACACTTGATTATGTTGTTTTATGAGTGGTTAACAAATATAGATAAGTAAAAAGTATGTTTCAATTGGAAAGGAAAAACAATAATTTAATTAAAATATGAAAACAAAAAAATATTCATAAAGATACTTTCCCACCAAGAGTTCAAGTGTGCTTCTTTGACCAATAAATATTTTGTTTTATTGAATTTGAATGATTTGCACACACGATTATAATTGCTGAAGTGTTCATAATCTTTCTAATCTCCCATGTTTTATAAAGAATTTTCCTGGCCACAGAAAGGCAAGCTTTGCAGTAAACAGATTTCATCGGTTTACCAATCATCTCTAGATATGGATATCGTTTCAACTTCCTTTGACAATATTTTATTAAAGAATGCAGAGTTTTGTTGGATGTTCAAACATTGATGATTATTAGTGACTTCTAAATTAGAATACATCAGGCAAAACAGTGAGTAACCAATAAAATGTAATTGCTTGTTAGCTTTGACTGCTTGTAGCTTAAATCATACCATGGACAAAATGAATTAAATATAGACCATCAGCTGTGCTGCGGTTACCATAGGTTCTGGCGCACAACAATGGGAGCGCTATGTAGTTAGGGCGTACGCGCTACGTAAACTACACGGCGCTCCCAGCGGTGTGCGCCAAAACCTATTGTAACCATGGTAACCGAACTACCCTTTAGATTTGTTATCCTTAAGGATCAGCTGAGTAAGACAACGGCGTTGGTGTGTGGCAACGTCGCACCGGCCAGTCTGTTGCCATGGTTACAACAGTAATAACAATCATGTAAACATAAACATTGCGCACACGCTCCATCATAACTGCAACAGCTGTTTCGGTTGGACGGGACAGCAGTGTTGCCACGTTTCTCTCGATGCGGCCTTGTATTAGAAGAGGCTATGCAACGCACACGTATAATATACGTTATAATATTATTACTTTAGTCTCAGAAGCAGTTCTGTAATCTTTGTAAGGATGTGAGGTGATGTAATGAGTTCGTGCGGTTGTTTGCTTCGTCAGTTATTAATTAACTTCTCTATGATATTGCTGCTTTCCGGAGGTGTTGAACGTTATCGAATAAATATGTTTCATCATTGCCTGTTTGATGTTATACAAGGTGAATTTCGAAATTACACATAGTACATACTCAATACAACATTTATTGCAGATTTCAGGTTAAGATACTTTCAGTGTATTTAATTATTTGTTCTGTAATACCTTGTTTTTTTCTCTCTTTTAACCTTCCATTTGCCCGTACCAATACACTACAGATCTGTGCATGGAAAGTAACCGGCAAAGAAAGAAATGAGCCGGTATAGTACGAGGGTGAACTGTACTGATGAAAAGTATTGGCAATGACCAGGGACCGAACCTAGGACATCACTGCCGTTGGCGCAACTGTCTGAGCCGCGCACTCACAAAAATAGTGCACGATATTTTTAAAATGTCAATATCTTTGAAAAATTTATATGTGACAAATAAAACACCTGATTTTCCTGTAACCACCATTCTCGTGAACTGGTTAAAATGGTTACACATACAAAATAATTTAACCTGTGTGTTATGGGGGTTCTAAAACAAACACTTAACGCTGCCCCAGACGCGTTACAATGTCAACGGTAACAGCTACTTCTAAAGAGAAACATTGCTAAAGATAGATACACAATGTTCTAATGTTGAACAGCATGACAGTATTAGTAGTAGGATACCTGGGCCGCTTACACTCTGGGCGTAATACATGCGCTTCACTGTACGGAACACTGCCGTGTACCCAGACACTAATGAGCATGTAGGACCAGTTAGGTCAGGCTTTGTATGTAGTCTGCTGTACAATGTACTATTCTAGTCAACACAAGGGCGAATATTAGGTACGATTGTGTCTAATAGATTGGAATTTTTGATTCGTTTTGTTTTTCAAGTCAGTCATAGATTTTAATGAATAGGTTGAAACATAATCTCATTATTGTTGTCAACATAATTAGATTCGGGCAGAGCTATTTGAGTGAGCTTATCCAAAGGAAATTAATTTAATTCGCAGGTTCACTGTTAACGGTATGTTATATTTTTTTAGTAGGCAAGCGTTTTGTTGGCAAAGTGGGATTAAGTTCGAGTAAGGGGAATCCTGAGCTAACTGCGCATTTGAATAAGGTTTAAAACTTGTTCCCGATGCGTAACGTATAGACCTAATGCATTACCCTTTAAGCTTTTGAAGATTATGTTTTTTGACAGCTATACGGTGAATACAACGTGTATAGTCAATGATACAACTGCTAATTTTAAGATAAATTAAAGTTGATTGCAAATCCATACCATAAAAAGAATGATTTACTTACTTAAATATGGTTACAACTAAATAAAAATAGGCTATTTAAATCCAAATTCACGTTTATCCTCTAGTTTACAATCCGATTGTCGTTAAACATATATATGAAGGAACAGCAGTTGAAATTAAAATTTACATTTAGAATTGATATAAAAAGTGGGTCAGTATCACTGGATATTTCAAAGCGATGTCTAGAAATAAATCAAAGGTGGTGAAGTTAATGAAATTGCCTTTGTAATTACCATTCGCAGGTGTTCTGGATCAAAAGCTTAAAAATGACACCTCAATCATAAAAGTCTGTTAAGTAGGACAGGTGAAATAGGGTTGTATAACAGAGAAAACCTTGATTGTTGTAAGTATATGGATAAATTGTTTCTACTCTACTGAAAATGACGAGTTTTAAAACTCCCATGATTAGGCAATTGATTATTTTATTCTAAGTTATCTTATTTGTTTGTTAGTTTTAGACATGCAATACTCATTTCACTGCAGACGAAAATTCAGCATATACGACCATACTTTTTGTAACGCCATGCACATTAAAAGCCTATAAATTAATTATCTGTAACGATAAATTGCACAAATTGTCTGGTAAATGTTCATTAATGGAAAATTTAACAACCTCTTTACAGAGATAATTTTTGTTGGTGAAAACGTATCTCTTTGATCTCTATGTCATGAATATCTTATTTCCCTCGAGATATAGAAGGCATGCTATTGGTAAATTTACTTCCCTTTACCATCATTACTGTGCGATCATGATTATGTAATTTAAACCATCTTTTTGTATATCTTTTTTACAGATGACTCAATGTCACTAAGTTACTATTATTTTGTATGAAGCATGGCTAAGTAAACCATGGTTAAAATTAATAATGCAATTTCTGTTTAATTTACATATACGTATTCAGTGTACTCGTTTCAGATGTCTTATTAACGAATGCATAACAATTTTGTATAGTTTTGCATAAGCAATAGTTTAATGGCTAAACAGGGGGATGCACACTAAAACTTATAGATATCAATGGTTATTCTATAATCGAGGGTACATGTTTATGCTGAAAATATTCTATCAATTCTATATTGTGTGTCAAAAATTGTTATTGGAACAAAAACGTTATTTTGCAGCAAAATCAATATATTTACTAACACCTGCGTGCACTTTCCAACAAACACAGAAACAATCTATTTATTTATTAATTTGAAATAACCTTATGTGACTCATAATACCTTCTAATTAAGCTAACTTGGCAAATGGCAGATTTGATTTATTTGATCTGATTAGGTTGTTTTTATTTCATATGACGATAATCATAAATCATATTCTTATCCGTCCCAATTGATATAAATCTAAACAATCCACATAATCTCCTGAAATTTGATAACAAAGTATAAATAAAACAAAATACATTTTATTAGTGAAAGTGAAATCTATTACACTCAACTACACACAATTTATCTGTTACAGAGTTAAATTAAAAGAGTGTTATTTTAATTAGTTTAAAATAATAAATTAAAATAACCTTCTGACATATTCATTCTTCCTAATTCACCGTAAATGCATATACCTATAACACTTTTAAAACTTAGCAAAATACTAAATTGGTTCATCAGCTAAGCACCGATTTTGCTCATTTGTTGATGCGTGAACTTTGCTGGTGAAATTTACACGTCTGCGCTTTTACAGTTAATGATCCGTCTTTTAACACATCCATTCAACATCGGTGACATCCATTGAACAGTAAAAAAACGAAATTTGTCGGAAATGGTGGAATGTAATGAAGTGGCATAATTCAAGTAACGTAAACAAATAATTATAAATTCAACATATTTAAAGTTTTGTCGTTATAATACCTAATGTTTAGTAAGAGTATTTAATTTAATAACTTTAAATGACGTGTTGACTATTCAATTTACTAGTAGATCTGTATGTTTTGAAATCTAGAGAAAATCTTGTTTTGAAACGATTCTATTCTACGTCGCATGGGTTTGAATTGTGATGAAATAACTACTTTGACCTTGTAAAGTAGTTATACATTTATAAATGCGAATAAATTCAAGACCAAGACTGAAATAATGAATGGGTTTACCTTACGCAAAATATAGCGTCAGATTTTCCCTTTTTCCTATGACTTTTATGAACATTTGGTGTATTATGTGTATTATACTAAATATTGAGTTTGGTGAAATTATTTTTGGTACCACCACATAAATTACTAGTAGGTCTACTATATTCAGTAGATTTTATACAGTGCATTTTACATTAAAATTTTATATGTCAATTATCATATAAGTTCAACAGGAAAGAGGAAAATTATTTAAAAAATCCTAATAATAAAAAAGGTACATATTAGCAATAAAACTGTAGCATAATAAGTTTTTCATGGTATTATCCTGGAAGCTTTGTTGTTGGCTTATTATTTAGTTCCATCAGGAAATGTGATGATCCTGACTTTAACTCCGCGTTTGTTCCTTACAGTTTCTCCTTTATCACAATTTTCTGAGTCAGTTCACTATTCCATCTACATGATTAGGTTTAATTTCAGAGGGTGTGTTTTAGATACGATTTGGGAAAGTAAATACTGATTAAATGTTTTAAATGTTGTTGACAAAGTGCCTAGATCGGACCGATTTACTTTTTCATTTTGACGCATTTAGAGGCCAAAGGACAATTAGTACAAATATGTATGTCCGTAAACAAGGCTGTTCAAGTCGTTTTGGCATTAACTTTCATTAAATTAAGGATTTCAAATTTTTACCTCCTACCCTTAAAACACGGAAATGGCAAAATTTCATTAACATCATCGTATAGTGGTAATATTCACATGTTCCCATGATATTCTTATGGAGAAAAATATAACCGTTTTGGTGTGCTTGTTTATGTGTATATTTTAATATTTTTTAGTATGTAGTTTTGCTGTGACAGGAGTTTTCAGATAGGGAGTTTTCCCATAAACCCAAAGCACTGGTATAGGTACGAGACACCTTGGGGTTTGCTCGATAATTCTATGCACTAACTCCACATTCCAATCACATGACATGTTTAACTTAAGTCTAAAAAACATCCACAATCATTAAAGAATTCGCCTCTTAGGTCCTTTCATCTAGGAGCTTTAGTAATTTGTCAACTACCACAGTAGTATCCTTGTAAGGTCCGCGCGCTACTGGCTTAAGCTAAAGCGTAGCATTTGTTTTGACAATGACAAATTTCCGGACTTTCAAGGGACAAATCTGACACTGGGTTGATGAAAACGTGCAATACGCTCCATCCCTAGAGAAGAATAAGACAGATGCGTCAGGGAATTATATCTTCGGAATCCCTTTTGTATGGATGTGTGATGTAGTGCGGCATTCGTTTAATTTTACGTGGCATTGGTGACTGTATATGTTTACTTTAAGCTGGTATGTATAGAAACACCTGTTAGTAGGTAGACAAATCTGGTCATTGGAACAAAGTTTACTTCATATTACTTTTAGTTTACTAGAGAGGTGAAAAAGCAATATATCGTACAGTCCAGTATTTATAAGCTCCAAATAATTTAAAAAGTCAAGGATACTCTTACATTTTCATTTTCCCTTTGAATTATTTTTTGTGAAATTTCGCGAATCATATCTATCTGAATCTGTAACTATAAATTTTGCAGAAATAAAAAAATAATTGTAGCAGCTATAGAATTATAGTTTTGTATACCTAACACCAATTTGACCATCGATAAATTCTAGAGATTCACATATTCTGCCTTTATTAATTTTCAACGTTTTTTCTATTGTTAAAATTTATCATAGCTTGTGCGTTCCTTAATTTCAAATTGTGATTTTCGAGACAGAGTCCTAAACCAATTCTAACACTGTATAAAAATTGGCGTTTTTCTCCAATGAGTACAAATGTTTACCTTTGATTTGATCACATTTACGTGTAATAATTTTAACTGTTACAAACCAAATAAATATTTTCTATATATAACCATTGACTATATATAACTTAACATGGAATCCAGTCGGTTGTGCGCAAGTTTTTTTTATTTATATATAAAAGGTAGAGTCAATGTGATCTATAATGATGGATGGTATTGATTCTATCTTATTTGAGCAAATAAAATAAATTGTGCCATCTACTGAAGATTCTAAGTTGGAGAAGATACTAAACCTCGTTAAAATATTTCAATTGAATACATTCAACACAATTCTTTATGGAGTGCAGTTTTTATGAACAGTTTATTAGCACACCAACCCTGTTTTTGTTTTACATAAACAACTGTATCCATCGTAAATAGATTTTATTTTCACTAAACACTGACAACGATTTGTTTAACAATACACAGACAAACACCCAACAACAACCTCAACAGAATTACAACTACATGGACGCCTGTTACAAGGGTAGCCATGTAGGTGTAAGGGTGGTTTTAGATTCACCCTTCCTGTAATTAGAATAACATTGGAAACACCTACCAGGAAATGTAAGCCGAGCGTCAAAATAGTTTACAGTGTACAATGTTGTGTTGTTTCTTGTTAATGTTCATTAAACGTTATGGCATAGATAAAACATACTGGTAACAATCATTGAAATGTTTGGAGAAATCAGTTAGAAGTAAGAATTGTCGTTTTATAAAATCGATTGATGATAAATATCATCAATCATAATATCATAATATAAATAATATCATAATATAAATATTCATTCAAGTTATTTTATATTTATCGTTTAAAAAATGTTTTTACTTTTATTACAGGTCTATTTATATTTTATGCATTACATTACTATGTGAAAAGAGTACAAAAGAAACCAAACAGATTGCCTAGCTACTGTAATTAAGTCTTTATTAGTAGGATTTTGAAAGGTTAAAGTCGTCATTTTAGAATACAGTAATACCAAATACTCTGACCGACTCAATGATAACTAGGCCAACTATTTAGGGGAATATTTGTTGGCTTCGTACAATAAGAAGGCGCATCTTAACATAGTATAAGGTTAACATTATCATGCCCCTTTATGTAAAAAAAATACATTCAAACATTTTCTTAAATTAGCTGTGTGTGTCAAGTATTAGATACATCGGTATACATATCTCTTTGTGATTGACCTTTTGCTAACCAATATATTTATTTATATGATCAAAAACATTCGTGATATCTTGAATGCAAGAGGTTTAGCATATATTTTTAGTCATCCAACAATGTCTGCAACACAAAAATTATAAACGTACTCTATAAATATTTTGCGTGGCCTGGAAATCGCTTGAAATGGATATTTTTATTATTATATGATCAATCTTTTTTAGACAATTGTGTTGTATCTATTTTAGACCTTTTGATAATTGTAAACCTGGGTACTAAAACTTGTTCACATGTTTTATAAATTGTAATGTTAATGATGAAAACGTTTTTTTTTATCAGTTACAACTATTAAACACAAATGTAACTATAAGCCTACCTGTACTAAAATAAAACAACCCTAATATTAATCACAATTTCAGAGTGTTTTGAACATATTCCCACTATAATAAAATATAAAATAAATACATTTTCCATTACACTTGTTATCTAACCAAACTTTAATAAAAACTATCAATATTACGAAAAGAGAATTATGTTTAAGCCGCAAATACTTTTGATGATAAATTATCATGGCACTTTTAATAAGCACAATCCACCGTTAAACTATAGATTTGTTGTTTGAATAAGATATTAATTACATAGACGAGCGATTGAATTAAAAGACTTTAATTCGCTAAGAAGGTTTGGCTGAAACAATCTCTTAAGTCAGCATTGTAAATCGTGTTGTTAGCCAGTGAGGCAACTACTGTATTTACTTTTGGTTTGTGTTCTAGGCGATTTGATTGAAATTCCTAGTAGTTACTTTTTAAACCCAACTTTATTCCTATTATTTGAAGACCCGGACCTAAATGTTCCGGAGTAAGAACATTTTGGAGTAGTTTTTTTAAATAATTCAGTAGTTTATGCGTTTTGGGGTACTAAACCAGTTTTTTTAGAACTGCTAAGAAATATTTTGACAAAAATATTCATTTAAGATTGCCTCTAAAAGATAATCAAATGTTTTAACTTTTAAAAACCCCCTCTGAACAAAAAAAGTACATCCGATTTTTAACAAATTTTACTCCTCAAATACCAATTCTTTGAGACACAATTTGTTTACCCTTGGAAATTTACATAACTTTCTTTTCATACAAAAATTTAAGATGAATATCTTTTCGAGTTTTCAAAATATACAGACTCTTAAAAAACGTGGTCAAAAGAAATCAATAAATTTCGATGATAGAGGCATCTAATAAAGAAAACATAACACAAAAATGAGGATTTGCAGTAAACCTTTCAATAAAAAAAATAAAAACAGTAAAATCAATAAAATGGAAAAAATTAAAAGTACTTTTAACTTCTGAAGTTATTAAAGCATTTACTTATACATATTCCCATACTCCAATATTCCAAAAGTATGACGAACACAGGAAGCAGCTTTACGTAAAATCCAATGTGCACTGTAATTATTCCGAACAAAATATCTGTGTACGCACAAGGATCACAACGTGTTAATTTTGTTCTAACATATTTTACAGAGTTCAACAATAGCTTCCTACCCTTCCACTGTCCTAACAATGTTTAACATTGTGGTTGCCTATGTAGGCGTAGTATCACTTACCTGTTTAATAACATGTAGGCGGCTTGAACCTAAAATATGGCTAGGTAGTATGCACAAACAAAAGTCTGGTTTTAGAAAATTAAACTTTTGAACAACCTAAATACAACCGTAGATAAATATGAAAATAAATTCTGACAAACATTTAATGACGTAAATGTTTTAATTGTAAATGTTCCCACGATGAAACATATAAACACTATTAGCACATTATGTTTTGATGTATAAGGATGGTGCTTTGATATGTTTACATGTTATAGTGTCCTAATACATTTTGAAAAAAACTAAGGTATACTGTTACGTGTAAAATATATGTATGTCCATTTACAAACTTGAGACAATCAAGTCTTGGGTCAAACATTTTTAGATTTAGAGAGAGATATTTTATTCCAACCTAAATCATCTTTTTAGATTATGAAAAAAATAAAACTATTATTTAATCAACACTTTAATTTATTTAAGATACAGTATTATAAAATAGATTTTTCAAAGCAAAAAAATATATAGGCTAGATTCAACTCCAAATAAAATATAAAATTATACTGGTAATCTATGATAGTAAAAACTGTATCTTTTTAATTTATTAAAATATTCAATTTTAAAGTTGAATAATTATTATTTTTTCATTCAAACGACTTTCAAACATATTACAAAACACAAGGACAGTAGGAAATGCTGTGAAGTATAAAAATGTAATCTCCGTTCTTTTATTGGCCGGAATGCCTTTGATATACTTTATGAAACAAAGTTAACGCTTCCCCTACGCAAAGCAGTGCTTCAAAAATAATTGTTTAGTGATCTGACTTTGGTAATGCTATGTTTCCCCTTAGATCACACCAAATGTTATAAAATAATCATATTAGCATTCTGTAAACGGTAAAATTAGACATTTAAAAACATTAAATCCATATGTCAGAGGAAACTTTGCCTCAAAAACTTGTTTATTTTTCTTAAAAATCTATTTGTTTTATTGAAGAAATATGACTCATAAAATGTTGTAATAGGAATAGAGTCTATAAACACTTGGACAACAATACATTTTACTCTAAGAGTTTCAGCTAATCATTTCAGCTCAAAATCGTGATATGATGCATTGCCTGTATAGTTACACAATTACACTGCACATGCATAATAGAAAATAATTACGGTAAAATGAAAACTTTATTTTTTACCAAATTTCTTAAAAAGTTAAAATGAAATTTGTGAATATCAAATTTAAAAAAAAAAAATAGGTTCGTGCACCTTAAAATTGATATAAATGTAATTTTAATAATTTTTTTACACGTGTAGCTGTGAACTAGCATCAGCTGACTAGTGTCCTTTATGTTTACGATTTTGGATATTTCGGTTGTCATGGTGACCAATGTGTGTTGAGTTGAATTAATGTTTAGAGAAGGTTCGTTTTGTTGTCCTGTTTTTTAAAGTGTAAAATATAACTAAGTTGTAGAAAGTTCTGAAGAGTTTTATTTTCCCACAAGCTATTTCGGCATGTCTGGAAACGGTACAAGATTTTCGGATTTGGTAAAGTTGTATGATGGCGAAGGAGACTTCTCGGAATGGCTGAAAAAGTTGGAGCTTGTATGTAAACTTCAGAAGGTTAAAGAACTACAATCAGTGCTTCCCTTGTTTTTGTCTGGAGGAGCATTTGCCGTCTACGATGGGCTTACCGACGCAGTTAAGAGTGATTACTCCGCCCTGACCCAAGCTTTGCAGCAGGCTTTCTCTGCTAACTGTTTCCAAGCGTATGAGGAGTTCATATCCAGACGTTTGCTTCCAGGAGAATCTGTTGATGTCTACGCATCTGATTTGAAAAGGTTGGCTAAATTAATAGATTCTTCAGTTTCTGACGAGTGGATAAAGAGTTCTTTTGTTCACGGACTACCCAGAGAAGTTCAAAATCAGAGTGCAACATTTCGATGCGAAGAGATTACTCAGCTCTGTGATAAATGGGGTATTAAAGTTGTGTTTAGGTGTGTCAACCGGCCAAGTGGAAACGGGATAGTTGAGCGAAACCACAGAACAATCAAGCGTATGGCCGCAAGAACTAAAGGGAGTATCCAAGAAATGGTCTATTGGTACAATTTGACACCTAAAGAAGGATTAGGTGGCGATTCATCGCCGAGTTCCCAGATTTTTTCGTACCAATGGCGATGTAAAGGTGAACCTGTAAAAGGTGAAGTGTATGAAGGGTCACATTTTACAGTAGGTGAACGTGTGTATGTCAAGCCGCCAAACCCATCCTGTACTTCGAGATGGAAGGAAGGAGTGGTAACTGGACAGTTTTCACCCAGAAGTGTTGAAGTAAATGGCAGGCCTCATCACATAGCAGATGTGCGAAAAGTAGTTGAAAGTAAAAATGAAAGTGTAAGTTGTGTCGGCACCTCGAGGGCGTGTGGTGGTGTTGACACCACGGGGGCGTGTAGCTGTGAACTAGCATCAGCTGACTAGTGTACTTTATGTTTACGTTTTTGGATATTTCGGTTGTCATGGTGACCAATGTGTGTTGAGTTGAATTAATGTTTAGAGAAGGTTCGTTTTGTTGTCCTGTTTTTTAAAGTGTAAAATATAACTAAGTTGTAGAAAGTTCTGAAGAGTTTTATTTTCCCACAACACGTATTTTTGATAATCAGAAAACATACATAGTCAACCTTCGTACATAACATTAAGACACTGCATTATTGCTTGTCGAGTCGATAAACTCATTTTCACTACTACCTATATACATTTTCCATTACTTCTATTGTCCGGGGGAATCGGGGTAGATTAATTAACTGAATAATTGAATGTTTAATCTTGTTTGGATTGTTATTGATTGAAGCCAGATAATTAAATAGTAAGGTGTGTTTCCGTAGGTATGATTCATCATGACAATAAATGAGTAATGCAATAAATATTTGTACAGTATGTGATTTGTTGATTTTCTTTAAGAATTTTAGAAATAATAATTTTATTAATTTATATTTTTAAAATTTTTTTTTTTTTTTTTATAGTAGGCTTAAATTGTCTCAAACAAACATTCAGATTACATTAATTCTCATGTCAAGAGTTTTTCTTACATTTTAATTTATTCAAATATAAAGTCATCTTTAAAAGGTAAAAGGGTATTCCATTAAACGTATTTCTTCGTTATGTTGAACCCCATTAAAATGCGAAATTACTCATGGGTCTTTTTCAGAAAATGTGTATGTTTTTAAATTATTATTTAGTTATATAAATATGTATTTTTATTGAATAACATGATCTGTGATGGTGTTTCAGGTAATATATTTCGCATTGATACAGCCGAGTAAGTACTAGCACAAATTATATTAGTTAAAGTTAATAAATAAATATACTTTCATGGTATTCACTCGATATAAGTGTGTTCCACCTTTTATTTTTATGTAACAATATGTTCCCGCATCGAACATAGAATGAAATGGCCAAAGGTTTCCTATAGCAGACAAATATGTTACTGTGTAAATGATATATTACATTGTTATTGACCTGGTGACAAATATGATTTATGGATTTGGTAGGATTTGGTATCGACTTTTTAGGTTTACCATTGAATATAGTTTATTATTTACTTTTTTGTTTATTATTAGGAGGCATTGGATGATAAAACGAATTCGGACCTTAGCAGCGGTAGTTACTAATAATTTTATTAGTAACGGTATGGCTTATTTAATTGAAAATTTTGAAACATATTAACCTATGTCAAGTAGAGTATAATGATTCACATTTTGTTTTTAACCTCGTGGTATTAGTTTTTTACATCGAAACAATACTTATTCCGTTTGGTTGTTTTAAATACTTTAAAACCTAAATGCGGGATTAAGGGAAATAATTTTGGATGATTTGTAAAGTTTTTTAACAATATTTAGGTAAAATTTATCTATTATTTTATAAAAACAAATTCTTATACGTCATCAATCAGAATCATTACGTAGCCAACTAACTCAAAATCCTATAGGTTTCTAATAGATTAAGACATATTACAACCAAACACATATTAACCTAAAATAATCTGTTAACATAACATATTAAATCCTAAATTTGTGCCATTGGATTAACAACACTGAAAAAATATAGGTATCGTAAAAGAATTTAAATTAAATGACATAATAATTAAACGTTAAATTTTATAATTGCGTATGCTTCTAAACAAGATACTCTTTTGTCTTTCCACACTTTGACAACAAATGATGGTTGAATTGTTTGAATACAAAGAGATGTGTATGTTCTACACTAGTAGAGCAAACCACATGAAAATGGTCAAAAGGGAGAATTTATGCGATGTTTCTGAATTGATATAAACTGCGACAGAAACTCCAAACAGTTGTTTCAATGTTTGTTGGTCCATTACTGTGTGGTAGGCCTTAGTAAATGTGTTCATGATTTCCAAAGGGACTTGATAAACTAATAGAGAGTCGCAATCCAAATATTACGTCTTTTGGTACCAATAATATTACTTTGATGTCAATAAAATGAACTTTTGGGCAATTTGGAAGCTGTTAACTCAGGTTCACCTCAAGTAGAGTAAATTTTACAATATCCAACGTCCTTTCAATGACATATACAGCGTGATAGAAAAGTCTCGGAACGGTTTAATATATTTTTTACAATTATATCCTTCATGGTATTATTAATAACTAGTGTACATGTTGCTCGAATTCGAGCAATTGCAAAGTGTTACAGGATTTATTTCAAAACGAATAACAGTCATATTTACAATGAGTTTAAAAGAGTCAACTCAAAGATTACCGGTGTGTAGGCTAACTCAGACCAAGTTTATCTTCGTTATTGATAAACCTAAAGCATTCCGGCCGGTTTTCTCCTTCTCAAAATACCTTGCTGTACAGGCAACACAGGTCATTGATAGATGGCCAATTGAGAACGGAAATTCGTTTTGGGGTAGTGTTGGGCCAGGGTCGGGTGCTGACTGTGTTGAGTTAAACATGGTTAAACCAACAGTTAAACACAGAAAACATACTACTAAACCTATTACGCGCCACAGTTCTGTAGCTGCGGTAGTTATCACGATTACGCCTCCTGTCTATGTTTCATTGTCGTCGCGTCGGAGGCATTTAAAAGAAAAAAAACAACAAATAAACAAATTATAGCAACGCAAAACAACGATAAATGCACAAATTTAAGTTACAATCTTGCTAACACGATCCGTCATAGCGACACAAAACAACGATAAATACACAAATTTAAGATACAACCATACTAACACGATTCGTCTTGGGGGTTATGTTTAAACAAACTCAAATAGTAAATAAACGTACTCAATGTGTTTCATTGAAGTGAAAAATAAATTACAGCAGTTAAGTTATACAGCTGATCAAAATGTAAACAATTATGTTCTTCATAAAGATAACATGGGAACTTTCAAAGCCACTGGGGCAGAGTCCAAGGGACTTTTTCAAAAATGTAAGGCCAGTTTGCAAATCTACGCGACACGCTCTTTCCAATGAGACGTCAACGGATAAAATCGGTTAAGAAATGGCGGAGGAGTTCAACCGACAAAGTTTCATGTAGCGTATTAATTATATAGATTAGGCTTGAATACTTTTGATACTCGTAAAAATCCACTCTTAAGGAACTGCCATTTTTTATCTCATTAAGATGTGCCCGGCCCACGAGGATTGGTGGAGAATTTTAAATGTGGTTGATAAGTACACCAAATTAAAGATCTTAATTAGAAGAAAATGATGCAGCAAACACGATATCAAAAGGTTGACTCTGTCCAAAATGTCACGGGTTGAATGTTTTTTTTCTAAGTTGTACAAATCTATAATAACACTTTCTACCATCTCTTACTTTGTTATAACGCTACTTTCGTATTCTACCGAACACACCTAAATTGGTAAAATAAAACCCTTAGGTTAGGTTAGGAAGCTTTTGTTATTTAAATAAATTAAAATCTTAAATGGAAGTCAATTTATCAGTGTATTCGGTTTAGTACAGTAATAACATTAGAATCTGTACGTAAAGAATGTGTGTTGTATGATAACCCTTTTACCTTTGCAAACTCAAACTTCCTTATATCCAGTTAAGGCCAACGGAAGCGACCTGTCGTCGACTCAGGTATAATCACCAACTTGGCTGACATGTCACTCACATTACGCCAAGTTTGTGTCAGCCTTGAGCTAAATTGGGATATTGAAATCCCAAAGTCATCCCACAGTCATCAAACTGTGTATAGGGCATGTCAAAATGAAATCAATACAGTAAAAAGTTGTAGTAACTATCTATATATTAATAGGCAAGCATGTTTCTTGAAAACCTTTTTTTTCAGTTCGTGTGCATCGCAGGGGAAATCTACGCATAATATTAGCAAGATATTTCCCTGTTGATTTGCATAATCCCTTTATAAATTAAAATAAGCTCAAAAATAAGCACAAAAAATGAATTTAAAATTTAAAAGGGAAGAAATTCCAATCACATGTTTTGTTTACAGTGTGGGGTGAACATATAGATGTCTGTACATTACAAAATTTCTGGTCAAATTTTCGACCACTGGACGACCTCTAGTTTGTTTTATTCCACACACAAAAATAAAATGTCTAATTAACCATGGGGAAAAGACTGGGAATTATTAGCTGGTCTCTGTGAACAGTCATAATGTATAATCTATAGTAGTCAGTTTCAGAATCAAAATGCTTGTAGATGGGTTGAGACACCTGTCACAGAGGAAACAATCAATGGTGTCTAAAAAAAACTTGACCTAGAATCCCAACCTAAGATCACTTACATGAAGAAATATGTTGCACCAGCTTAAATTATAGTATACAAAAGATTTCATCACCTGGCAATGTGACATTTTGCAATTTGCTACTATCATGGATGAAGTAATATAATATTACTTCATCTATGTTATTATCTACAAGAAGCTAGATAAGGGAATCAGCCTAGTACTGCACAGAAAAGACGTAATTTGAGTTCTACAACAAAGCCTATTGTCCCTTACGGATTGATAGAGAAAGACAAAACTACAACAATAGACCTACAAACTTGTTAATGCGTATCTTAATGTATCTTGATACGTTTTATCAAAGCAATAAACATACAGGGTGGGAATACAGTTAAAATAAATTAAAAGCTTGATTCGTTTTTTAATATTTAAGTACTATTTTCAATGGGTTTTATTTTTCCTGGTAGTTACAGTATTATCAAGCGCATGCATTTTTTCACTTATTCTAAAATGAACCAAATAAAGTTAGTGTATAATTCATATTACGTGTCAAAATTGATTTATTACTGATTTTATTAATGAATGTTATTGTTTTTTATATCTATCAAAACAACACAACTAATTAATTTTGATGAAAAGATTGTGTTAAATTAACACTAATTTTAAACTACAATATCTGGTTTTCGCAAAAAATGGAACTTGACTAGAACAAATTATTGATGCTAAGTTTACATTTTTAGTATTTAATAATATTAATTGTATGTTAAGCAGCTTAAAACCTAAGCAATCGTGTTAAATAATTTTTAAAATTATTAAATAAATCTGCATGACAGTTTCCTATGTGCTTCTGCTTTAATATGGGTTGTGCACAATGTTAAATGTACACAAATTAAGTTAAACTACGACTAATAACACTTGAGACAAATTTTAACACCTTTACACTTATACAAAAGCCATAAGACGTTTGATTCGACCGATTAAATAAACAACATCAAATTTTCTTTTCGAATGAAACTCTTAACGTTCGGTATCAAGTCACCCTTTCAAATGTAGTGAATCTGTAATATGTTTCAAGTGAAGTGTGTCTCATTCAATACAGAGACAAAATCCAAACAGAGCTCCGAATCTAACAGATTATTTCAAGAATCTTTCAAATAATATGTATATTTCTTGAGGTAATTTTATATAGTGTATCCATTTAGTTGGATGTGTAGAGCCAAAAGATAATCGCCATATCAAAGTGGATAGGCTGTTTTCAACAATATTTCTCTTGTAAGGAGGTCAAAAAAATAAATACACTCCATATTTTCTTTTTTTTAATTACTTTAAAAGTATTTACTATTTTTCTATGAAAATCCTGTTTATACTTCTCGTTTTCAGTAAAATAATTGTTATGGATTAAAGTTAGACAGTGGATTTATTTGTGAATAACTGAAAGCAAAACAATGTATTGAAACGTGATCCACGACTGACGATTTCAACGGGCAAATTCACGAAGCAAAGGTAATCCAAAGTAATATCCGTTTAAAGATGAGTTTAGTTACTAAGAAATATTACAGTAAACAAACTCCGGAGTTGAATTCTTTTCTATATTTCTCTGTGCTATGTTATTTTTAATAGTTATAGAAATAATACTGCATCTGTTTAACTTAAAATCTGCTTAAGACTTAAACTGCTTAAACTGTTTAAGAAATGTACATACGCGTAATAATATGCAGAAATAAATGTATATAATGTAGCAATGAAGATATTTTAGTATAAGTTAAGAAGTACATAGTTGTTTCTGTTATAAAACGAAGAAAAATAATATGTGACATTAGTGTAAATGATAACTTGCACTAACATTATGTTTGTCAAAATCAGTAATCTTGTGTTTCTTTTTGAATTTTTTAATTCTGTAAATATTTAATAAACTTCCAATAAACACGGCTGTTGTTGAATGTAATGTTTAATAAATTGATTAAATTCTTGAAACCTTAAGATAATACTGCGTAAACGGAGATTTCTAATCAGACTTCCGGTTTTGTGTTACAGTATTTTAATTGTAATTGCTTTATCTATAATTTGAACAGCAAAACTTGCCTGTTGATTTTTATTATTCAAAACTCATTTTGGGTCTTTGTATAAAATCAGGGGACTAAAATACTAAAATAATTTAATACTAAATATCTATTGTTAAATTATGTAAGGCTTTTTTGAGAATAATTTAAGGAAAATTTGATTATTATTGTCTTTGAACGTTTGTATATTTATATACTTCATAGACAATAATAATCACATTATTGCCTTGAAAAAAGCCATAACTCATTTATTTGGGCTATCAAGTTTGAATATAGCGCGATGGTCGTAGCTTTTAGAATTTAATAAAGAATTTAAAATTCTAATCCATGCTATTTCATTCACTTTCATAATTTATTACGCTAAACAACACCTTTTAATTTTTTGGACGCCTCAGCTTGTAACATCCTTATATATAATTCTGTAAGACCAAATTTTTACCAGAAAATTGTGGACGTCTGGTAAGTCGCAGAATAGTGGGAGGGGTCTTAAATTGAAGGTCTTGACCCCAGGGACTCGGGAAAAATAGCGGAATTCCCATAAAATTACCAGAAAACGAGATATAACGTAAAATGTCCTCCATAAGAATAGCATTAGAAGCCATTTACTACTGATTTTTGTTTACTTCAATACAGCTGATCGTGATTTATATCAAGCCAGTATGCAATGTTAACATTTGGATTACTTATTTGCCAGTCAATTCTGAAATGTACTATATAAAACCAGGGATAACGTTACCTATAATAATCAAGACTTTTTAGTTACGTTATAGAATGTGGAAATAAATTATATTACTGTGAACTTTTTCAAACTTGTGTATTTTTAACGTAGGCTATAACATGAAATAACCACATTGACTAATTAATTAACGATTCAAGATTAAATAAAAAATTCCGCTTTGTTTTTATTTCAAGACATATGTTTTAGATTTATTCTACACTTTCTTTATTTTAAATTTGAGATTTATTGTAGTGTTTAATCAATATTTAGTATGAAGTCGAATAACCTCAACGGCTACTCTTAGAAAACAACCTAGGAATACAGATGGAATGGGTTCGTACAGGAAATATATATTTGTTATTTAAGTAAGTACTATGACAAGTTCCAATGGGAGGAAAAACAATATTGTTTAGAGATTTTAAACAGGCACTCTCTGTTGCTCGCAAAAGAGTTAAGAATCAGCCGATGATTAGGCCTAATTTGATAGAATATGTAACGTCAATATATCGCACCTTTAAGAGGAATACCACCACATAAACTTAAACTAATTGTAGTTTTTTTATGTTGATCAGAAAGAAAATCTAACGTTAAGTTTGGTCAATGGGATGCCTTTACTTTACACTAATGTTGTTAAACCTTAACAAAAGGAGTATAAACTTAGAAATATTAACTGGGTAGGGGTGCTAATCTAGCGGGTTTGGCCAAAAACTAAGCTTACCTCAACACACCTTTATTTGCCTTTTCATATTTGACGAAGACAATTTCCAAAATTTAAATCAGGGAAGTCTTTTTTTATCACGATTAACCACGAGACCAAAGCTACCTTAATAAACCGGTATTTATTCACAAACTATTATATGTTTGCTGTCTTAAGCAGAGTTAAACCTATGTAGTGATTCGAATGATTTATTGAAAATAACATCAACAAAGACAAACAACATACTCATTTTTTACACAGAAGATATTGCGTACAGGGATTCTGACACATAGATAATATATATATTTTTTAAGTTTGTTTAAATATTAGAATAATTTGTTTTATATAGTATTGAGCTCTTTAGGGACTTATGTCCCTACAAGCCACTAGTTTATATTTATTTACGAAACTCCTATACTGTAACTTCACAAGAGGGTAAATACTAATAAAATATGGTATGTTGTGGTCAATTTCGAATGGAAGTCAATGCCGATCAAGATTTTTTTTTCTGTGGAGTTCATAATAATATCTAAACCAAATATAGGTTATGATCGACTTAAAATGTTTATATTACATAATTTAATTCATAACCCAATCTATCGAAGCAAACCATATCAAAATTATGTCATTTCCAGAGAAGAAAATATTTCAAAAATCTTTTCTAAATAATAGTTTTCCTTGTTTTGCAGTTTCGATAAAACATTAGAAGTTGTAAATCAGAGCAAAAGTGTCACAGTACAGCGAAGATGGCAGATGGAATAATATCTACATAAAGTCAATGACCCCTCTTCTGAATGTATACAGAACTGTTGCCATTTCCTGCGCCTTGGCAAAACAGCTCCAGATGATCATACGTTGAATATGATTTGAATAATTGTGTGCTTATAGTGTCTGAATCCAACGCTTATTGAGTGGTCGATTTTCAAGTTATGCAATGTTTTACTTTAAATTCGCATTGTGATTCTACATTGTGATTCTTGGATAGCGTAAGTAGATTTTTTTCGCCTATTGTAAAATATTACGTCTGTCTTGATGGGTTACGTGCAGAGTTAGGCTTTAAAACACGGATTTGTGTTTAATTTATCATTTTATATTAAACTTTACTTGTGCTATTAACTAATTTTTTTCTGTTTCATTTTCACTTTCAGGGACGCTAGGCCCCTGGAACCAGTCATCACATTATATTAGGCTAGGCATAAAAGGCTGAGGCATTATGAAACACCTTAAAGCTATTGGTGATAGACGGGAATTAAACCCGGCACCTCGGACAGAAATCCCGTGCTCAACCATTGATACAAGTTAACTAGTGGGATGTAGTAAAAAAAGGAAAGCCAATAGTCCGTTCACAAATTTTAAGTGGTTTTGGGGCAATAAATCCCCCTACCAAAAGAAAACCCCCCATTGACTTTACCCTACCTTTAAAACAGTTGAGTAAAACCTAATTAATTAACAGTTGAGTAACAAGTATATGTAAACAATAATTTATCCAACCCACCATTCAGCTGCAACATACATTAAACGAAACGAAAAGTGGTGAGGGAACTTTCCTCAAACCACCTAAATTTTGTGAACACTGAACAGATAGGTACACTACTACTGATACTATTGACTGGTGATACTAGGTTGAACTAGAGCTTAAGTGATTATAAAAAAGAAACAATTAATATACAACAAAACGCCCTCTACTTAATTTCATACCGTAGAGGTGGAATGGGAAATCGGATAGACACGCTTTATAATTGTTTTAAAATACCATAAGGATGATGATCTTGAAAGGATTACATACTTTGGATTTATTTTCTAAGAAATCTAACTGTGACTGAAAGAATCATCGAGAAACAATGCAAAATAAAACAAAAGAGAACGGTAAGAGTATCCGAGTTCAAATTGTACATTAAATTCTAAATGTTTCAATTCAAGGGAGTTATACGAGGAAGTGTATACGCTTTACAAATAAAGTGAAAACACCGCTTCCTTAAATTGCCAATTCCATCTTATTCAATACCGTAGCTTTGATGTTTGTTATTTTTATTTCTTTTCTAAAAGGTTATTCCCCTTCCGTGAATATACGCTATTGGATGCATTTAATCAATTGGTTAAATGCATTGCATAGATTTACCAAATAATGCAGGTTTTTAACATAGTATTTTAGTCATGACTACAATTACTAATACCCTCGCCGCAGCAAACCTGTAGACTAAGCGAATTTCCATTTGCTTGATTTGATTTTCAATTAAATCTATTTAATAGCATTAGGTTAACGAGTACCAGGGAGGCTAATGAAGTGGATATTTTAGTAAAATATCAACAGCTTATTATAAAATAAATAAATTTGCCAATCTTTATCAAAAAATATCCATTAACAATCAAACTATAACAGTTAATAATATTCTCCATAAGAATAACATGGGTCTTTTAAATTAATTTTTTTTGTATATTCTCCATGTTGTACAAAACACTTTAATAAATGTTTATGGTCTAGAAATATTTTTGCGTATTACGTGTCAAAAATGAGAAAAAACCTATTTATACACCCATCAAACCCCGTATCCATAGTCTGGCCATGCTGGTTCGCAAACTAATTCAAGTTTATCCCGCCCTACACCTTCAAGCCAAATTTCATCAAAATCGAACAAAACTCGCTCAAATTATCGCGTTCACGGACACATACACACACATATATACATATTACTGTATAACATTTTGAACTGATGGTGTTTTAGCCTCTGGAGACACAAAAATGAAAAAGTAAATCGGTCCCGGGCCTAGGTCTTACCATGAGACCTTCGGTAATATCTACTTCCCTATAGGGAAATTCGCTAAAAAAGAGGTGGATTGTGTGAAGAGCCAGTACATGTACTAAATATCAAGCCGTTTCGTAGAAGATAAATACAAATTATTAATGTTTTCCCCGAGCAGGGGAGTGTAAACATATTTATATTTTTATTAAATTCATAAATTTCATTCATACTCATATTAAAAAAAAATCGTATTAGGCCCATTAAAAACTAACAACTACTTAGGTAAATTCGATAAAAACTTAAAATAAACATTTGTCTCTAAGTCATACAAACCTGATTCTACATTTGAATTTGTATTCACACCTAATTAAATTTTAAACTAGCACATTTTTCATGCTATGACTGTAATGTATTTTAAAAAGAAATTAAACCAAAACAGAAACATTTAAGTACTGTAAACAGACAAAACCCAAACTGGTGTTTTTGACACGGACTTAAATCATAACAATCAATTTTCATATTTTTTACAAATATGTCTTCTTTACGACTATGCTTCTTTTCATTACTTTACACAAATTAGACGAAGGATTGCTGTATACAACTAAATTGAATATGATACCTTAATAGATTTTACTTTTTCCGTAGGTTTATTTGTATGCTTACTTTGAAATTTCTTTTCAAGTTTTGAAAGAAAACCTTATCACTGGGGATTGAAAAGTTCAACAGCTTCCATTGATATGTAGTACCAGATAGCGCAATGTATTCAGATATAAAATAAATTGAATCTATATCGCTTTAAGGCGTATTGAATGCATTGAACGCAATTTAATTTCAATTTATTCTCCAGCCTCAACTGTTTACCAAAAGGCCTCAG
Source organism: Macrosteles quadrilineatus (assembly GCF_028750875.1). NCBI lineage: Eukaryota > Metazoa > Arthropoda > Insecta > Hemiptera > Cicadellidae > Macrosteles > Macrosteles quadrilineatus. The sequence continues at coordinate 6,849,351 of NW_026542599.1, read as the reverse complement.
GGGATTGGCAAAGGTTATTCCAATTACATATGAATATTATATCCACTAACATATGTGAGCAGTAAACGAGAAAATTATCAAACTCCATAATTTATTTTCTTAAATAAGTTTTAAAAACTACTGATAAAATATCAAATCATAACTCTTTGTACAACCTTGTACAACCGTAATACTTAACTTATTACTCACAATGTATATGTAACAATCATAAGATAAAAACAACTTAAGTATAAATTTGAATGAAATACCTGTAATTCTAACTTGGATTAACAAGATAATCAACCTTTAGTGTTCAACAAAAAGTACATTTTACGTAATATGTTATCATAATAGTTTTAAACTTTTGTATTTCGTAACAATAGTTTTCAATTAAAGGAAAATAAGAAAGGGTAAATAAAGTATTGAGTGTAAACTTTTGCACTAAAATCTCTAAGAAAAAAATAAAGTAAAAGCGATATTATAATCAGAATAAACATTTTAAAGGTTTAAAAGGAATAATCCGTCATAATGTAAAGAAGTGAACTTATGAAAAATTACATATTAATTTATCTAACTTATTTTAATTTATGTACATAAATGTATTTCAGTAAAAACACCACAGGTGACTAGGAGTGACAACTTTAGTAACGGACTGATAAGACTGAACTCTAAAACTATTTAAAGACAAAGAAATAATCTGCCATAATATTAAGAGGTGAACTTAGAAATGTTTAAAAACGTTTAAAACGTAGTCAGCTTTTATGTTGAAGACATAAATATTGACTATTAATTTGAAGTTTGTGGAATATTACTTTACAATCTCAAAACGACACTTGTAAAATTTAACAATCCGAATATTCTTCGCACAGTAATTTCCAACGCAGACCTGTACAGTATTTACGAAGTGCTCTAGTGGGAAGTTGGAATCGAAGGAAAATATTTCAAGATGCCACATGTTTCCACTTGACTCAGTCATAGAATTGCTCAAGTCATTACTTCCACTCCCTCGTCTCTAGGTAGGTTACATTAGGTTACAGGTTCTAGGTTACATCACAAGAATTCCCCGTTTAATATTTATTATTTTTTAAATTTTAACCGTATATAGCACAAATCCAAATTTAAATTAAATGGAAGCATTATAAACATTTAACGAACGGTGTTTTTGGCTTCTAGGGACATCAAAGTTAAAAAGTAAATCGGTCCTGGGTATTTCCATGTTGCCGATAGTACTAGTATTGCCTATTGGATACTGAAGTAGACATCCTATCGATATTTTTGTTGAAAAAAGAACACAGTTATGTGAGCCAGTCACAGAAAGTGCTAGTGTCTAAAATTCCATTTTCTATATAATTTTTTGGTTGATACCAATTTGATTGATCATAACAGTTGCAATGGCTCACAATAAGCCATTCTATTAGTTTGGCCTTGTTAAAAAGTCCGTGTATTCGACATAAATTAGCGGTTTATATCAGCACAATCTGTAGGTGGCTCACATCAACTACGACGATTTTGATGAAAAAATTGGCAACAAATTTAACATGGTGATGAATTTCTAAGGTACTAGTTTCTTTCCTATGGGGTAATTAGTTAAAATATAAGTTTTAGTAAATCTGTGCAGTTTTGAAAATTACCTTGGATCACGCTATCATTCTGAATGTATTTTAAAATATTACCAACGATCTCATCTACACGATTTATCTGTCAAGTTATGTGATTTCCAATGTTTGGTCCGGTGAAAAATTTGCTCATTTAACTATCCCTATTAAAACTATTTTCAAATCTCACATCCGATGAGCTTTGGAAAAAGGAACACAAATATGGGAAACTTTTAATTGACTCTTTGAGAGAGTTAGTTTATTCTCTGACTTCAGGAAGTGTTTCAACATGTAACTTAACTCGGCACGTGGCAACTCTAATTGTATCTTTTAGATTGTACCTTTTTGAATGTATTAAATTAAAATTTTACTGTATTTTCACCATTTTAGTGTTTAAAAGAAGGACTCTTTTATTCTTTTAGATAACAACCTCTTCATGGAATCAGTGTTGCAATTACTTTTACACACTGAGTTTCCAGTAAAACAATTAATAATTACGATAAAACATTATGATTGAGCATTCAATTAACTGCAGTTTATTTTAAACATTTTCAAACAGGTTAAACCCGTTTTCTTGAAGCTCTGTGTAATATTTTTTAGACATTTGGTTCGATATTTACTCTCAAGACTACCCAAACCCGTAGGCAACTGTGGTACATAGGTTGAAGATTCATATTAGATTTTCAAGCTCATTTGTTTTGTTCCGTAAAGCAAAACAAGTTTTGTGGTGTAACTGTACTCTTTAGGTTGCAGTTTGCTTCATAATAAAAATATTTTGAAAAAATTCACAATGGAACAAAATTCAATCCACTAAAGAAGACCCTCTATTATCTTCTCTGCAGCTACCTACTCGTAAAAATAATGTCATTTAGATAGGGATTAATTCTGACAATTTGATGGGATATTTTAGTGAAATTAATCATGTAAGTATGTATTTTTGCAATAACTGTAATTTTATTTGAGATACGTAGCCTACCAATTCAACGGTGCACTTCAACACATTAAGCCGTCATTCATTAGTCCTGGTTGCCTCGCCGTAGACGGTTTATAACCCCAGATTAGATTGACTCGGATCATTCGGTTCAAATCTACATTCGAGACTTAACTAACCGAACAGCGCATTGTGTCTAACAAGCCTTGAATGTAAAACCTTGGGAAATATTGTATGTAGATTACTTGTGTAAAACAGTAACAGGGTGTGTGCCAGTGAGTTACGGAGCAGTTTTCACATTCATCCGACATGTGAAAATATACTAAATTACAGAATTATTAATAGTTTTAACGTCTTGTACTTATTCTCTTGAATATAATTCCTTATGATAAAACTTAATTTTTTATATTTACACATAATGTTGGAAAATACAATTCATCACAATTACTTGACCAGAGAATGATTGCATTATATAACATTTTAAAATTATATTAACCCCCTCTCATGGGGAAGTATGGAGTATGTTAGATTTGACAAGTTTGATCACACAATAGATAAAGGAGTTCATTGTCACAGATACCACTTAACCACTTCTATTTTAAAAAATCCAACTGTAAAATTTACTAATAATACTTATTTAACATTATATGGATTGTCTTTTTTAATATCACATATTCAATGAACATATTTAGAATCATCAATTATGGACAAACGTTTAAATTAACTGCGTAAAATATCAAACGCATTATCAACCGACAAACAGATCACCAGTAGAAGTGTCAACACAAAGTTGGCTAGTTAATCCTCAACCAATCTCTCCTTAATGATCTAACGTTAAACAGAGGAATCTACAGACACCTCGCTAATTGTTTGGGACTGTTTGACGTTTCTTTACTTTAGATTTTGATTCCATGAGCTCCAGATCCGTCTGTTTGAAGATAGGCAGATCAGTCCTAAACAAACTAGTGGTTGACTTGTTTATAACAAGATATTAACCTTGCTATGTTCCAAAATATAATTTTATACCTACTTGGTCACTCTCTATTACATGCTATTCTAGGTATCAATTATCAATTACTAGCTGTACCGGCGGGCTTTGCCCCGTTTAACTTCTTAATTTTCAAGATGAGCTCGTTCGCATGGCTCAATCACATCCTGGTTGAAGTTCGTTCGCTACGCTCACTCACCTTTAGGTTGGAGCTTGTTCGCTGCGCTCACTTGCCTTCAGGTTAGCTCGTTCGCTACGCTAACTCACCTCCAGGTTGAAGTTCGTTCGCTACGCTCACTCACCTTTTGGTTGCAAATTAGCTGTTGTCATAAATAAAAAAAAAATAATAGTGCTGCACCCTGTTGGTAATCCTTGTAACTTTAATGCTATTGAACATCATAGAACAGAACCAGCTTGTTTAATTGAAACAGCTGTTAAGATTCATTAATTCCTTTTAAATATGAAAAATCATAAGGTTAACATGGGAAACTCCAGAGCCACTGGGGCGGAGCCGGAAAGCCCGATCAGAATAAAAACCACTTAGTTTTCCTATTTGATGCCCAAAGAATCAGTGTACCGAATTTCAGCATCCTAGGTAAATGGGAAGTGGGAGAATTAGTGATGAGTGAGTGAGTGAGTGAGTGAGTCAGTCAGTGAGGGCTTTGCCTTTTATATATTTAGATTTAAGATGGGGACGCCACTATGTGCGTATTTTAACCCAAATATGAGTGGCGCGATCTTGTAGTCTTGTTAGTGACTAAGGCCGACATGTTCCTTAGACACAGCTGTTAATTAATAGCCCATACAATGGCAACTAAGGGACCTAAAGTTTATAGTGGAATCCGAACCACATTTTTTCCTTGGTATTTAACGAATTGGTCTAATTATCAGGATAGTAGTTTTTGCGTTATCATATTTAACTTATTGTATTTTTACAAATCAAATATTTTTAGTGTAGCATCAGGGTATTAGCAATATGATACGAATATGATACGTCTTCCATAATTTCTATCAATACAGACAAACTTATAGGCATATCTCTACTTTAATATTTTTACAGTACAGTAAATATACTAATCATACGTTGCAAACGGATTGACAATCGATTCACACCGGCTCTCTTTGTGCCAAATATGCGACTTTTGCAGAATCAAAATAACGTGCTTGGTTTTTTATTGGTCGGTACAGGCCGGAATCGAAATTAACTGTTAAATGTGTTTAGTTCGTTGCGGTACTATCTTTTAATTTTAGTAGATATTTATGTATATTTTAACATAGATTCATAAAGTTAATAAAGAGGTATAAGAACAGCCGATCGCCATTACAACGTTACATAAATTAACAAACATCGATTCATAAATAAATTCCATTGAGTGAATCCAGATAGAGCGATCTACATAATAGAATGTAGGACGGGGAAGTTTAGATTTTAAAACACTTCCTGTAGTCAGAGAATCGACTAACGCTCTCAAAAGATTCAATTAAAAGTTTCTCGTATTTTCGTCCCCCTTTTCTAAAGTTCATCGGATGTGATATGAAAATAGTTTAATATGACTCAATAGTTTGAACAAAGTTTTTTCCTGTTCAAACATCATAATTTATTGAAATCATATACCAACACTATTATGAGATCTTCAGTAATGTTTTAAAACATACGATGGGACCCGTGCGCCAGTAGTGCATTTTCATGGGAGTCGAAAACTTGTTTTCATCACTCCGTAACGAAAGTAACTATTTTCGATAACAGCTGACATTAAAGAAAGTAGTCGTTTCCCAAGCTCTAATTTAGGGCGAGGGAAAATCGATCAGCTGATTATCCCAAGCTCTAAATTATTTTCCCTCGCTCTCAATTAGTTCTCGATTTATTCACTACGCGCGCTAGTGTTTTGTTACGGTTTAATTTAATAATTTGAATCAGCTGTGTGTATGGTTGAAAGTTGTTTTATTCTTTTATTTTGATGATTAAACAAAATTTATTGAAAAATATATGTAGGCTACCTTTAGAATATTTTCTCCTATTTTTTTGTTTTTTAAATTAATCAAAAATAAACCTAGGGTCCCCTTTTAAAAGATTTTATTTTATTTTGATGTTCAATCTAATTAATTCAGAAATAAAACCGTTAATATTACTGAGGTCTGCTATTCTGTGTTTGTGTATTTTTGCGTCGTGATGAAAAGTATCTTCATAATTCGTACCGAAAGTTATTATGCGGCACTTGCTTCATTATTCCCGTCCTCGGCTTCGCCTCGCACGTGAAAATATCCCTCACATACTCGGCTTCGCCTTGCACGTAAAATTGGGGTTCACAGTGTTCGGCTTCGCTTTACACAAAAACTTGAGCGCGCGCCGGAAATATGCCACTTTCGGTCCTAGTAATGAAATATAATATTCTAAAGTAAAACATATGCTATACAATTTTACCTTTCAAATTTTTCGCTTAGGACAGTTAAAATTGGTTTCTCTCTCATATATATATATACACCATAATAAGGGTAATTTACATACCTTAAATTGGTTACAAATTGAAAACCACTATGGGAGCTTAGCAGCAATTACTGGTCTTCACCTCCTCCCTTCACATGTAATTTGTCCTTAACCATTCCCAATCCTGTGCACCATTCCTAAATACTCTCCTCCGTAGTCGCGGTCTTCGCATAACATGATACATTTCAACACTGCATTACCATTCTAACCTAGAAACAGAACACTAAAATCAATAAACAAATCCGCTATGTTTACATCAGCTGGTATATTTAAAACAGCTTATAGAAACACTGTAGCAGTACTTCCATTAGAAAATTACTGGATCTTAGACGGGCTGTGGGGCAGAGTAGGGGTAATTTTTGACACTTCGGATATTTTTACCATCGTCCTTGGACCTTAAGCTTTAAAATGAATCCTCAACAGCCATGCTACCTTTTTCCTAGCTCGAGATATTTCGTGGGGACGGATTCGCTTACGGAATGAAATGTATAGACGATATCGTATTTCAAATCTATTTTCATAAACAGTTTCGTCACTTTTTACAATCACAGTGTGTTGTCACAGGTGTGTTGTTTAGCTAAACAGTATGTTTTTATCGATTTCGTGTTTTGTTTTTTATAGAATACAATAAGGCGATTCCCACTAACGTCCCATTCCGAGCCGTACTCAACCGAATTTTACGATTGAGGTGTAGTTAAACATTCAAATGAAGAATCAGCTATTAAATCACAATTCACATTAACACAGTTATAAAGAAAGTTGGTCAGCATCACTGAATCTTTGTAAGCTTCTAGAAATAAATTAAACTTAAGGGGGCGAAGCCCTAAGAGAATTAAATTCCAGTTTAAAATTCGTCCTTCTCTTGATCATACGCTTTGATCACTACATTATGATAATACAAATAAGTTAAGTACAACGGGTGAAAAAATGATGTTATAGAGAACCCCTTATTGCGTTAAATATACAGATTATTCAAATAAAAGAATGCATTCAAATTTACACCGTGCAAATTTACAAAAACCTATAATTGTATGAGTTTGGGTGGACAAAATTAAACAAAAAATACGAAATGGTTAACAGAGTCGAGTATATTTAGTGAAGTAACTATTACGTAGAGACGAGGGAGTGAAAGTAATGACTTGAGCAATTCTATGACCGAGCCAAGTGGAAACATGTGGCATCTTGAAATATTTTCCTTCGATTCCAACTTCCCACTAGAGCACTTCGTAAATACTGTACAGGTCTGCGTTGGAAATTACTGTGTGAAGAATATTCGGATTGTTAAACTCGACAGTTTAAACGTTGGTTAACATTGACTAAACTAGCTTTTCCACTGTAAATGAAAGATGTACACTGTGTGTTGTATAATTCAACTAGTATTTAAATACTTTTAAACTGTTAACATGAACATTCTTTCAATTAATTTATTACAAATACACTTCCGCTCTACTTATACGCTGCATTGAATAGTGATAACATGAACATTCTTTCAATTAATTTATTACAAATACACTTCCGCTCTACTTATACGCTGCATTGAATAGTGAAAACGTTGGTTTTGTAACTTACTAGCAATATGTGACAACATGGTGCCTCTAGATGAAATGTTGCTCTATGTGGCCGGGTTGTTATAGGTGTTTGTTTCCACGCTAATATTTTAAGCAAAATAAATCGTCAAATGTTACTAAATAACTGAAATCCGTTGTTTGATCCTTTACTTTGGTTGATTAGCTAAACAGTATGTTTTTATCGATTTAGTGTTTTGTTTTTATAGGATAGTACTAAATTAAATTAAGTTTATAATTATCCCGTTAAATGTAGCTTTTTAACTGCAAAAAAATCTAATTAACATAGTTGAATTCCATACCAATAACTGTCAATGCATACAACATTAAAATATAACATATGAACTAGCATGAACTTAACAAGAGAGGAAAGATTTTACTTCCTTGGCTTACGCTCTATAACTCCCTTCTTATCCTTGACAATGGTCAAACTTGTCGTAAGTAGTTATGCACACTTGCAAACTTGCAAACATATTTGACTTTGCGTCCAATATACTACGTACTTTTATAGTAATCTCGGGAATCCCTCAAACTATATAAAGTACTATCAAATGTAATAGTTTATTACAATTGAACCCAAATGAATACAATTTATTGAAAGTTAAATAAAATACTGTTTATTTTAGTTAGGGAGGGCCAATCTAGAAGTATCCTGTAAACTACTTTATATTTTTTAATACGCGTTTTTTGGTGCTGTAAGGAGAAACTGGATGAACTCAAGTACTTAATAAGGGTGTGGAGGTTGCTAGGTATAGCGGTAGTTTGGATTAGGATTTAATTCACTAATAACCATTATGGAAAAAGGGTAATCTATTAGTAAGTTTTTTATTGGTAAAATAATATAGACCTAGAATTAAATATAATATATTAATGTTTATGAAATGAAAGACATAGAAGGTAATGTTCAAGAACAGTTTGGGATTCTTGTAAATTAGGTGTGTTAAATAACAAAATGTTTGGAGTTTTGAATTAGAGGGACATCGTTTTTGCGTGGATTGCGTCGACACATCTCCAATAATAATTATATTAATAACTACATAATAAGAACAACTATACACAGAGAAATAAAACAAAAATAAATAGCTCCTCAGGCCATTAAATATTAAAACATATATGAAGTGGTCAATGATATATTTTTGAAAAGCTTTCATACGTGTTTCAACAAAGTTGTGGGAAAACAGTTTTATAAAATTTAAATTTGACACAGCGTTAAACAACTGAAATGGGTAAAAGCAGATCTGCTTTCAAAGGGAGTGTGTTTTTTTTAGGTTGCCACAGTGTCGCCTACTTCCGTAGTAGTTTATTTATACTACATGTACTCAAATCATTCTGTATATTTTTATGTATATTATTTATGTTTTTATTTCCTCGGTTTTGTATTCACAAACGTAGTAAACGTAGTAAACTATCTTTATTAAATGGGTAAAATTAACAACTATTTAAGTGCGATGGAATAAAATACGGGTTTCAAATAAACTTACACAGATAAAGTCTGGTTATGAGCGAGTTCAACGTACTATTTCTTTAAGTTACAGCATCAACAAAACTAATAAAAATACTAATTTTTAATTAGGTAAGTTGTTGGATTTTTTATATACTATATATACTATTGCGAGTCCCATGCCTCACTTTAAGTTTAAGTTTCCTAAAATGATTCACTCGCTTAGCTTAGTGAAGAGGTGTTAGGTTAATGAGACATAAGACTGCTTAAGGGTGTTACTCAACGTGTAATGAACAAAAATTAAATATAGAGAAACAACAAAAGTTACAAAGTGTTACAACAGCAAAATAAAACTTAGAAAAGGCAAAAATCAACAATAATAAAATAAATTAATTTACAACGTTAAATTTACAAGAAAAGAAAATCAATTGAAAATTTAAAAGAATTAGTTACTGACAAATTACATGACTTGTATGTTTGACAAAACTTTAGTTATATATTTTATTCTTTTTACATACTGTTAATTGTCCCAGAAGCACACGCACCGATACACGCACTCCCAAACTCCTGATCTTCTTTCTCCGGTGGCCCGTGGTGATCTCCTCGATGTTTTCCTTCAGATCCTCCAGCTCCAAGAGTCTTGACCCCTCCATCTTCTTCATTAGCCCTTCTCATTGGCTGATTACCGATAGGGTGTGTGGCTTATAGGTTAACGGTGTTTCTTGGAAGCCAGCCCTACCGGTCATCGCCTAGCTCACATCAGCTGGGAAAGGAATTTGTAAATCGATGCTCATGCTACTGTTCAACTCTGTTCACACCAACTGGTCGACTAAGTGTAATGTGAACAGAGTGTCTGCATAGATGAGCACCGTGGGTACGGGGTTAATCCCCTTTCTTACAATATATTAACATCAGATATAAGTAGGAGTTTGAAAGTAAGTAGGTCTACACTTAAACACCTTATCTTTTCAAATGGAATCATAGAGTTACAGTATCACACACATTAGCAACACTTGTACACTCAAATAGTTAAATGTGCAATTTGTAAACAAATAAAATAACAACTTTACTACAAAAAGTCATAAACTGGTTTTTAAAATCGTGGGTTCTTCTTCTGTCACGGTTGGATTGACCTTAAAACTTGAACTTCAATTTATGATTGGACTTGAATCATATTTAGAGTTGTAATCTCAGAAAATAATAACATTAAAAATTTTAAATCTTTTAATTAATTGAATTAAATACTTCCAAGGTCGAATAATACAGTGTAAACAGGGGTTTAACAATATTAAGTAAAATAAATAATTATTATTTAGTCATTCTTGAATAGTATTCTATAGACACTTTGTAAACGAGGGTATAACTTCTTATTAGACTTTTGTTAATATAGTGTATACCATTTAACATTAAACATTATTAAAGATATATGATTTCATTACTAATAGTAAACCATGAGGCATCAATTGAGTTAAAACACATCCTCTGTAAATAGTGTATATGTTAATTTTTATTTATGCATATTAATTCCTGACGTACTCTCTATTTCTCGTACTCTATAAACATATGAAGTATTTTCAGCGCAAAATGTAGTGTTCCGATAAAAATTTAAGAGTATTTGATTAAAACATCATTTTTATGACGATTAAGATTGCTTTGGCTTTAATGATTAAGAGGCCTTACATCTTACTCTTACGTTATAATTTTATTGAATGAAAGTTATAATGGTACATACCAGTGTAAGATAATGGTATAGCTAATTCTTTGTTCGCACCTAAGGTAATCTGATTTGATTTGATTTGAATCGCCTAAGTCCTTAAAAAGTATATTTTGTTAAGAGTTTTATTTTAAAAAGACATTATAATAAAAAATAGTGAATTCCGTTATGTCTTTTGGTGTTTGAGATCTTTTTAAGATTTAAGCTAATTTTGATTTTGTGCACCAAGTCAAAATGGTTATTATTAGAACATTACAGTTAACGTCTACAATGATAAATATATTGTCAGTTGGCAACTAATGATTAATTTTTGACAGGTTACTAAGTAAAACTGTCTTTATTCATTGCACTAGTAATTAACAACCCTAAAACTCATAACAGGTGTACAAATTGAATATGAGCAACATCAAGTGACCTATTTTGAACAGCTTCCTTCAATTAAGCTGTTCCAATTTACTGCTACAGATAATCACAGGTGGCTACCGACGTAGGAAGTTCATACAGGACTCGCATTACAACAATTAATTGCAACATCAATTGTGCAAACTGCAAATCTGTACACACATTACGTATTCGCATAAATAATACTTTTGAAATACACAAATAATTCATTTTCAAAAGTTTGTCAATTTTCTTACTTCAATCAGCGATTAATTAAGATTATGTGTAAATGTCTTCGTTTTTATAGAAATGGGAAAAATCTTTTTTACCCCATAAAACCCCAATCCCATATTCCGATCACGCTGGTTCGAAACTCGTTTGAATAAATGGACCGATTTTGGTGAAAATTGGTATACAATTTTCACCAAAATCGGTCCATTTTTTCTCGAGTTATCGTGCTAAAGGACACACACACAGACACACATATACATATATGAATTTGAACTGATGGTTTTTTTGGCCTCTAGGGACTTCAAAACGAAAAAGTAAATCGGTCCCGGGTCCGAGCTTAACAACCATGAAAAGGACAGGTTTTTATTTCTCTTTACGCTAAGATGACTAGATTCAAGTGCAACAATTACTCTTGCGTACTAAAGTGATGCAGACTCGTGAAAATACACCAATCACAGTGAAATATCAAGTTTTAAGTATCATAAACAGTGTTCACAGACGTCAGTCATAATCATTAGCTGTGTAATACGAAATGTCACTTACATTTGAGTTTCCCACAGGATTTTGAGTCTCCTTGGTCATCAATAGCTGAAGAACATTGATCAGTTTAACTCCCCGAGCGGGTCACATTAATACTAACCATCCAGTAGACTGTCCAGGACTATCCTTTACCTCTTGTCACTTTCTGTATGTAGACCTTCTTAGCTTTGGAAATGCTATTGGCCCAAAACTATAAAAATTTTCGATATTGAGTTATTATATCGCTGCATTAACCTTGTTTGGGACGTAATTGCTGATATTTTCCATCTCGGATTGTTAAAATAAAAGTTACATGAAGATTTTCCATAACTGGAACCAATTCCTTTGGGAAATGCAATATGGATGGAAAACGAAAAAATATTAAATTTAGAAGTGGTATGAAAATAAAAACTAAATGCAACTGGAGGGTTTCAACAATTGTAGTTGTGATCGTGTGTTGAATCCGTGCTGCTTTTTTATTTACGATTTTCCTTTTTGTCAAATTTTTTATTAGACTGTTCTTAAAATTTATTTATTTACTTCTTATGTTGTTTCCTAACGTTGCTCGTGGCATTATCATGTCATTATACACGTTCCTTACACCTGAAAATTGCGTCAGATTTTAAATATTAAAACTTCCGTTTTTCTGTCTTGTAAATGAAAATATTTCTCTGCAACAATCCTTTACCAAATACATTTACTAACACCACCAATGAATTTCACAAAGTCATAATTATTTTGTTTTATTTAGTTTTAAGAGGTAGCTTGACAGTTTAGAGTACGACTGCAAAGTAAAGGTAACCACATTTCTCTTTAATATGTTATGGCAACAAAGCACCTTTAGGTAAAAAAATGAGAGATTTTTCCGCTCCAAATCGAATTTGCCGAATTTGTCGTCAATTAATTGAAACACTCTGTAAGATTTTGAATCAATAAATAGCAAAGTCTCCATGGTAAAAAAATCGAACAGCTTAATTAAACAAAAAAGTATTGACACGTAGAAATGTTTGGTACAATTAACTTTTTGCAGTAAAAACATGTATTAAAAGTTTTATGTCTACTTATGAGGAATTTGAATTCCAAATTTTCTGTTTGAAGGTAATGGGATTTTACCGAACATGATGCATTGCGATCCTTTTTTAACACGAGAATCATTTCAGACCTAGCACAGCTAAATCCTTTTATCTTTATTTAAAATACTTAATACAGAGGCATCTCTTCTAATCTAAAATATCTAACAATTCTTTGTTTATTCCATAGAAAATAAAATACAACTTAGTGTATACTTTACGAAGTAAATTTTAAATAACCAATTGAAAACTGATTAGTCACTCGTTTTCGAATTAACCTTTACATGGAACCAACATCTTAAACATCTAGTTATAGGAATATATGAACTTCAGTAAAGACGTCAACATATTTGTTCCGATGAGTAACATCCGCAACTAGACTCCAAGCAGCTTCGGGGTATATAACAGTTTACACACCTTTTGGAAAATAATACTGCTGTCTCCCTATACAAGATTATATATTTACATTCACTGTTTAATCTCCTGCCTGCTTTCAACGTTATTTACACACTTCTTTGATCGAATCGGTTATTTGTATTGCTCTCTTTGTAATTATCATAGGTACGTATTATAAATGGTATTCGAAATTCTTTTTTAGTTTTTGGTGGTTTATATATTTCTGCTGAAAACCTTAAGTTCCAAGTTAAAGTAGTCAAACCTAAAGTACATGAAGTTCAAACTACTATCAAGCAAGTTGTATTCAAGACCAATACGAATATAATCCGACTTCACTTTATTTGAAAGATTTATCAAAATTTAAACTAAAACAGACTCATTGTAATTTATAATATCCTTAGAAAATCATTGATAAGCTATATTAAACACTTGACTTGAAAAAAAAATAAAAAAGCCAAAGTGGAAGGATTATTCAACTGGTACTTATACTGTACAAACCAAAAATGTACGTAGAAATAATGAAATTATGATAATTATGCCAAAATTCAAATTATCTGTTTAACTAAATAAGATCTGCCTTAAGCAATTTTTCAAAGTTGTTTCAAAGCGGTAAGTAAACCTCTTTCCACCACACGATTATTTTTGCAGCTAGAATTACTCGTCTCCTTTGGCAAATATAAGGCTGATTACCATATGACCTTTTATCAAATGTGTTGCTGTATTTTGTTTCAGTATTGGGGAAATATTTATTGTATGCAAGTTGGTTTAAGATTTCCATGAATTATTTAAAACGAACAGAAAATATTGCGCGCCTAAAACGTTTCTATGTCATGCAGATGCGGTGTAATTGTCGTATTGAGTTTCAATTTGATTGAACTGTTTCGAAGAATATTGATCTAGTTTGATCAGTTTATTCAACGATGATGTAAGACTTGTGCAAGCTATCTGTAACCAAATGGTTTTGATGCGATTTGAAACTTCATACTTGGACTGAAAAGGGATAAAGAGTAAAGGTTTCTTATTTCAGTATTTAATCTATTACTTGCTGTGAGCTCGTCCTTAGCGGGATCAAAGTATTCGAATAAAATCGTTTTTGATGTAGAACATCGGGAATAGAACTTTTGTATTTGTCTACACTATTGGGGCTCCTTTTAACGTTTTTTGTAGAGGAACGGTCCAATCTCTAGGTGTGTTACTATCAACCAGTATAGGTTAAAATTATAGGTTAAAAATAATCAATAATTGTCGGCCTTATGACAAATAATATTATGGTCTGGTAACAATATCGCTTGGAATCAAATCAGTGACCAGGGGTTTTAGATTTGAAGTTGAGCACAATAACCACTCAGCTAACTAGACAATTAAGTCAGATTTGCTCTAGGGATATAGACAAAATCATTACCATACACATTTCAACCTGCGATAATATTTCTGACAGTTAAGATGTAAAAAATTACCTTGTAAATATTTATATAAATCCATCATACATACCATTTAAATCCAATGATTTTACAATAAAACTTCGTCGATTTAATTGAAGTAAATTTGTGGGCTGATTTCCATACTTTCTTTACTTTACCGGTTATAAGTGGCTACTGTAAATACCACCGTATATGCGTAAATACTACGTACCTTACTTTATCTCCGTAGACCGTGGTTACTAAAACTACAAGCTTTTTACGTCTCAGATAAGTTCTTACGTCGGTAGATGCGGGTAGATGTGATCACCAAACTTAACATATAAATCGGTTTCCAGTTACAAATAAGACAACGCTTGTTTTGGCAAGAAAACGTTTTTGGACGTACGTGATGAATGAAAATTGTGGTACAAATGTAGTATTGCTTTACAATGTTTTACTAAGTAACTGTAAAATATTATAACTAGGCCTACTTGGAAAATTTATAGATCAAGTATAAACCCTGACATTTTGATAGTTGTAATTTTAATCAAAGTCATTACATTGAACAGTTTTAGATCGATATAACGTACATATAGCATGGCATAAAAACCGTAAGCAATTTATGTCCTAACCTTGCTAAAAGAACCCTACCCTCCAGATTGGATTGGATGTCTAAAACGCCCATAATAAGGTTGCGTAATATTTATGAGAAGATGAGTAAAGGAAAACTGTCGATTAAATGAAATCACAGCTTTCTTACTAAGATCAGCTGTTACTTTAACCAGCTGATTTATTAAAAGCCTAATGGTCGCGGACAGCTGGTTTCAGCTTTGAACCAACATAAAGCTTTTGCCTCTTGTCAGGATCTTACTAGCAACCTTATTACTAGGTGAGCTAATTCATTGAGCTTCCCAGCAATATAAATAGGAGACCAACGTAAAAATAGGTACGGTAAAATCAACAAATAACTCTTATTGTCAAAATGTCAAAGCAAATTACAGATATAACAAACACGTATTCAATTAACGGCTAATTTCCACCTGCAAAACTCATCTTTCAAACGCACGTAATATATAGGTAATTCAAATTCGAAAAGGTTAAAACCATTGAAACTGTTTTTAACGCTGTAAGCTGGTAGACCATTACCTCATCAACATTGCTAGGTTATTCAGTGCTATTGTACTACATTGCTGCAACCTCGTTCGGCTACACGTTCAGGCTTTTAGTCTGAATTAATTTAATGGATCAACAAAGTATAAATAGACCAGCAGACAATAGTATCAGAGGCTTTGTCCATGGATTATAGCAGGAGTGTCAGAAAGGTTCAGCGACACATTTAGCTGTTATATCCCTATTACATCACGCTGAAGTTCAATTGCTTGATATATAGATTTAAAATTTGTATTCGCCAAGAAAAATACATAAGAAAAATGTGTTATTTAAATACTGTAAATAATAACAAATTATGATTTGCGACTATTAGTAGTTTTGACTGTGTTTCGCAACGAGACAAGAACGCAACAGAGAAATATTTCTTTCCTTAAACCTACTACAATACTCTACCATTTTTATAGGAACACAATTGCACCATTTATTTGAAAAAGTCGTTTGCTAAAGCCAAATCCATTTTAATCTTGCAAACAAAAGGGTTTGATAAGCTATTTAAAATAAAATATATGAGTGTTCATTTTTTGCTGACACCACTTAAAAACGGTTTGGTTATAGAACAAAACACAGACGTACATTTGATTTTATATATTATATAGATTTCGAAAATGTGTACACACACTTTTCCTTAGAATATATTTCAACGATTTCTTATGTGATGCACTCTAATACGTCAGGAACGAATGAAGAGTATTTAATAAACTTGTTGGTTTCAGCTAATTTATAATTTAAAATTCTATGTACAGAACTCAAAATATTATGTCAAAACTCACAATTATGATTGATCAAATTAAACACGTCTTGTGAACATAAACAAATAAAGTTGTTAGTGAACTATAATGACATGTTTAGCTTTACGTTGTTTATTTCATACAGTCCACCATCGCCATTATTGGGTAATGGTATCAGTCTGGGGATACATTGCACAAATACAGGAACTGCCTCCTAGATATCATGATTGCAGAAGTTATCTGCTACATTACAGCGGAAAATCAGATTGATATGGCAATGGATTGCATTACAGTACTACAGTATGATGTTTCCAACATGTTTCAATCAATGATTGCGTCTAGTTATCAGAGTGGTTTCAGTATACAAGTATATACTTCTTCTCATGCACTTACATAGTTTTACGAAAAATACTAAAATATAAAAGAAAAATTCATGATACATACCTTACCATGACGTTGCTCCCCTTAAAATCTGAAGAAATTCGCCTGAAAGTAAAGTTCCTATTAATTTTACTGGTGATTTTGTAAGACCAGTAAAAAAATGTTGTATCACTCAATAAATTATTTAAATTTAAACTTATTGAAACATTTTAATGTATAAAATTCATTTCAAGCTACTCGTACTATATTGAAATATTCATACACAGAATAAAGACCTTTTTTCAGTGACTTTAACCCCAGAATTACTGTAGGTAACATACTTCTTTAATTCTAAAACACGTGCTATCTGAGTTTTACTGTTGCATATTTTATTATAATGGCAACTCGCTTTGTGTGCGCTTACACAGTAATTCGGATATTACATGTTAATGTTTGATATTACAATGTATAATGATGTTCGATAATTTACAGTTATTTACATGTATAATCCTTAAAAAATAATATTTTGGTGATGAACTAATGTCAAGCTACTATTGAAACTATAAGAAATAAACGGTATCAGCAATCTGACATATACTTTCTCCCATTAGCTTGTCAACATCCCTTATAATAATCATGTTATTTTATGGTGAAAATCGCAAAAGTTGCAATTACTTTTTAACTATAACTTTGACAGCATTGTGGAGTGCACCATTTTATTTTGAGTAAAGAGGACAACAAACACAAAATTGTATTTAAAATCGTTCGACCCATTTTGTGTGGAACACTATATCCGTTATTTTATTGGTTTTAATAGAAAGTCACCATAAGAAAATAAAAAGTTAAAACAAAATGGAAAAACTCCTGAAGAACTACGGATTAGTACCCACACAGCAAATTGCAGCAGAGTTGGGCCACATGCTCTGTAGCTCTGTATGCATACACACACACACATACAGACACAGACACCACTTTGGGGGGGAGGAGGAGGAAGCTATAAGAACACAAATTGAAATTCCACCTAAAATTCGAACTGGGAAATCAAACAAAAACAACATTTTCTCCGTAAACTATGTATGGGAGTAAGTAAACCCCTAAATAGTCACATGCAACCATTTCTTGTCAAATATTCTACTACCGCTGTCTAAGTCGATGGTAATACTTGAACAAACCTGCATATATTGTGGCAAATTAATGTGGCAGATCTTATGTTAAGATAACATAGGAGTTGTCCATAACACAGTTTTAACTCCACGGTTCGAGATAGTGAACTGATACTATAACATATAAGTGGTACTTCTGAGATCGACGACATGAGCACGTTCTCGAGAGAGTGGCTGGTAACCTACTTATCTGTATTTGAGTTCTCGCAGAAAATATTGTGATAAAACAACAGAGACAAATGTCTGGTAGAGTACGTTTTAACTATACAAGAAACAAAACAATCAGAAGTTCATATTATATTAGACTACTAGTTACACCAGTGCTTTGCAACGGGAAACATGTCTTCATAGTTTCGATGTTATAGCGCGGTACTACCAATGACGTTTGAAATAGATACAAAGACGGGGAAGGCCCGAGTATAAACATCACCGTCACACGATAATGATTATAAGGATCGAGGCTAAAAGTCACCAAGTACCTGAGTATTGAGACAAACAATTGCACCTTTTCAGTTTCATCACATAGTCTTTCTGAGAAGAATTTGCAACGATTACTACAACGTACAACAAACTCCAAAACACGTCAATCTTTCACTCCGCTATTCATTTTTTTAACACTTTAACTAATTACTTGGTGTGTTTGTTTCAGAGGCAAGATTGATCCGAGAGTATGACGTCGAAGACTCCCTGGAAGATGATTTCTCCCGCAACAGGCGTTCCGAAGAAGAGATAGCGACCCCCTGGCTAGGCCTGGGTAAGCGAGAGGCGCGCTTCACTCCTTATGTAAGCGTAGGTGCGTACCTGTAACTCAACGCACCTCGCACTACCTCTCATATTATCCTTCCTGATACATGCACTTCCTACCAAACTATCCTTCTCCTATACAATCGCCTCGTTTAAGACTATCCTCGAATGAGACAGGTACTTCCTATTAGATTGTTCTCCCCTGATACAGTCACTTCATGTTAGACTACACATGTCTAAAAACGATCACTTCCTCTCAGACCATCCTCCCCTGATCCAGTCACTTCCGTTTGAAACTATATTCCCCTGATACACTCACCTCCACTCAAACTATCGTTCACCTCCTCTCAGACCATCCTCCCCTGATGCAGTCACTTCCTGTAAGACTATATTCCCCTGATACATTCACCTCCACTCAAACTATCCTTCCCTGATACAGTCAGCTCCTCTCAAAACATCGTCCCCTGATGCAGTCACTTCCTGTTAGACTATATTCCCCTGATACACTCACCTCCACTCCAACTATCCTTCCCTGATACAGCCAACTCCTCACAGATTATCCTTCCCTGATACATGCACTTAGTCTCCTACTATCCCTCCCTGATACAACTTCTCTAGACAATCATCCCTGATACAATTACCTCCTCTCGAACCTCCTCCCCATATACAATCACCTACTCTCAGACCAACCTCTCCTGATACAATCATCCTTTAGACCATCCCTCCCTGGTACAGCCACCCTTTCTCATACTGTCCCTTCCACAGATGCAATCACCTCCTCGCAGACTATCTACCTCTTCTTATACAGTTACATTTCAGACTATAATTCCCCCAATGGCTAGGCCTGAGTGAGCGAGGCGCGCTTCACAAAAAAACTCAAACGTGTACGGTAATGCAAAATACCTACACGTCGTAACAAGATAGAACGTGTATGGAAAATAATTAAGGAGTCTGTATTATATTTTCATTTTACAGCAACAAAAACCAGCAATGTGAGGTTATTTTAGGCGAAGCGACTGTAAACAAGTTTCAATTTTGTACTTTTTGTATTTTTCAACTTCACACTTTGGTTGTCAAATTTACATTTTTGATTGCCAATTTTAATCTTACCCCTACTTTACTAACGTGTGCTCCCGCTATCTCCGCGTTCCGCCACCTCCGAATTCTTGAGTGACCCTTATAATACCGTCATTGCCTGCGTTGGTAGCTTTCATTGCATCCACGGCTGCAAATCCCCATGAATGGAAGATTTAATGAAAATTTAACCCGTGGGTAGGTTAGGACGGAAAGTCTTAATGCATGTAGTAGCCGAGGATTATAGGGGTCACTCTGAAATTCGGAGGTGGCGGGACACGGAGGTGGCGGGACGCGGAGATAGCGGGAGGTAACCCTTTACTAATGACCCCAAACACACTAAGGCCTCCCTCGTATTTCGGGTTGCATTTTTACAAATTTTGCATGCCTTAATATCATACCTACTTCACATTCCCAATAGTTTTTCCCTCGATTTCATCTAGTGAATTTAATACCCCCTCTAAGGATGGATCAGTCAAGTTATCTAAGGGTGGATTGCAAAGAATTTCTTAGGAGGTATAACTATCATTAGGCGAAATCAGGGTAAATTAACCTTGTGTTAAGTGATTTGAGACTACACAAAAATACAAATTAAACTTTTCCCAATAATACTTTCTCGCAAATTATTTTTATGATGTTTAACACAACTGTTTTAGGTATTTCTTATTACATAGTGCACCATAGAATAGTATAAATTCTTAATTGGCTCAAATTGCGAACTCTCCAATGTATATTGGATTTCACTTTCGTCAGTCAATGACTTCGGTGGTCACATTACGTACTTTGTCAATACATTTTTATCAACGTGTTGTCCATAATTCCTCGTACGTCATTTCAGATTGCCACTAAGTTGTAAATGCATGTTTTCTTATTCATAATAAAAAAAATCACACACTAATACAGTTTACTTGCACGTTTACTTTTTATTTCATACTTTTAAAGATGGTTTTTTAATTCAAACAACATATTTCAGTCAATTTGGTAAAAATAACACCTGTGTAATATATTTCTTGGCACTTAATTAAGTTGGTGTGAATAGTTTTCATGAAGCGTGACACTCAAAATACATTGAAACTGTTAAACTTAGTTTAGAAGCCCATTATGCTACTCCCGAAACAAGCGTCTTTATTTTACTTTGCAGAAAAAACAGCGCTTGGGGGCAAATTGTCTTGTTATACTTTTACTTACAAAGTCTTATTTGTTGTTTAAAGTTATGTCAAACAAAACAAAGAATTCAGTTTCACCACGCCTTAAAGGTCTTTACCCGGATACATTACCCCTGTTATTTATCTGTTTCTTTTATAATTATAATAGTTTTCAGTGATATGCATGTGAGTAAAGCATGTGAATAAGTGCTAGTATAAGATGATTCATAATCATTATTTACTGTAACATTGACCCTGGTTCACTAAATCTTTCAGACTCATAAAATTTTATTCCATTAACAGGAACCTTATATTTTCAATTACATTATATCAGAGAGGTTCTGCGAATTTCCTATACAGTTTACGTTTGATATAAGTCGTAGAGATATTAAACAAAGATATTACGTTACCGGTAGCCGTAAGATACTTTCCAATAAAGCTTATGTAATATAATAAAGAAACTCGAGATCTGAAACCTATACAAACTGACCAGAGGAGTTACATATTTAATTGGACATTTGAAACTAGATATTCGATCTAAAGGTACAACTGGAAATATACTTGATAGATACCTCAAGGTATGGATTCATTTAATTCTAGGTATCATTTTTATGTCAGCAAATAATAGCTTGCATTTATATAACTTTATAAATGTTTCAAAATTCATTTTCCGTCTCGCCCAAATGTAATATCTTACCATTGAGTTTTAGTTATGACTATTAAGAGTGCTAGACATTCCATACCCATGTTAAAATTGTTGCCAGTTTTGAAATAAAAATCTTCGTAGTTGATGTGAGCCACCGACAGATTGTGCTGATGTAAATTACTGATTTGTGTCGAATATTCAGACTTTTAACCAAAAAACTCAGTAACAAAAACTGAGGTTGAAAATGGAATTTTAGACACTTGCGCAATCTATGACTTGCTTACAGAACTAAGTTGTTTTTTAATGAAAAAACTAGCTGGTCAATATAGATATGGTAACGAAATAGGCATCCAAATAATATGAACCAGCTGTCACACATTCTTTTATTAAAAAATGCGTTAAAAAATATTTTCTACATAATTTTTGTTACTAAGATACTTGAAATGACACAAAAGATGCTACAGTTTGACCTTTCAGTTTAACTTGGTTAAAAAGTCCGCTTATTTGACAAATCACTTTTCTTCACCACAATCTGTCGGTGGCTAATTTAACCAAGTACATTTTGATTTAAAAATTGACAAGTGTGTTAAAAATAATCAAACCAACTGCCAGGCTCTTTAGCATGGATACTTTCCTCTAAACTGGATTTAACTACATCCATAACAAGGAATAATGGTTTTCTTTCAATAATCCATCCCTATTTTCATAATTATATAAAGTATATTGCCCGGCATTTTTTACGTTTTCAATACTTGTATCCGATTTTGGTATTTTGAGACTTACGTGTGGGAAGCGAAGGATCAAAAGTGTATCGAAGGTAGAAAGAAGATCGGGAAAGTGGACGACAAGAAAAGTTGATAAGTATGTTGTGTTATGGTTATTATTTGTAAACCACTTACGTGGCAGTGGGCAAGTAAACATTAAGTCGTCTTCTCCTCTTTTCATCCCTAAAGATGGTTTGGTGGAAGCCGCTTTGGTGAAGCTACCAACCAAAGACCAAATACGAAATGCATTATGACAAAATCGTTTTAATCAATAGATTAATCCAACGAAAAATTAATTTTCCTGTTGCACAGTACTTACGACAAATTTATGCGCCATACGTCCAAAATTTAACTAGTAATAATATAAAAGAATACATATTGTGTTGTAATATTTTATTTACCAATGTAATTGAGGAGCGAATTATGGATATTCTTAGGATATTTCAGTCTTATTTTTATCCTCCGATCAAAGTGGCACATTCAATCATCACTTAAGTGTCAAATAATTGTGTTTTTTTTAATCAAATTTAAACACATTTTAAAATTTAATTGTATCTTTCAAGTTCTAATTCATCAGATCTACTTGAATTTACAATTTCCTCAATTGTACCAATTATTGGTGTTCAGTAAACTAGTGATTAATTGGTTTTCATAGTTTCACGAAGATACCAAAAATATAAATAAAATAGGTTTACACTAAAATTTGTCCGTTAATTAAAATGTAAAAGCACTCTCGAACAAAAAAAAACTAAAAACTCGTGATTCTTTTAAAATGTATTTATTTAACGAGGTAAAAAACACATACAATCTTGTATACATTTAAAATCAGAAACATCTTTATTTTTCACAAAATAACCTTTTAACGTGAAAATGTTCTAAAATAAGTGTATATAGTCTTACCCTGATTGAGCGACCCAAATGAAGCACAGCTGGGGTGTAAACAAGCAAATCCGTGATTAAAACCTTGTCCGCTAAGAGTAAAACAATTTAAACTGAATCCGGACGTAATTACAAAGCTTTCTATCCTACATGTCGTGTATTCGTATCCGGTCTTCCGGACAAGTAGAATAGTTGTTGAATGTTAATTCAACTTTACCGTTTTGGTTTAAATGGATTTTTTAAATCTTTTCTGTAGCACATCTTTGAAAATAATTATAAGTGAAATGTGACATTAATTGTCAAGATTTTGCTCAAAAACAAAAGGTACAACCTTATTGAACTTGTACGAAATGCAAAATTAAATGTTAGTATATTCCCCCCCCCCTTATTTGTTTTTATTCTATCCCATCTCCATGCAAAATCAGTGTGAAGAACGCAATTCCTTAACATACTCTTTACAGAAAGTAATTTACTAAATTGATTCCAACATTCGTTTTTGTCACTTCAATTTGTATCGCAGCATGTAATAGGCTGGTGTACGAAAGGTCAATAAGATTAGAATAATCAAGTTAAGATCTATTTACTGAACATTTCAGAACGTGGTACGCGAAGTGTTAAATGTATATTAAATATTGATTTTTTTTTACGTTCAATAGACAATCGTTTATTCGTCGTTTATTAATAAAAAAGATTATGTCAAGGATATAAGTGGCCTATACTTAAAAACATTAAGGGTTTTCTCAGTTGCATCCCTTTTTCAGCCGATCTACTTAATTGATTTTTATACTTTATGTGCCATTTTTAAGCTTAGCATCTACTGAAGTTTTTTTCTTTTAGATCTTCACCCCCCTTGCGTGATAATTATCTCTTGGGTCCACTTTCAAAAATCCAGTGATGCTGACCGACTTTACGGTTTAAATATGAATTGTAATTTTACATCTGATTCTCCAATTGAATGTTTAACCAGAGTCAGATTGCGGTTTAATAGTCTAACATCGAAATCCTTGAACGCTTTCAGGCTAAGACCATAGACTAACCAACAAAAGTATACTTCTCATCCCATTGTAAAATTCGAAGCTCGTTTTTTTGTGTCTTGTGTTGGTGACACTGACCGCTAGTGTTGACAAAATTCAAAAATATATAATATTTGTTATATATGTATAAAGAATTAGAAGGACTAAAATATCGCAGGTCTGTCGACAGGGGTGCTGAGCGACATGCAGCAGTTCTTCGACAATCTCAGAACCAACCTGGACAGTCTGGAGAGTCTTCCTCCAGAACAAAGAGACGCACTTCTGGGCAACTCGCCTCAACCAGGTAAAAACATTGAAATTGTAAATATACAAACTATTAAATCTTTATTTCTGTCTAGTTTTATCCGATCATCAACACACGTGCAGTTGTTTTAAGAGGTTTCAGGCATTTTTTTACTATGAAGTATTACGTATACTAAAACTCAGACATATAGAACCAGACATTTCCTTACTAAAAAGGCTATGTACGTTGGTGAGTCGGTGGCTCAGTCGGTAGCACCGCGAACTTCGGGTCCAAAGAATTAATGAGAATTTACATTACGCTGCAATGTAATAGGACTGTGTATTGTAGCATTTAAATAAATAAATAAAAGTCGTGGGTTCGGTTCTTGGTAGGCCTAACTCTCACTACTTATTAGCAGTGCACTTTGCCCTTGTACTGTACCGGCGCACTCCTTGTTTTGCTGGATACGCTCCATGCACTGGTCTCTGTGGTCCATGTGGACGGGAAAATGTAAGGTTAAAGAAGCCACCAACTTCTTAAAATAAGTTGAAACTTTGTAAAAGAAAAAACTTAAATGCAGTAAGTTTTACTGATGTTAGCAGATCCCTCCATAAGCGGTACTTTTTAAAGCAAGCAAGACTGATTTTTGTGAACTGTGGCATCTATTGTGCCACATTTACATTAACTAGGCTACCACAGTTTCAAACTGGAACGGGTGGCGTCGTCCTGTAATCCAGCTAATAGGAGGTTGCGAATTGTGGATATTTATAGGCATGCACTGTGGATGCGATACTCCCTGGTGTGGATTAACGTCCGCACTAGTGAGTAATACGACTATCCGCAGTACTATCCTGACAATTAGACCAATTCGTATATACCAAGGCTGAAATGTGGTTCGGATTCCACTATAAACTGTAGGTCCCTTAGTTGCCATTAGCTGTATGGGCTATTAATTAACAGCTGTTTCTACGGATTTTTCGGCCTAAGTCACTAACTAGACTACAAGATCGTGCCACTCATCATACACTCATCTCCATTCATACTGGGCTTGAAATACCTACTTTGTATGGTCGCCATTTCATTAAAAAGTATTAAAGTATTAAATACAAACCAGCTAATCTGCAGACTATGAAGACTATGCAGATTTGCCTGATTTGGTTTAATGAGTACGGTACTTAGGCTTGCTGCTACAAGGAGGATAATGATGTGTGTTTTCATAAAAATTATAGCCAAGTATGAAATAACATATATTCCAAGTTTGATCAAAATATATCTACAAACGAGCTAACTACAGCAGTTGATTTATTCTCCATTAGAACAACATAGGAAATTTTACTTACAAACTTTTTTTAAATTTTCAGCGCAACCAATGACCGTACAAAAACACTTCAAAATACTAATTTATTTGGGGGTTTTAAGTTCTACAAATTGGTTTGGATATAAACCGTTTGTGTTGTTATAAGTTTGTACTTTTGAACTTCTATAAAGAGCTCCTATAAAGTATTATAAAACGTCCTTTTAACGATTTTAAAGTATAAATATGAGAATTGAGTTAATGCTGTCACTTACATCGATGAGTTTATTACGCTTTAAGAGAGGAAATCTTTCCTTTACTTTGGGGGTCACGAACCTATAATAACATTTTGACATTTAACGTAAAGAGGATTAAATACCAACTCTTTAAACCTTTTAGTAATAAGAGTATAAATGGTTTTCGTAGTAAATGAACTCCTGCGGACCAAATAAATGGCAAAATCAATTTTCCATTATTTAAGTTAAGTGTTAAGTGTCGAAACAAAAATAGTATCCATTGAACTAAACCTGTCCAATCCTGCACTAAGGGCATTTCCACTAAAATGAGTAGGCGAAATTAAATATATTTTTAAGTGTTTCATTTGGATTAACCATACTGAAAAGTCACCAAATAAGCTAGGCCACTATAATTGTTTAAATGCTGGAAACTGAACGGATTAGTAACCAGGAAAACATGCACAAGATTATAAACACCCCAGGACTAAAAATCCAATCATAATCTAAATCTAAATCAGCCCAGTTAACCTTGAAAATACCTCATTCGACAGTTTACTTCTGAAGTCAAATTATATCCAGTTCTGTGGTTATTCACATTTAAGTTTTGCTTTGGCACAGCTCAAAGTTACTGAACACAAACCACTATTCACAATTTCTTATCTATCTATATATTAATAGGCAAGCATGTTTCTTTAAAACCTTTTTTCTCAGCTCGTGTGCATCGCAGGGGAAATCTACGCATACTGTTAGAAAGATATTTGCCTGTAGATGTGCAGAATCCCTTTATAAATTAAAATAGGCTAAAAAATAAGCACAAAAAACTAATTTGAAAACTTCATTAACATGGACCAACTGGGTTGCCATGACAGTGACGAAATAACAACAAAATGTAAACAGAAAATCAAAACAAATGGAAGGAATCCCAATCACATGTTTTATTTACAGTGTGGGGAGAAAATAGAGAAGTCTGTACATTAATTATTTTTGGTCGAGTTTCGACCACAGGACGACCACTAGTATAAATTAATCACATAACCACAAAAATGCAATTGTAGCATAAACGCACTTGTTGCTACGCGTCGTCGCCGTCTAAACAGCCATTGCCATCAGTATTGTTGATCAGCTGATCTGCTTTTGACTCAACGCGAATAACAAAACAACGTCTTCCAAACGTCCGTATTTAGATTTTTGCTCCAATCTAAATCTTAATTTTGTTCACTTTTTAACTTCGACTGTAAGCAATCGGTTGTATCGATGGTTTTGAATCGAGTTCATTATCGCATTGTTTTCGACTGCTTTCAAATTTGTTGACGTTAAAGGTTGAATTTTAAAATATGGATGACAAACTACTGAAAGTACAATACATTCATAAAACTATTGATTCATATATAGTTCATCATATTGATTTCTATCGATAGTGTAACACAAACACAATAGTAACAGACGAAACTATTCAATACCTTACTAAACAGCTGTTTGTTCACAATATTTATTGAAATCCTATGATCCCACTCCTATCTTCCCTTGAGTTAGAGATCGTGCCCGAGTCACTGTTGGATAATTGTATATAGGCTAGTGATAATATGTTTTATCGCTTGCAAATATTAAACTGATCGTCTAATCATCATAGTGATTGTTAAATTACAACCAATATGGATCCAATGAATAGTTACCTTAAACGCTCCTCATAAGACTAAATTTTTTCAGGAATAATTGCATGAAGCATCACTACATTCAGTAAAATAAATAGCTTATTTACTCATAAAAGTCAGATTCTTGAACACCAAACGAAATTGAAATGTGTTTGAGAATGCAAACTAAATTAAAACTATTATTAAATCCTAATCCAAACATTTAAAATCCGAGTTCTGAGTAGATTTGGCGTGTGTTTTAGGTCGTTTGGGGCCCAAGAGAAGAAACCGCATAACAGGGATATCAAAATACTCAAGTAAATATAAATAACATTTTGTAGCAGTAAGTATGTCCAGTATTAACCATCATCAACATAATCGGATCATAACCATTATTGTTAGCTCATAAAATTAATGTAAACTAATACTGATAATTTGTCATGCTTAAATCGGCGTCAAAAATCATCATATAATCAAATCATCAAGACCGATATGTGATAAATGTATTTGTAAATCTCAGTTAATGACTAAACCCAATTTAATAAAACTCATTTTTATATTTAAATAATTTCAATTTTAAACACAGTAGCCTCGTAGTTTTAATTATTATTTTTCTCAATTTATCCACTACACATCACTTATCTTTTTTATACGAAATACAGATAAATAAAACAATTAATCAGTAATTCGGTAAAAATTAATACGAGTATTTATGTTAACTTTTCCTTTAAACCGTTGATTTTTGCAATTATTATAAAAAAACGAAAGGTTGTAAAACATAATGCAACGCTTGATCAAATTAACAGCTCAATATATTAATTCATTGACATATAAGTTACTATCAAACCAGTCGTGGCTTTGCTCACTAACATTTAAATTACAAAGTTGAATGTAAAAAAGTTAAATCTTATAGGCCTACAAATAATAAAAAAAAATTTAATCCATTAATATATAATCACATAATTTAGGTAAGCATTTGTGACTAACGAAGTTAAACTGTCATTACAACATTAAATGACCTTCAACCAAGCGCATCGGACAACTAAATCTGAAACCACCTACATAATATGCTTTTGGCAAGAATACTATCCCCGCTGTATCTTTTCTAAAAGTACAGTCAGTTCTCCCATAACTTTATTTAAAAATAGGGTCTAGATGTATCTTAAAATAACATTAAGTACAGGGTTATTACAAATGATGTTCCTGATTTTGATTATAAATATTACTGGGTTAATTTGTTTCAAGACTATTTTAGTTGGTACCATTGGAAAGAAAAACTAATAAAGTTTCATATACATTGGTTTGGGTGCATATCAGCTGTTTGTCAAGTCAATTGTTGTAAGTGTTGTGTAATGGCTGAATTTGAAGGCAGGAAAGCTTTTTGCCAGTTGGAATATTACATTGACCAATCTGTTATTAGTGTGCAACGACACTTTAGAACCAGGTTTAACGATTATCCTCCTAGTAACCACTATATTGGCAAGTAACACTTGAAATTTGAGAGAAATGGCTGCATTTGAATGTTACTTGTAGTAGGGCTTAACTTAACAATGTGCTGCCTGAGATATGGAACGAGCTCGGTGGTCCGAATAATGACACACCCCTGAACTGGCCTACAAGATCTCCGGACATCACCCCCTGTATTTTTTTCTTGTGGAGATACATCAAAGATAAGGCGTACACACCCCTATTATCAGATAGCATACTTGAGATCCAGCAACGGATTATCAATGCTATCGAAACAATAGACCTAGACACACTTTTCAAAGTCTAGCAAGAGCTTGACTACATTATTGACATCTGTCGTACCACAAGGGGTTCCCGTATCGAGCATTTACAGTTCTGTGTATCTGTGTCGAAATTTTTTGAGTTTTTCAAAAGTTGTAACCATTTTATTTCTTTGTATAACAAATAAAGCTATATTTTATGTATGTTTGAAATCATGAACATCATTTGTAATAACCCTGTAATATAAAACCTTGCACGATGCTTTATTGTGGTTCTCGACACCCTTAAAGGCCCTAAACAGTTGCAGGTCTACAGTATCTAAAAATGTTTCACCAAGCGTGTTTTTATAAGTAAATGTGCACACATAAAACTGGCTTTTCTTAAATCTATATTATTAAACTTGATATCATAAATAATAAATACATTTCTCTAAAACAAACACTAAAAACGTTTGTAATTTACTTCAACCACTAATGCTTTACTTACGGTAATTCTTAATCAACCAAATACTTGAACTCCGATTTTACAACAACATACTCATCATTCTGCAATTGCATGATTGTGACATTTTCATTATCCTATATGTAAAAATGAACGAGATTGCACTTACCAAAAACTTCTGAAAACTTCCCGTGTAATCCTTCAAGTAATAGATTAAACTCGATAGCAAATAATTGTTCTCTTGACATTTGATATTCAGAACACATTAAAAATATACTGTTATAGAGAGCACACAGATCTTAAAAACCACAAAATATTGAGTACACGTCTTGTTTTTTAATACATTTAACCATTTAAAAAAGTGTTATGCAATAAAACACAAATATTCAAGCCACAAAATAATGTAAATATTTACATTTCAACCAATTTGTTATAACCAGCTGTATCCTTAAGTGCAGATTATAACTATTCTTCCTCTGGTTATTTAACGCAACTAAATGTGTATGTCATCAAGTGTACAAAACATTTTAATGAGTTAAATCGTGGATTTTAAATATTGTACATTAAGTAACCAACATTATCTATTTGATTTGTTACTTTAATGTCATTAGCAAGAATTTTACCATTACACAAAGCATATACATACAATATAATTTATTATATTGTTTTTATCATTGCCTTTGATTTTTTATCAATTTAAGATTATATCACTGTTTTTGTTTTGCAAATCGTTAAAGTAATCGTGTAGAGATTAGTTACCAAATAATTATGTTTGTTGAAGCATTGTTGAGCAATCTAAGGTTACGTACAAAAAAACTTTACAATTAAAGTATCCACATTATTCTTCACTGGGTTTAGATAACCGCACAAATTATAAGAGGATGAACAAAAAAATGTGGCTATAGTAAGAGAAAAAGAATACTGTTGTAGTTTGCTTGTTTAAATAGATTGTTCAAATTTTGCAATTTTATTTACTTCATACCAACATTTATTAAAAACACTTACTCGTTGCAGCTAACCTAAGTACTCGTTAAATCCAATTAGGGGTAAAATCTGACAAGTTTGAGGAAACATTTGAGTAAAACCCTAATACTGTACAAGAAATTCGCTTAGTATAGTATAACCTATCCTCACTGTGTGGCGTGATATTTAACTCTGGCATAAATATAGTGACGGCGTCATGTGATCGTTGGACGGCGTACTTGTGTACTTCTGGTCGTGGTGATCTTACGTTATCAGTTCCTCGTCGTGGTGATTAAGTCTTCTACGTCGCTACTACGAGGATGATCACCCCCCACCACGCGCTGATAAGGGAGTGACGTCTCCGCTATCAATCAAGAAGGCAACCGTCGTTGACAGCTCCTCCCCTTCCGCAAGTCGCTGGCTACCGCAAAGATAAGGGAAAAAGTGATTAAACGTGTAAGTCTTCAAATATCGATCGTGATTGGAACGTTTCTCACATCGGCTGGAAGATGTATCAATATGTTCCTGTTCCTATGTGTAAGAACCTTGATACAGAGTTTTTCTAGGGCGCTAGACACTAGCTTGGGAACGCTTTTCACATTACTTCAGGCTATACCTAGGAGTTGTGGCATTATCACTTAGATAAAAATCCATTGGTTATTTGTTATTTGTTGAGATTTAAACCCGGGATCTCAGGGACCGGAGTCCCGCGCAGACCAGCTCACACCCCTTGATACAGATGGAAGCAACGGATCAGATTTGATACAAGCATAGATAAAACATAAGTTACTCTCTTGGTAGATTTCCCATCCTTATAGAACAGCTGGAGCCAATTTTATCGTTAGTTCTGTCTGGTGCACTGTAGATGTCGTGTTTTGTTTACAATTTGTTTATTGTTGTTTCAGTCATTCAAAACTCCGTTTAGCCAAATAAAACTATATAATCATAAACAAAAACTCATTCTCTAGTTATAGAACGAAACAGTAAGGCACAAATTATAAAATTAACTCTAAAATAACAGAAACAACATTTCGTCGACACTAGCCACCAGTGTCACCAGACATGAACTAGACACGGAAAACAAGCGTCAAAATTTACAATGGGGTGGGAAGTGTACTTGTGTTGGTTATTCTATGATTCAACTTAGTTTTGAAACGGAACGGTTTTACGTTTTTTGCAATATTAAATCTTAATAATTTGACGTCGACCTTTTGCTAACAAGATTATCAATTGATGGTACAGTATCTGGGTGGAGAATCGACTACGATTGGGAATGAACCAGCAATCTGCGGATTTGAAGGCGTGCACTTATAACCACTCGGCCACCCAGACAATATACACTTTAATATGCACTAAGGTACAGAATAGAAACCCTATATAACAAAAATACAAAGTATACGGGATTGGTTTGCAATTCAGTCGTTATATATTGAAAGGTTAACTGCAACAATGCACAATGAAGTCGGAGATGTCGGGAAGTTGGAGATTGGAGATTACCAGTTAGTCGGAGATATTCTTGCCACCAATCTCCGGGTTATATCCTGCTCAATTAGCTGAACAGTAGGCCCTCGTGGCGTGGTGTGCCTTCCTACAATAGTACTTTTGAAATATATTATGATACTTTCACTATTCATTGTTTTCGTATTATTATTTTCCAAGCCATCAAGCCAAGTTTGGCCATTGGTGGATTTTCACTTGCCATAAGCTATGCATGTACAATATTTATCATATTACAGAGAAAAGTTGTACGAACTACTAGCTATCGATATGAGACTCGTGGTGTAATAAAATGTAGAAAGACAATTGCACTTCCCTAACCCAAAGGTACTGTAAAACAACATAGCAATACCACCATAAGATTACAGATTACGACCGTATCATCAAACCTATTTCGTAGTTAATTGAAAACGATTAACTTTTATTGTTACGTTACAAGAAAACTTATAATCTATTGCAAAATCTCAAGCATGTTTTTATGTGTAAATTGAAATTAGTAGTTGATTGGTATACGATTTAAAAAATGCCATTTCAGAACATATTTTTTTACTGTAAAAGTTGTTCGATGAGAAACTACTGTGCTCTTAGTCGCACTTTGATTTTTACCCCATCCCCCCTCAAGACACTACCGAATCTAAATGCTGTGATTATCTATGTTAATGTGACTGACAATATGTTCGTTTTTCCCTTTCTTCGACTTTTTATTCTTTTCTTAGGAGGTAACAATCTACGTAGGCACGCGCCTGACAGCCTGGTGTCGACGACCCTTGACACAATAATTAACACCCAAAGGACCCTGATGGATACGTTCATCCCCTCCTTCTCCTCTACACAGACTCACTCGTTGACTTTTAACGTGTAATAAAATTTAACTTTAGTCAATCGTAAACATTAGGGAATTTCTAATGAAGGGAATGAGTTATTTTTGTAGGTCTCAGGGTAAGACCAAGACTCGGGACCTATTTACTTAGCACTATCCGTTCAAATGAATGTATGTATGTGTGTCAGTTAGCACGATATGGAGTAGGAATCGTCTGATGTTGATAAAATTCGGTACAAACTTGTAAAGCTATAATTATTCGAACGAGTGTTCAAACCAACATGATCAGACTCTGGGAACGAGATTCATAGGGAGGGGGGGGGGTTATGGGAGAGTTTATGGGGTAAAATTTGATAAACCATTTGACTCCCAAAACTTAAAGTTTCGCATTTTTTTCTAAACCATTTTGAATTTGAAAATACCAAATCATTTATTATACTGAAGTGTTGTGTTGTATTCCTAAACGTTATGGAGAAAAAAAACTGAGCTTAAAATTTCCTTGTTATTTATTGTTATGGATATTAAAATAAACTGTTGTAGTTTGCTTGTTTATGGGTGTACTTTGATCAAACTTGGCAAATTTGTTTATTTCATACTACGCTATTAACATTTAAATAAAAACACAATCCCTATGGCATCTGGAAACAGAATCGGTCTCGCTTGGAATCGAACCAGCGACCTTTTGTATTGAAGGCGAGCACTATAACCATCCAACTACTCGGACAATTTTGATACAATTTATTACACAACATTTTTGATCATGACTCATGTTTTAACGGTAGTATTTTGTTTTGGTTCTTTTCCGTTAATTCACTACCATTACTTTTTTATTGCGATTCCAACATTTTTTTACAGTTAGCCTAGTCTACAGAATCAATACATCAATTATAAAATGAAATTATTCTAAACTAACTTACCCAACCAAACTTGCTGATTGAAAAAGTTCTGGTAGTGAATAAACGGAACTGCAGTGAAAAAAGTAGTGGTTGTTGAATTAACAGAAAAGGACCCTTGTTGTGCTCCGTATAATGTGTTTAAAGATTAATTTGAAACTTGCAAGGTATCTATAATCTTTTATTGATTTATTTGATTCGTAATTATAATCTTGACATAACACAATAGCAGTTAGGTAAAAAATATGGAATCGTAGGTTGGATATCGTTGTATTATTTGCACTCAATAAACACAGATTTCTCTTGTTCGTTGAGCTGTAAAAACGTTTTAACAAAAGCAAAATTCATCTAATAACGTAAACAATTTACAACTTAGACATGAATGTTTGACTTTAACAATCGTAGTTGAGTAATAATAAAGCAGTCTTATTGTAATGGAATGTTCAAGAATGTTAACGCCAACATTGGTTCGTAATAATATTGAAAACAATGATCATTATCAACAAAACATAAAGTTGTATTTTACCTTGTGATTTTACATAATTATGGGACGAAGTTTCATCATTAAAAATCTTATTTACGGTTCCAATGTTTTCAGGAGCATTTTTAAAATTACAATCGTTTTTCCTCAGACATCGAAAATAAACGGTATCAGCATTCTGACACATACTTTCTCCCATAAGTTTGTCAACAACCTTTATCATGTGTAAGCGGTGAGAGTAAATATATACGGAAATGGGATTTGTACAATTTGTCCAGAATTTAAAGGACTATAACATACTAAATTTTATCAAAATTGTTCGGACCATTTTTGGGAAAATCCGATTTATCCGATATTTTATGGGAAAACAACATAATTTACAATAACTTTTGAACCGTAGTTTTTACAGAAATGGGATTTGTACCATTCTGTTCACAATATAAAGGACTAAAAACATACTAAATTTTCTATCAAAATCGTTCGGGCCATTTTTGGGAAAATCCTATTTTTCCGTTATTTTATGGGGTTTTATGGGAAAATCCCCATTAAAAATTAAAATTTCTAAAAAATGAAAAAACTATCAAAATTTGAAGGACCATTACACACTATGTTAAATCAATACCGGATTTTTTTTTCAAAAATCCTATTTTTCGTTATTTTATGGGGGTTTTATGGGAAAATTACATAATTTACAATAACTTTTGAACCGTAATTTTTACAGAAATGGGATTTGTACCATTTTGTTCAGAATTCAAAGGGCTACAACAAACTAAATTTTTATCAAAATCGTTCTGGCCATTTTTGAGAAAATCAGATTTTTCCGTTTTTATGGGTTTTTATGGGAAAATCCCCATTAAAAATCAAAATTTCAAAAAAATTTAAAAAAACTCCTGGAGATACCATAGATTAGAACCTACAGTACATACCAAATTTCATCGAAATTGGACCACAGGTGTAGTCTCTAGCTCTGTACACATCCAGACACACACACCCACACACACCAACACAGACATCACTTCGAAAGCCACTTTTTTGGGTCCAGGGGGACCCAAAACGAATATATCCACTCAAAACTCAAACTCGAAAATTTTGACGAAAAGCATACTTTCTCCATACTACTTATGGTATAGGGGGAGAAAGTAAAAGTGTTGGATATTTTTCGTATTTTAACTAACCAAAATAGTTCAAATTGCTTATACAGTATTACATTGATGCAAACTAAACAGAAAGTGTCCATAAGAATCTTTTACATTACATAAAGTCACCATAGCCAAAATTTAACTTCAAACAAAGAGAACATAGATCTACGTTAGATAATAGATAACAGCGTTGGATGACGAGACCACGTTTTGAGTAGGTTCCTTACAACAGCACGTATAAATTCCAATAGCATGTATGTAAGAAACTAAACACAGTAAAATGATAGCCTATTCATAAAAAGCTATCAAATACGTCAAACAACTACTCTACTTTATAGTCAATGACCGCGTCTACTTACATGCAATTAATTTTGCAACTCAAAATATTGAGGGTTTGAACCGTTCCCTCACAAATAAACATAATCAGCAATCTAACACATAATTTCTCCAATTAACCTGCGAGCCCTTTTTGTAAATATCAGATTTTCCCGTTATTTTATCAAATTTCAAAAGAAAGCTCAAATTTAATTGCACTTTGAAAACAAATTTGGGTCAGTGAGACCAAAAATTGATATTTCCACCCAAAATTCAAACTCGAAAACTTTGAGGAAACAATGCTTTGTCCATATAGGCTAGTATAAATAGGAGGGGAAATTAAAAGCTTGAAAAATTCAAAGACCACGAAAATACAAAACCCACAAGGTCACGAATCACGGTAAAATACGATGACTCACACAACTTGTCAAACTCCAGTCAACGTCCGCGTCTACTAGCATGCAGATAATTTCGCAGCTCAGACTTATCGACGACTTCCCAGAACTCCGTCTGCTTCCCTTGCGAATTGGCGGGAATTAATCGTCCAACCACGCAAGTGTATTATCTACTCGGCGATACAAGAACTGACACTTTCATTAAGGAGATACATCAGACACGACCTTTTAATGCAATTACCTGTAACTACGCAGTTTGACCTAACAATTAACAGCAGGATAGCCGCAAGGTGGTTGGTAACAATGTTTAAAAGGCTGGAGTTTAATTTATGGAGAGTATAAGAAGATCTAGTGTGTCGCTATATATAATTTATTATCGAGTGTTGAGCGTTTCTCATACAAAACTTATTGGAACGCTAGTTCCATATCTAGCTGTATGAAAGTGGGGCTAGTGGGCTTCCTTGCATTTATTATAGTACAGAAAGCTCCTAAATTGCTGCATTTAGTTACTTTGCCACACACTTCATTGTCGCACACCAGTATTCCATCCAAACCAAACAACACAAAACAGCGTGCTTTTATTATGCACGTAATTCGTGCACGCTTGGCAATAGGTTGGCAACAATTTAAGATATCATTTGGTCCAGCGTTTCCCATTTCGTTCAATGTTTGGATTTAACCTAACCTAAAAACGTGTTGCATGGTGTTTGAAAGACTAATTGTTATATGCTTTATAGTAACTGTAGACAAAATATAATGTGTAACACGAGTACAAACTGCCTTTGCCCACTAGTTACACAAATAAGTATTCCATCACTCTGAACAGAAAATACCCATTTTCGATAACATCTAATATCAAAGAAAGTATTTGTTTCGCAAGCTCTAATTTAGAGCAAGTGAAAACGAACAGCTGATTATCCCTTGCTCTATGTTGATCTCAATCCCATCTCCATCATCCCACAACGCGCTAGTGTTTGTTTACAATTTATTTTTATTACTGAAATCAGCTGTTTTTATTGTTCAACAATATAAATGTTGAATTAAAATTCATTGTGTAGCCTCTGAACTGTATTATATAAGTATCATACCTTTACGTCCACAGCTCAATAGAGTGTAGTCAAACTCACTACATGTTACTAATTGTTGAATGTTTTGTCGTCTTACATGCGTATTTATTTAAATGTTCTTGACGAGTATCTCTTTTAGGCCCCTACTATACATATACCTTTAAATTGTATCATTGACTGTATTCAGCTGATTCATAAGGGCGACAAATCTGTTTAGAAATAAAACATTTGCTACGGGTTTGAAATATTTACAGGAAAGTAAGTGTACGGTAGCGCCCAGCGACCACAGAATTAAAATTTTAAATTAAATTTTAATTCTGTGGTCGCTGGTAGCGCCTGCCGCGGAGCAAACAGGCAATTGGAGTACAGCACCTACATTGCGTCTGAATACTGAAGGCGTTTCAAGCTCCTTCTGTGGCTAAAATATTATTTTCTGTCTTTTGTTTATTTTCTGATATTCTTCCTGTTTATACATCACGCATAAAAAAATAAATTTATCAGAAAAGAAAGTTGTTGACAAACAATTATGT
This sequence comes from Macrosteles quadrilineatus, assembly GCF_028750875.1. NCBI lineage: Eukaryota > Metazoa > Arthropoda > Insecta > Hemiptera > Cicadellidae > Macrosteles > Macrosteles quadrilineatus. Next base: position 6,811,296 of record NW_026542599.1, on the reverse strand, counting down.
TAAAACCACTAGTTTCACAATATTAGGAATTTCAATGTTGTTAGGTAAATATTATCCAGTCTTGGACTTTATAAATAATATTTTCGTTAATGTACCGATGAAATATCAATTTAGCAACATTATAATGTATTAATAGTGATTATTTGATAATTTTTTCAACGCAGTGCAATGTGCTAAACAGAATAATCAAGTTTTTATTATGACTTGAGTTAATTCTAACTACTGTACTTTTAAACGTGTTTACATGGGTATGCTTTGACTATGAATATAACTAGACATTCTATTCACATGTTTAAGTTGTTGCCACAATAAAAAATTTAAAATTAAAAAAAATTAGGGGATGTAAGTGAGCAGATGTAAAATCCTGATTATTGTCGATTATGCTAACTCAGGGTTGGTGATAAATTTGGTAAATAAAATTCCCTGACTTTTCCAGGTTTTCCAGACTGATATTATACTTTTTCCAGGTATATACCGTAAGTCGATATCAACCAATCGAAATCGATAAATATTTAAAAAATGTTAATATTTAATCACTCCCAAATACAAAACTTGTTTCAAACTATATAAATATCGATTCCTCCCTGGTACTGATAACAAAATATCAATATAAAAATGTGCATCAGTGCTTGTAGTTCTTTTTGCCCTTAGTCATACCCATAGATAAAACATACTTATAACCCTGTTTAGGTTTAGAGCAAAACGTAGCATATCTGTAAAAAGGTAGTCTTCCAGGAGAAACTCCAGAATTTTTTCATAATTCCCTGACTTTGTTTTCCAGGTTTTCCCTGACCGTTCCAACCCTGTAACTTTATAACCAAGCCAAACTGAAATCACACCTTATTTACAACTATAGCAGCTTTTATGTCCCATCAAATATCACATTAAATTAAGGGATATACTAGCGAACTTCCCGTGTATGGTAAAAACTATTACTGTATGTCTCATGGTAAGACCTGGACTCACCAATTTACTTTTTTGTTTTGAGGTCCCCAGCCCCAGAGGCCAAAAACACCATCTGTTTAAAGTTATATAGATAACTCGAGCTGAGATAATTTGATCTTGATCAGATTCGAGAAATTGATTTATTTCATACCAAACTTTAAACCTTTCACAAAAAAACACTCTTACTTTCTCTGTAGCAGCAAACCTGAGCACTCTTAAACTATATTTAAAGTGGGAATAAATCTGACATTTTAATTAGAGATATTTTAGTGGAAATAAAGTCTTACAAATGGAAATTGGCTTAGTCTGCTTACTGTCACAGTAGTGCTACTTTTATTTTTTGTTATTATTGTACTGTATTCATTATAAAATTATTTTAACCATGATTGCAATCATTTCTTATTTCCTATGTGATTTGACCTAGCCACAGCTGGTAAAGGTAATTCAACCTAAACTCTTTGTGCAAATAGATGTACCTTAAGTTACAGTTGTGCAGACAATTGTACATTTCCTAAAATCAAGTTTTATTTCCAGAGAAGGACCAATACTTCAGACCCTCAGCGACGGCAGCCTACCTTCACGCGATGCGGAACCAAAGACCCTCTTACAAGATCCGCAACTTCGTAGAGTCGCCCGAGCCCGCGACTCTCAGGGGTACCAACCACTATGACCCGTCGCTGTTGTGGACTGGTCTAGGGCGACGTAGACGTTAAACAGTTGGCACTACTGAATAATCTCACACTATCAATATTATTTTTAACACCTAGTCCATGGAATTATGTATTGTACATATCATGAGTGGAGAATTTGTTTCATGTTTTCGTTAATTAAAAAATTAAAACATTTTCTTGGCGGAGGAATTTGGCATGTTTTATTTTTTATTCAGGTTCGGTGATTGTTGTAGTTTAGATAATTACGCTTAGTATACCACAGTGGGGGAGGAGGACTCTTCAAATAAAATTTCCAATTAAAAAAGCAAAATATTATAGCCAAGTAAATTTTTAAAACATTTTTGCCATAGCACACACATTATTTTTCACTTTTATAAAGTCACAGTTGCAATGTTTTAACAGGTTTGAAAAGAAACATTTTTAAATTCTTGAGTTGGCCATTCCCCCATAATGTTATCACAAATTATAATTCTTATACATTATTTTTTTAGTTAGAAAATTTCACTCTAGAAGTTTTTAGTAAAGAGAAAGTTGTTTTATTCCTTTTTATTTATGACAACCTGAGGTAAACCAATGGGACTCTTTAGATTGCTGTAATTTAAATAAACATGCACAATTTTAGAGGTTTTGGATTTTTAAACTATTTTATAGAACCATCAAGAAAAATGTTGATGTTTATATCAATAAATAACATAGTATTTCTGTCCTTTTAACAAACTCAAAAATTACCTTAATTTTATATAAAAAAAATTATGAGTGAAATATTGTTTCAATTTATTATAATCTTCACAGCAGTGTGAGAATACGACAATTGATTGAAATAACTTCCTGATTTCTATTTTTTCACAAAGTTACATCAGCAAAATTAATTCTACCATATTATTAAGCGATTGATTACGAGACAATGAATTTAATTTTCTCGAATAAATATGTACTCATTTATTTTTGTATCTTAAGTAGTTTTTAGGAAAGTAATTTCATGTTGTTGCAATAGAAGTAACATGTAGAGAAAAGTTAATAAACAGTTTTATTTACAATGATTTAATTTGTAAGCACCTTATAACTGTGACATTCACGTTTCAATTACTGATTGTACAACCAAGAGCTTCTCATGGTTTTAATTAGATTTTCCAATAATCAAATACTAAATCAATTAGGTTATGGATAACTGTAAGACCAGACAAATGCATTTAAAAATACATCAAATATTTCAACACAATATTTTTTCAGACTGTTAAATATTGAGCGACCATTAGGAAGATGGCAGGAAGATAAGCTTTATGTATGTATCAGTATTCCATAGTTTCAGGGACTTAATCATTTTTTTTAAAGTGGCTACAATTCGCAACACTCTTGTTAAATGATACTCAACAAACAACTTACAGCTAACATTCAGGGAGATGGGTTTCCAAAACACAGTTACCGAAAATAAATATATATTCAGTGATAAACATTTAAAACATTACGATATGTTGTAAAATGTCATGAAAAGTCAAAAATAAAAATCATAAAAAAACACAAAAACCAAAATGTGTTTGAATTAAAAACAGAAGAAATATCTTGAAATAAATTAGTACAAACGAAAAGTAGTCAAATAAAAATATAAGCGTATTAAGCTTGTTTGACTTAGTGATTGACTAGAATTGGGTTATAGTGTTGGTGTCGGTAGTTCTAGCTTCTAAGACTAGCGGAGTCGGATGTGGCGGGGGCTTCAAATATGACAGACCCGTCAACGGACGTGACTCTTGTGATAGCTGTCTTGCAGAAGAAACACTCCTTACTGTTCATCAGGTGATGTGTGATACACGATCTGGACAAAGATCACATTCACATTATTGTGCAACCTCCAGCCTAACTGAAGGTTTGGGTGACGTAGCTCAGGAATTAAATTTGTTTACAAACCACAACTTTATTGTTAGCCCACAAAACATACAAAGAACACAAAGATAACAGTAACAATGAGGTGGAACAGGCTGTAACAGTGTTAGTAATTTAGTTTAAAACAAAACCCCAAATTCAAAATTCCTTAGATGACTTCCAGGCTACTCGCACAACATTGACAAACACTTCCTCATTACAATATTTGACCCTTCCCATTACAATTGTAACATTCAAACATGACATTGCTCCATAGACAATGGTATTTTTAGAATAAATTAAGATTTTTAGCAGTGGGGGTGTTGTGTTTTGGATAATCACAGTTATATTAGACAAGAGATTATACCTGATCACAAAGTTATCTTTGGTCGTCTGCATGGCGACCGGTTTTAACACATTTAAAGTGTCATTATTAATCTTTTGACATAACTGCTGCTTCCAAGAAATTTTAAAAAAGTATTCAAAAACATATAAATAAAAATAAACACAAGGATATAAATATTTAATGGAAAAAACCTTACACGACCAACAACTAACTATGGTGAGGCTATGTGTACAAGGTTGACACACAATACTCCTTTCACAAAATTTAGGCGGTTTGAGAAGTAGCGATTTCATCCCCCTCCTCCTTTAACTTTGGACTAACAGCCAAAAGCTGATGTATACATTAAGCTAAACAAAGTGATGGGAGAACCTAGCAGATATACCTTCCCCTTAAAACGCAAAAATTTTGTTAACAGACTATTATTGCCAATTGGTGTTGTATGAGTTTGATTTTTGTTACTTATGTGTTTCTGGACACTTTCTTTTCTTCAACACCTTAAATTGATGTATTTCAATGCTATGTTGCTAAAAAAGCGGGAAAAAACTACATTTAGTTTTTCATATTTTAAAGGAAAGACAATTGGCTAGTATGGAATTTTTCAGAAAGGAATAGAGCTCAGCTAGCTTATCTTAGAAAATTAGAGTCTGGGGGCTGATAGATACACAATAGAAGAATACAAAACATAACACTGATATTCCGTCCTGACGAAGGGCTTGTTCAGGGAGTAGGACTGAAGATAACTCAACCTAGGATCAAGTAACTCTCTTCAACCTACTCTCTAAAAAAGTCCTACAACAGGACGTAATAACAGTGTGTTATGTGTTGTCTTTTATTGTGCATCTATCTACCCCTGAAGCAAAAGGTTTATTTTCTCAGATAAGCTAGCTGAGCTTTATTCCTGTCCAAAAATTCCCTTAATTTTGTTTCTGTATCCAGTGTCTGTAGGCTAACCTTTTTTTTCTTACTTTGAAAACATTTCCAAAACTCTGAACTCTTCCAGCACATAATGCCGGGTTTGTAATACCATACTGATTTCCTCTCCTGGACGTGGACACCTACAGTTTATTAAAAGTAACCAAACCCAATGCTAGACAACTTTGTACAGAAGCAAGTTGTAGAACACTAACAAGTTGTAAAGTACTTACTTGCACGACTGGTGAGTACAAGGGACGAATGTAACTGTGAGAGGGTACGCACAACATATAGGACATAGCATATCATCATCCTCCACCTCAGACACCACAGACATGCGGTTCTTGTATCTGGTCAACACAGAGATCAGCCTAGACACAATCTCTATCTCTGCTGCACTCACACAATCGGCATCTGAAGAAGAAAACATATATTGCACGATTGTTTTACAAATAGTATTGAGTTGTAGCTTTATATAGTCTATGATTGGATAAGCTCAGTAATACATCTACTGTTGTCAAACAATGTGTAATTTTAGTGTCATTTTGTTTGAATAAAACATAAAACAAATAAGTGCATGTGTTACTACTGGGTACATAGGCTTTTTTGTAAATCTTCAACTGATTCAACATACAAAGATACCATACACATCCTTACTTTTTAATTATATAAATTAGGGGTCTGCGACAACTTGAGCTTGGTATGATTCAGATAGAAGTTTTTGAATTTCAATGTGAGTTCTTGGTTCAACATCATAATAGTAGTCTACTATTGTACCATTATATTGGATACTACACCTAAACAAATTATCCAAGCTATTATTTTAAATTTAGACCTATTGAGACTACTTAAACTATTTTATCAAAGTGCCTACCTACCTAAATTTAGGTATCACAAAAATGTTTATAGAATGCTAAAAAAAAATGTAAAAAAACTGTAAACAGAAAAAGCCTTATTATAATAAATAATTTAAACTATTCATTTTGAACATTGGTGCCGAAACTTTTGCGAATCAACTAAATGTCGACTACTGGAGCATTTACAAGGTCCAAAGTCAAGAAGTCTGCTATAAAATCTCAGGATTTTGATGGTAAAAATAATGAGGCAGTAAGTGATAAGCATATTCCTTTGTCGGTAAGATCTCATAAAACTAGCTCAAGTAGGAGTAGGAATGAAAGTGTTTTAGAGGTTATGGACGAATTGATTAAGATACAGGAAGAAGAAACGTCCCTTATTGTATCATGTGCTAAAGCAAAGGCGGCGGCGGAGAAAGCAGAGGCAGAGGCAGCAGTAAAAATAGCAGCAGCTGAAGCAGAGGCAGAGGCAGCAGTAAAAATAGCAGCAGCTGATGAAAGACTTGCCCGAGTGGAGGAAGAAGCCAAGCGGAAGGAAATAGAAATGAAGAAGAAGCTACTTGAAGACAGACTGTCATCGCTTAGCAGGGAATCGTCAAGAGTCAGTAGCAGATCATCTAGGACTTCAATTTCTTCTCTTCCACGACCGTTGCCCACAAAGGAAGCTGTTGAAAAGTGGATGCAGACAAAGGATCAAGCTGAAGACATTAATAAAAATAACGTTTTGAAGCCTTGTACTAATGTTCCAGTAAATATTATGAAGAGTGTACAGCAGGAGGTATCCTTGCCGCATCACGAAGTACAGTCTAGTTTCCAGCCTCGAGAAGAAAACTGTGAAAATCCTCGAGAAGCAAGGACTGTAGCTTTCAGCGAAGGAAGGAGAATTCCTCGAGATGTTTCGTGTTTCCCTCGAGATTGTCAACCTGATAAAATGATATTTAGAGAGAAGATGCCGGCGAGAATATTGTCAGCTAGTAGTGTCATAGTAACAGTTCACCGCCAACAGCTGTCGGGCAGATGTTAGCAGATGTTACAAAGTTAATTATTTTAAAGGGCATTCGGAGGAAATTACGTAAGAGCAGGTGGTTTTGGTCGTACGTCACTTGTGACGTATGTGGGTACTGTTTTAATTGTTTAACGAGCGAAACACAGTTTATACAATTAAATCATGGATTTAGTTAAATTCATAGTCAACAGTACTGTGTAGTATTCTAGTAAGGTCAGCGGGGCGCGGCGCGTTGCGGCATGGGTGACTCACTGCTCGCCGCGGAATTGGGTTAGTTGGACGGACGAAAGTTTGGTCAGGGTCGCGGCCACGCCCGACCTTGTTACTCAACCTTCGCGGAGCTGTACCCAGATTTGGATCGTATCCACACAGTTCGCGTTTGGACGTAGTGGCGGAGTGTTGCTATCTGTACGGTGCTGTGTCTATCGTTAGCTGTATCGTGTGCTCGCGTGTGTTTTGGAACTATGTGATATAGCAGCTTTATCTTGTACCCACAAATGAGGTAGGCCTAATGTAAAACCAAATATAATTCTTATCTTATGTTAGAGGTCCTAAAAAAATAACGTAAAATTAAATATTGTTTATATATTTTTAGAAAAATTAGTAGTAGTAGTATATTACGGGTTTTGGAGACCATGTTTATATTTTGTTAAATAGTTTGACAGATTAACCTTTGTGGTCAAAATATGTTTATATAATGGAGTCTTTAGAAAGACTGATACCTTTTGTACGTAAATTATACCCAATTCCATGTGTCCTGACTTGTGTGAATCAAATAAATTAGCTTTCCATCTTCAACGTCAGGAGGATTTGATACGTTTAATTGTGTCGGAAAGCAAACCTCTAAAAACTTGTTGTCATAAAAGAAAATAAATGTTTTACCATTTTCGTTTTGTCTTTGTTCTACTAATTGATAATGTTTGTTTTGTAACAGATATTTAAATGTTACTTTTTCTGTTTCTATTGGACTTACTATTTGAGGAAGCTTCATTTCTTGACATATGGCTTCGGGTGATAATTGATTAGAATAATTTGATCCTGATGCATTCCAATGTAGTGGTAATTTAATTTGCTTCTGAAACTTTAGACGTAGTGACATTGACTTGCGAAAATTGCTAGTTTTAGAAGTAGTAGATTTCTTTAAATTTTCTTTTATTCTCTTTAGTTTATCTTGTGTGATTGTACTTGGCTTATCCATAGTTAACATCAGAACAGAGCTAGCATATGTGAACAGTCTTCGTTGAAGGTTCGACACTGAATGATGTGATGTTGGAGGTTTGGAGACTTCCTTACTTAGTAGGTAGAATTACCCGACAGTAGGGAAATTTACCCGCGAAGCAGGGTAAACCTCCCGACCGGCCCCCTCCCAACTGGCTCGCGGATAAAAGTAGTGGCAGCGAACGGACTGTAGTCAGTCTCACCCAACTGGCACAGCTGACTGGTTGAGTGTAGACTGACTGACTTTTGATTAAAACCTTTCGTTAGATTTGGCCAATCTAACTTAATGTTTTAGTCAAATAGCATGTGCTGCATGTTGTTTTTTTTAGCTTGTATCTTAGATGGTTTTACTTTATGGAGTGCATCGTGTCTTTGGTACTTGAATTGCGCAGAGTGTTGTATTTTTTCTAATCATGTGATATTTCAGCTAACAAAGGATAAAGAAGTCCCCCATTAAAATGAACACTCTTTTGTGACTGTAAATATTCTATATTTAAAATTTAAGTTGACCATTTTGTAATTAGTTGAGAGGTCCAACGGCCTGCATACTATTCTGCATTTGGTTAAATTAAGTTTTAAACTTTTGTTGTCATTGGTAGTTTACTTATGTCAGCTAACAATGAAAACTTTCTTGTGACTATAAATATTCTATCTTTAAAATTTAAGTTGACCACTTTGTAATTAGTTGAGAGGTCCAACGGCCTGCATACTATTCTGCATTTGGTTAAATTAAATTTTAAACTTTTCGTTGTCATTGGTAGTTTACTTATGTCAGCTAACAATGAACCCTTTCTTGTGACTGTAAATATTCTATATTTAAAATTTAAGTTGACCATTTTGTAATTAGTTGAGAGGTCCAACGGCCTGCATACTATTCTGCATTTGGTTAGATTAAATTTTAAACTTTTGTTGTCATTGGTAGTTTACCTATGTTAGCTAACAATGAACACTTTCTTGTGACTGTAAATATTCTATAATTAAAATTTAAGTTGACCATTTTGTAATTAGTTGAGAGGTCCAACGGCCTGCATACTATTCTGCATTTGGTTAAATTAAATTTTAAACCTTTGTTGTCATTGGTAGTTTACTTATGTCAGCTAACAATAACACTTTCTTGTGACTGTAAATATTCTATATTTAAAATTTAAGTTGACCATTTTGTAATTAGTTGAGAGGTCCAACGGCCTGCATACTATTCTGCATTTGGTTAAATTAAATTTTAAACTTTTCGTTGTCATTGCTAGTTTACTTATGTCAGCTAACAATGAACCCTTTCTTGTGACTGTAAAGATTCTATATTTAAAATTTAAGTTGACCATTTTGTAATTAGTTGAGAGGTCCAATGGCCTGCATACTATTCTGCATTTGGTTAAATTAAATTTTAAACTTTTCGTTGTCATTGGTAGTTTACTTATGTCAGCTAACAATGAAAACTTTCTTGTGACTATAAATATTCTATCTTTAAAATTTAAGTTGACCACTTTGTAATTAGTTGAGAGGTCCAATGGCCTGCATACTATTCTGCATTTGGTTAAATTAAATTTTAAACTTTTCGTTGTCATTGGTAGTTTACTTATGTCAGCTAACAATGAACCCTTTCTTGTGACTGTAAATATTCTATATTTAAAATTTAAGTTGACCATTTTGTAATTAGTTGAGAGGTCCAACGGCCTGCATACTATTCTGCATTTGGTTAGATTAAATTTTAAATCTTTGTTGTCATTGGTAGTTTACTTATGTCAGCTAACAATAACACTTTCTTGTGACTGTAAATATTCTATGTTTAAAATTTAAGTTGACCATTTTGTAATTAGTTGAGAGGTCCAACGGCCTGCATACTATTCTGCATTTGGTTAAATTAAGTTTTAAACTTTTGTTGTCATTGGTAGTTTACTTATGTCAGCTAACAATGAAAACTTTCTTGTGACTATAAATATTCTATCTTTAAAATTTAAGTTGACCACTTTGTAATTAGTTGAGAGGTCCAACGGCCTGCATACTATTCTGCATTTGGTTAAATTAAATTTTAAACTTTTCGTTGTCATTGGTAGTTTACTTATGTCAGCTAACAATGAACCCTTTCTTGTGACTGTAAATATTCTATATTTAAAATTTAAGTTGACCATTTTGTAATTAGTTGAGAGGTCCAACGGCCTGCATACTATTCTGCATTTGGTTAGATTAAATTTTAAACTTTTGTTGTCATTGGTAGTTTACCTATGTTAGCTAACAATGAACACTTTCTTGTGACTGTAAATATTCTATAATTAAAATTTAAGTTGACCATTTTGTAATTAGTTGAGAGGTCCAACGGCCTGCATACTATTCTGCATTTGGTTAAATTAAATTTTAAACCTTTGTTGTCATTGGTAGTTTACTTATGTCAGCTAACAATAACACTTTCTTGTGACTGTAAATATTCTATATTTAAAATTTAAGTTGACCATTTTGTAATTAGTTGAGAGGTCCAACGGCCTGCATACTATTCTGCATTTGGTTAAATTAAATTTTAAACTTTTCGTTGTCATTGCTAGTTTACTTATGTCAGCTAACAATGAACCCTTTCTTGTGACTGTAAAGATTCTATATTTAAAATTTAAGTTGACCATTTTGTAATTAGTTGAGAGGTCCAATGGCCTGCATACTATTCTGCATTTGGTTAAATTAAATTTTAAACTTTTCGTTGTCATTGGTAGTTTACTTATGTCAGCTAACAATGAAAACTTTCTTGTGACTATAAATATTCTATCTTTAAAATTTAAGTTGACCACTTTGTAATTAGTTGAGAGGTCCAATGGCCTGCATACTATTCTGCATTTGGTTAAATTAAATTTTAAACTTTTCGTTGTCATTGGTAGTTTACTTATGTCAGCTAACAATGAACCCTTTCTTGTGACTGTAAATATTCTATATTTAAAATTTAAGTTGACCATTTTGTAATTAGTTGAGAGGTCCAACGGCCTGCATACTATTCTGCATTTGGTTAGATTAAATTTTAAATCTTTGTTGTCATTGGTAGTTTACTTATGTCAGCTAACAATAACACTTTCTTGTGACTGTAAATATTCTATGTTTAAAATTTAAGTTGACCATTTTGTAATTAGTTGAGAGGTCCAACGGCCTGCATACTATTCTGCATTTGGTTAAATTAAGTTTTAAACTTTTGTTGTCATTGGTAGTTTACTTATGTCAGCTAACAATGAAAACTTTCTTGTGACTATAAATATTCTATCTTTAAAATTTAAGTTGACCACTTTGTAATTAGTTGAGAGGTCCAACGGCCTGCATACTATTCTGCATTTGGTTAAATTAAATTTTAAACTTTTCGTTGTCATTGGTAGTTTACTTATGTCAGCTAACAATGAAAACTTTCTTGTGACAGTAAATATTCTATATTTAAAATTTAAGTTGACCACTTTGTAATTAGTTGAGAGGTTCAACGGCCTGCATACTATTCTGCATTTGGTTAAATTAAATTTTAAACTTTTCGTTGTCATTGGTAGTTTACTTATGTCAGCTAACAATGAAAACTTTCTTGTGACAGTAAATATTCTATATTTACAATTTAAGTTGACCACTTTGTAATTAGTTGAGAGGTCCAACGGCCTGCATACTATTCTGCATTTGGTTAAATTAAATTTTAAACTTTTCGTTGTCATTGGTAGTTAACTTATGTCAGCTAACAATGAACACTTTCTTGTGACTGTAAATATTCTATATTTTAAAATTTAAGTTGACCATTTTGTAATTAGTTGAGAGGTCCAACGGCCTGCATACTATTCTGCATTTGGTTAAATTAAATTTTAAGCTTTTGTTGTTATACCTAAACACAGACTCTTTCCTCACTACAACAGAAGGAGAGATAGAGCATGTTTGCTCCATCTCTTCTTTTGGTATTATTTTAAATGACCTTGACCTACTTACAGGACTTTGAAAATATCTTGGAAAAAATATAAAAACGGTAGTAATGGATCTGCCTTGTATATGTTTGAATCCGACCGGGCATATATTCTAGCTAGGGACCTACTATCGCTAGTTAATTTACATAAGCAGGTGCAGCGTTGTTCTACCCCCACCACTCAACCCGAGCGTATAAAAGGGCTGCGAGCAGACGGATGATTGTCAGTCTTGCACAACCGGTGAAGCTGACCGGATGGGCAAACTGGCTAAAGACGAGACCCTTAGTTTAGAGTTGGTACCACTCTAACCTAAGGTTCTTGTCACTTAGTAGTTATTTTAGAAGCATGTTGATTGTAGTATTTGTTGGCTTGTAGTTAGAGGGTGTTTTGCGTATTTGTATCTTTGGTAAGGGTGTTGTATTTCTTAATTATGTGTTGTTCTATTTCAGGTATCAAAATAATAAAGTCCCTATTAGTAATTTTATTTTCAATTTGAGTTGATCATTGTATGTTACAAAGTTCTAAGTGACATTAGTAAGTTGAAAACGTTCACACAAAACAAAAACATGAAACCAATAGTAAATTCATGACATAGAGTTCTCTTTGACATACACACATTTTTATGGGGACAGTTCGTTGACTGCGCTGCTCCGGCTATTGCTAATGAGTCTTTGATCAATACCATGAGGACAGTCCTTTGGCTGCGCTGCCTCTGATCAAAAAGACTGATACATTGGTCTTTAGCCAATTCAGACTTACACACAAACATGAAAATAAAACAAACACTAAGTTCCCCCACTACAACAAAATGAGATAGATGACATTCACACCTTTTTAAGGGGACAGTTCGTTGACTGCGCTGCTCCGGCTATTGCTAATGAGTCTTTGATCAATACCATGAGGACAGTCCTTTGGCTGCGCTGCCTCTGATCAAAAAGACTGATACATTGGTCTTTAGCCAATTCAGACTTACACACAAACACGAAAATAAAACAAACACTAAGTTCCCCCACTACAACAAAAGGAGAGATGGAGCTTATTTTTGCTCCATCTCTCCTTTTGGCATTATTTTGAAATGACCTTGACCTACTTACAGGACTTAGAAAGCTTCCCTTAAAATACATAACAAACACTAAGTTCTCCTATTACAACAAAAGGAGAGATGGAGCCAATTTTTGCTCCATCTCTCCTTTTGGCAATATTTTTAAATGACCTTGACCTACTTACAGGACTTAGAAAGCTTCCTTATAGTACATTATTGGGAACCGAGAACAGTTCTTTTAAGTTAACACCAACGGACACAACATTTCCCCTCCAACCACAAGCTTCCCCCCTCCACCCACAAGCTTCCCCCCTCCACTTGAGTTTTGCTATAAAAGGAGGTTTGCTTCGCAGGCAATCATCATTCAATGGTCTGAAGTAGTCTTAGCTAGCTGAGTCAGCTCCAGTTACTATTCACTGTTTCATTTGCTATCATGGCTTACCTTAGAATTCCCACTAGACCCTCGAAAGTAGTTTCTTCATCTTCAAAGTCTCTTCCTCGATCTATTTTAATTTCATCGCATGCGTCAGATCCAAAATTGGTTCTTCGAGAAATACTACAGTCAGAAGGTGCAAGTCCTGGAGCAGAAGAACAATACACCTTCCGGACCAGTGGTGATCAATCTCCTCCGCTGATAGATATATTGTCTTCATCTTCATCTTCACAAACAAACTTGTCTTGTTCATCTACTTCGGAGTCAACCTCGTCTGATTCATCTGCATCTACAAGCTCTTCCTCATCCTCTGACTGCACTGTTGCTGATGTTCTACTAACACCTACTGCCACTAGAACTGCATCTCCACCTCCAACTTCTACACCATGTATTTCTTCCTTAACAACTCCACCTTTACAATTCACTATCCCACCACCCATCATATCCCCCCTAAACGACTCCCTACCAGCCACTTCCAAATCCTTTGGCCACTTACACACTTCTCCTTCAGATAAGTGTAAACAATTAATTGCTGACAGGAGGAGAAAATTTGCACACACCCTCTCCAAGTGTCGATATGTTTTTAAAAAGGGTGTTAGTAAGGGGGAACACTGTGAAAAGGTTTGTGTTTTGAATAGTGATATGTGCTCCATTCATTCAAAACACAATAAAAGCACAGAGTCTTCCAATAAAATTAAAGAACTTCCCAAAGCAATCCGGGTAAGAAGAATGAAAAGGTGTACGAAATATTTCTTTGTCAGATGTGTATGGTTTAATAACATCATTATAAAACGTAACGATACAGGAGAGCATTTTTCTATTAGATTACCAAGAGATGTTGTAAACCCTGAACATCCGAAAAGAACTGACTACCTTATTCGGGATGCTAAAGGAAGATTGTCTTGGAAATCTTCAATTTCCAAGATCAAAAAGGCACGGTAATTTTTTCCTTTTAACATTTTACATTACAAAAGATTAACACAGTAAATTCAATTTTTCCAAATTCTTAAAAAAAATGTGTGAGCAATTTGTTTAATTCTGATACATCATTGTGTAAAAAAACATGGTGCAGAATTAAATGAATTGTTCACACATTTTTTTTATTACGTTACAATGACCTTGACCCACTTCTTAAACTTAGAAATTTCTGCAATATTTTAAAATAATGAAAATATCAATTTCCCCCACTACTAAAAGTAAGGTGGTTGGTTTAAACCCAACCCTCACCCCCAACCAGTACATAAAGGTATAACAAACGTGAAAATTGAAGAATAGCCTGTATTTACGTTAGATTATAAAAAAATTGGGGATTGGGGTGATGTTATTAATTAAAATAGTAGTAGTAGAGGGGAGAGAGGGGAGAGAGGGGAGGGAATAGTATAAATAGGGGTGGATGTTCACACCTTTCATCAGTATGCTGCTGCTTCTTGAATAGAGAACATCTACAACATGCTACGCTGCGCCATTTGTCAAGCCACATTCGAGGATGAAATAGATCTTCTACTTCATGAAATAGTCGATCATCCTACAAATGAAGAGGAATTGGAAGGATATCAAGACTTGATTGAAGAATTGAATAAAATAGGACAAGGAGAAGAAGAAGAACCGACACCATCTACTTCAAGAGATCGAGGAGAAGAAGAACCAAAACCATCTACTTCCATGCTACGCTGTGCCATTTGTCAAGCCACGTTTGAGGATGAAATAGATCTTCTACTTCATGAAATAGTCGATCATCCTACAAATTATGAGGAATTGGAAGGATATCAAGACTTAATTGAAGAATTGTATAAAATAGGACAAGGAGAAGAAGAAGAACCCAAACCATCTACCTCAAGAAATACAGAAAAAGAAGAACCAAGACCATCGACTTCAAGAGGCCAAGAAGAAAAAGACCCGAAATCATCCACTTCAAGACCAAGTGTTATTCATTACGCACCTAAACTTTGAAACTTCAC